>NC_059500.1:83256574-83567941 GCF_018139145.2 Gymnogyps californianus | reverse complement strand
GGTAGGAGCACTAAAAAGAACTTAAAAGGGCAGTTTCCAAGCCCAGCTTAGCCAGAAATGCTGTGCACCTTCTTACAACAACCTGAGGACCAAGGAGTTGTCTCCGTGATTTACAAATAGTAGTGGAAAATAAGCCATTGGTAAAGCAAGCGTACCTTGAGGCGTTTATGTATCACGCATCTCGGCTGTGGCGAGTCTGAAATACAGGGAGGCAATGCCTTTCATGGGGTTTGGTGGTTGGGCTCGCTGAGCTCTCGCTGATGCATCGTACCCCTGGGGCTGACAAGTTTCTCTCCGCCTGACCTGACCCCACCAGCCGTTCCTGCTCTGCGTCCCTGCTCCCAGCTTCAGCTGGAGCCCCGCGGCTTTCTTCCAAGGCACTGAACAGTGAAACGGGCATGCCGGCTCTTCAATGGTTTTGATATTTTTGACTTGTTAATACCTGCTCGGGCAGCTGAACTTGAAGTTGGGAAGTAACAAAAAAGGGAATTGCATTAGCATGAGGCTGAATAAGGCGCGATTCCCATGCGCTTCCCTCTGGAACTGCCCTGCCTGCGTCCCCAAAGGCGCTCGGAAAAGTTTCAGCCTGAGGACTGAAGGACGAGTTCAATCCAGCCCACACCGTATCCTGCAGATGGAATAATGTTTACTGCAGTGTAAAATGATACAAAACAAAGTTCTGAGTGCACGTGCAGCTCAGCAAATAACCTTTGTCGATCCTCAGGTTTTCTTCATCTGTTTTGTAAGTTTAAAAAAAGTAAAAAGAGTCGTCTTATACCTATGTAATGAACAACGATCTCATACATATCTTTGTACGGGGTGTGAGAGAAATATTTCTGAAATGTTTTGCTGACAGATGATAAACTGCCAACACCCAATCCGTTATGGACTATTTTAGCATGTACTCGTTCTCTGTGAATGAGGCTTAAAACAGAAGTATTGATTCCTGTCTCGGGACGGATTTTAGTCTCTGAATGATTATATTGACATTCGTCTCCGGGGAAAATATGTAGTAAAAAAATAAGCAGTTGCCTCCCCCCTGTCAGCGATGTCCTCTTCTCAAAGGTTTCCAGAGAATGCAGCGTGCAGGAAAGCTCCTCAGATTTGCTTCCTCAAATCCAGAGATCAGCAGTTCGAGGCATAATTTAACATCACTCTGTGTTCATAAAGGATTCCAGATCTCTGGCAGTTTTATGGTCCCCGATCCCACGTATTTCAACCCAGAAACTCTGGCAGCTTCTGCTAAATGGCAAGAGTTGCCAGCTTAGCAAGAACTCGTCTTATGGTGCCTTCTTGCTTCCTAGCATCTCTTAACCAGCCTCACGTCACCGCAGTGGCCCATAACTCTCTTTCCCGGTAGTTTAATTGTTTTGCAGAGAGAAGGCTGGCCACCTTGTTGGCCTTCAGCCAGACCGCCTTGCTGGAGGTTGTAGAAGGTGAGCATGGTGGGCTGGTGAGTACCTGGTGTGTTCGGGGTTACCTGCTGTCCTGGTTTCGGCTGGGATCGAGTTAATTTTCTTCCTAGTAGCTGGTATAGTGCAGCATTTTGGATTTAGCAGGAAAATAATGTTGATGATAACACGCTGATGTCTTTAGTTGTTGCTAAGTAGTGTTTCTACTCAGTCAAGGATTTTTCGGCTCCTCATGCCCAGCCAGCAGGAAGGCTGGAGGGGCACAAGAAGCTGGGAGGGGACACAGCCAGGACAGCTGACCCGACTGGCCAAAGGGATATTCCATACCATAGGACGTCACGCCCAGTATAGAAACTGGGGGGAGTTGGCTGGGAGGGGTGGATCGCTGCTCGGGAACTAACTGGGCATCAGTTGGCGAGCGGTGAGCAATTGCATTGTGCATCGCTTGTTTTGTGTATTTTAATTCTTTTAGTATTATTATTGTTATTTATTATTATCATTATCATGATTTTCCTTCCTTTCTGTCCTATTAAACTGCCTTTATCTCAACCCACGAGGTTTTTCTTCTTTTCGATTCTCCCTCCCATTGCACTGGGTGGGGGGAGCGAGCGAGCGAGCGGCTGTCTGGCGCTTCGCTGCCGGCCGGGGTCAAACGACAACACGTGCCTGCCGCAGAAGTCAGCATCGGTGGGTGACGAGGTGGGGTGCCGCGTTACAGCCCCCTATACAGCCAGCTCTGAACAACCAGCAGCAGTGAAGAGGTGCCTCTTACTTCTCAAAATTCTGTCTCTCAGAGGAGGTGGCCTTCCTTTCCCCGTCTGACCTGCTGCGATGTTATACAGCTGCTCTGTTCTTTATTTTAGTGGAGAAATCCATGTAAGATATTCTTTAAGTGCTTAATAGAGGCATTACTGCAGTGAGAGTCCAAAAGTAGCAGCGTTTGGCCTTTACAATTAAAATCGCTGGCGATAGTTTGCATCCTTAAAGCACTTCAGAACGCACGTCCCAAACGGTGGTTGGGAGTCCCAGACAGCGCAGAGATCCAGGGCGGGCACGATGCTGCTCTGGCCGTGCTGCCGGCACCGGTGCTGGGCTCCTCGCAGCGGCGAGTCCCCTCCGGCTCCCTCTGCAGCCACCGCAGAAAATTAAGCACGTGTGGGTGAGGCATGAGGGCAGGAACCAAATAAAAGCACTCTGAATTATCTCCTAACGGGGGCTGCTGCTTTGCAGGGACTTCAGGTGCACCCCCGGGCAGGGGGCTGCCCCACCATCCGGGCAAACCTAACAGCCCCTTCGGGCATCACCCGCCTGCGGTCCCCTTGTGCCCCTGTCCGGCGCGGTGCTCGGCAAAGAAGTTCAATAACGCTCTATAAAGGCTTGTCTGCGCCTGGAAGTTCGCCAGCAGCCCAGGGATGGACTAATTATTCCCGAAAAGTTATTCCAATGGAGGCCCCCTGTGGAAATTTATTCCAGATTGTAATGAGTGTTTTTTCATATATAGCTCAATCCTCCTCCAGATGGGGAAAAATTAATGATTGCAGATTGCGAGAGTTCATGCAGGGGTATACCGAAATAACTCTTAGGGAACAATTATTCCAACAATTATTCCAGCACATCTATTTTGGGAAATTTCCCAGTGCATGAGCACACCCAAACCTCGCTGCCTTCACAGGGAGCATTAAAGAAACGAGCTCTGCTTTTCCAAGGGTTGGGCCATAAGGGGCATAACAAATGCAACTTAAATTTTTTTGCTTTTAATAGAAGAATGAAATTAAAATGAGAAGATTAAAATCAGAAGGCGAAGAAGATAAGGGGAAAGAAAAAGAGAAGGAAGCACAACAGGTTTCTGGGGAGAGAAGAATTTTTATCACCACACTTAAAATTAATCAATATTGTCAATGTTTTACAATTCCAGGGAAAATAACTTTTTCCAATATCTCTCATTCTATGAGTTTCAAGCAAGATGTAATTAATATAATAAATTATCTTTGCTATGAACCTGATGTTTGTTCAGTCAGTGCTCACAGTTATGGTCATGTCATTAGAAACTCTCTGTTCCCAGCACAGAATAATGTGAAACATTTATTTGTATGGGAAAATCCAATAGAGTTTTTATAATCTATAGTTGGTTTTATAGTTGGTTAATCAATAAGTGTGAATGCAATTTTTGTAACGCTATGATGTAAAATATAATTTTTAAAATGACACTTTTATGGGTGTGCAAAAACATTTTTTCAATGAAACCCCTGGAAACCCTTCAGAAATGTCTTTCATGGGCAGTTTTTTAAAACCCAGATTCAAAATTTAGTAGAGGACTTAATCCCTTCTGCTTTATTCTAGACTGGTGCTTATGGAGTTTCAAAAGGAAAGTCTTGGAGGTTACAGATCATCCGTTCTGGAGCCTCATTTTATTAACGAGAATAGAATAGAATAGAATAGAGTAGAATAGGAGTAGAGTAGAATAGAAATAGAATAGAATAGAATAGAATAGAATAGAATAGAATAGAATAGAATAGAGTAGAGTAGAGTAGAATAGAATAGGAGTAGAATAGGAATAGAATAGAATAGAATAGAATAGAATAGAATAGAATAGAATAGAATAGAATAGGAGTGGAGTAGAATAGGAGTAGAGTAGAGTGGAGTAGAATAAGAGTAGAGTAGAGTAGAGTAGAGTAGAGTAGAATAGAATAGAATAGAATAGAATAGAATAGAATAGAATAGAATAGGGGGAGAATAGAACAGAACAGAACAGAACAGAATAGAATAGAATAGGAGTGGAGTAGAATAGGAGTAGAGTAGAACAGGAATAGAATAGAATAGAATAGAATAGAATAGAATAGAATAGAATAGAATAGAATAGGAGTAGAATAGGAGTAGAGTAGAGTGAAGTAGAGTAGAGTAGAATAGAATAGAATGGAATGGAATGGAATGGAATAGAATAGAATAGAATAGAATAGAATAGAATAGAATAGAATAGGAGTAGAGTAGAATAGGAGTAGAGTAGAGTAGAGTAGAGTAGAGTAGAATAGAATAGAATAGAATAGATCGAGTAGAATAGAATAGGAGTAGACTAGAGCAGAGTAGAATAGAATAGAGTAGAATAGGATAGAATAGGCCAGGCCAGGCCAGGCCAGAAGTGCAGCTGGAGGTGCGGTTGTGCTGCGGGTGCCCCACGGCAGAGCACGCCCAGACGTGGGCAAGCGGAGAGGGGCCGGCCCGTGCCCCCTCGCCCAGGCAGTGCCCGAGTCCCACGCAGGACACGCCGCCAGTGGGGTGGCTTTGCATCCCCCCAGGATGTCGCTGCTCTGGGATATAAACTGGTCAGGCATTGGAACCCCCCCGGTAGTCCTTGCTACTATTTGCACTGCAGGGTTTGGTAAAGACGGCTCTTCTGCGTGACTGTTTGAATCCCAGCGCTGAATCGTATAGACTTCTCCCCGTATTTAAAGCTACACAAAGCGCTCTTTTTTTTCCTGACAATGACAATATCTTATTCCTTCAGCATTCACAGCCTGATTTTACCCTTTGATGCGTTTTCAAGAGTGGACCTGTGTGTGTGCATGATGCATCTGCAATCCTACGTCCTCTTAAAAGTAACGGGAGAGAGAACATTTTACCGCAGTCACATCTCACCTTGAGTTTTCTGAGGTCAAATCCAGCGGTGATGTCCACAGTGCCATTCGCTGACAAGATCTGTTCACATCCATCCAAGGGGTGAATCTGTCCCTAAATTAGGGAGTGTGAAGAAATTGTGTGAGAGCGTTTTATTAACGAGTCTTCAGATTTCTTGTTCTTTTCAATTTTATGCCTGGAGTTCATGACCAGGAAAGTTATGGGGCAATAACTATAGAATTATTAAAAATGAAATGAGCTTGTGCAGTGGACTTATTTTACAGTATAGCTTAGGGACAGGAGAACCTTATAACTTTATAAGGTTATAGGCTTTAAAGTGCTTTAGAACTTTTCTGAAAGTTTTACTGTTTCATAAAAGGGAAGAAGGGAATGGAAAAAGTGCCTTTACAGAAACACGAGTGTCTGGCTGAAGAGCCGGGCATGTCCCAGCTGTTTAAAGAGAAAACAGAGAGAGGAAGAAAAACAAAGAATGAAGGGGGTGTCTGGAACGGGCACAAGACCAGTCCCTTTCTCGTCTCATTTGACTATGGATGTTCTGCTGCTCCTACAGCGGCATCTTGGACATTTTCCAGCGGGATGTTAAACTCTTTTGTAAGGAAAAGCCCTTAGAGATGGCAGGCTGTCAGGTCACCCACCTGATACTACAGGACTGAGTCCTCTGTTATGTTTTAGAGCTACATCCAGCCCTGTTAGAAGACCCCACCCCACCACTTTGTTATATCTACTACTCTTCAGGCAACTATTCAAAATCGCATAGTTGCATGAGGAACTTTGCCCTGTAATTATAGCCCAAATGTCTGTTTTCTTACCTCACCCTCATTTGTAACATCTAAATCCTTTAGATTTTTCTTTATCATCATGATCTTCACTCCCAATTCCCGTATCCCCCTTGAGTCCTCTCTTTCGTGTACCATCAGACCACGTTACCTCATTTGTCATGTTTATTTTCCACGCTAGTATTTGCCAACTTTCCTTTTTTTTTGGCTGGCAGCCTCTCCTTTTGATTCGTCTCTGAAATGGATCCCCATTCCCCATGGGGAAAGGACTCGTTCAGTTTTTATCAGTGCTGAAAGAGACTTGGGGCAACGCGAGTGTTTTGGTGCCCGATATTGCTCCAATACCTGGCTGGCTTCAAGGGGGATAATGCTAGCGCTGGTGGGAATGGAGTTTCCCTCTGCTCACTGGCGGCACTCAAATTCTCTGTAACTACAGTGAAAATATAAAGGATTGAACTACGGAGTTTTCTGAAGAAACATCAATGTTTTGTGGGTTTTTTCTAATTATCTCTGGGTTTGTTCTTTCACCATCCACCACTAGGAGGGAGATCAGGGCTGCTCAGTGCTCGGTGGAAAGGGAACAGGGATGCAGAGGTTTAACAACTACTTTTTTTCCAAGTACAGGCTTTAGCTTTTGCTCCTAAAACTCTGAATACATTTTTTTAAGACGCTGAGTAATTCGTTGAGAGTGGGCATGCATGAGGCTCAACGAGTCTGAGCGTGGTGTCCGAAATAATCATTCCTTTGACGCTCAAAACTGCCAGTTGATCTTGAAAATTGTGACCCAGGCTCACCTCGGAAGGCTGCGGATCTGAAAGCGTTGACTTCTTGCGCATCTGTTCTTCTCTTCAGTAGCTAAAATATATTCCTTTCTCTATCTGTTAACAGTCACTACCATCAGCAAGGGAAGAAAACCTTGCTTTGAATGATTTATTTATATACATTTGTTCCTGTTATTTGTGTGACTGGGCTTGAAATATTCCTCCTACCAGCAAGAGCAGTTTATGCTGCAGCTTCCAGACTTAGATGATATTTTGATGGACAGCCAAGCAGTTATTTTTCAAAAGACAGTCTGAATCAGGAGTTATAAAAAGATGAGCATCACAATTTGCAGTTAAAGGAAGAGAGATGCATTTTCTTCCCCAGAAAACAAGCTTTGGGAGAAGGAAGATGTGAGTTAAAGTAGGATAAGGGATTTTTTTTTTCCGCCCCCAAATGAGAAGCCTTACCAAAAAAAAAAAAAAAAAAAAAAAAAGAAAAAAAGAAAAAAAGGAAAATAAAAAAAGACAAGAGGAAAAAGTAAATAAATAAATAAGCCCAGAAGAAAACAGAAGTGCAGGAAACAAAAGCAGAGGTGTGTATGTAAGGATGAGAAGGAATACCTGGAAGCACAAAGCAATTTTCCTGGAGAAAAGGAGGAGCTGGAGGCAGTGAAAGGCAGAGGTTTGCAAAGGCCCCTGATGGCGAGTGGCTGGTTTTAAAGTGACAGTGATCAGGTTGGGCAAAGGCTCTTGGAAAGAGGCTGTAAATTTGAAAAAAAGAGAGGCAGGCTGTTCTGCCAGCTCCTGGTCTTCTGCAAACGTGTTTCCATCAGGAGCAGTTCAGCAGGCACGCTTTCTGTTTCAGTAGGTGGTATTGGCCGATAAGATAGCAGGCAAGAAGCTATTTTCTGATTTAAAGATTGTTTATCTCCCCTGACAGTTTTCGTGGCAGTTTTAAAAGTTTTAACAAGGTGTTCGGCATAGCCGTTAGAATTTGGATTGTCGAGGGGCAGATAAAGGATGTCGAACACTGCAAATATGAAATAACTGCTTGCGTTTGTGAGCTTTTGGCGAGTACCCATTGTCAGGTATCTGTCCCGAATAAACGAATTTATTCTGAAAAAGCTGTGAGAACGAGTGAGGAAGGTACGGTGGGGAGGGGAGTCATGCCCAAACGGCACCAGTGTGTCCTCTGCGTTCCTGTGTGCTTTGTGCTCGTCGGGATACGACAACAGGGATGTGACTCTGTGTTGATTCAAAAGTGGCACTGGTCAAGGTATGGAGCGAACAAGAAGTAAAAAAAAAGTCAATAGATGTCAGTGGTGGAGCACTGTGGGCTCCGCGGGGGAATGCTTTAATACTCCACAGGTCTGCTCTGGGAAACCGAGTTAACTTTGGAAATCAGTAACTGTCGCTTTCATAGTACATAGAAGTGTTTGCAGACAGAATTAGGATAAATTCTGCAGACAATAACAAAGACTCTGCACCAGGACTCTCGTCCTGCTCCGGTGTGTATGTGTGTTTATAGCAGCAGCAATCTGCCTCACCCCTATTTTCTACGCCATTCAGATCCCTTAAACCATGATGGCCCTTCACATTATTTTTCTGTATTGGGAAGGACATTCATTACCTCCTTGGGCAGAAATGCCTCTTCCTCTGACGCGCCCGTTACTGTGCTGAAAGTCCTGTCTCAGGGGCGATTTTTAGGGGAGTGGGGGGCGGTGAGGGGAACGCTGCGCATCGCCGTCGTGGGAGCACATGGTGGGAAGCCTGCCTGGTCCCTCTTCGAGCAGCTTGGGGACCTCGGGCTGCTCCCTTAACTTGTTATAACACGGGATGCTTTGTGCCAACAGCAATTACTAGCGCTTTCCTATTTATGTAATACGTTCACATTCTCATAATTAGGATGCTGTCTATCCAAACTAATCAATCTATTAACAGTGTTTATAGGACACCCAGTGTCACAGCGTGAGTACTGCGTCTTGCATCTTGTACCTTTGCGATGCTATTGAACGTCTCACAGCTACGTGACTGGCACACGTCCGCCTCTGCCAGAGCACCTACTCCTTACCTCGGGTTATTTGTCAGGGTTTTTCATCCTTCCTCATCGTCCATTCATTCTTTAATGTGTTTTTGTAATCAAAGACACCTACTAAAGGAGTTCAGCCCTTGTCCATGTGGCATTCATTTCATCCTCTGATTTCTTTGTTAGTGGCTCTGTTTTCTCTTAGTAGTCCTGGAAAACAAAACCAGACTTAAACGTCAAAGAAGAAAACTAGCAATTGACCTAAAAGCAGGTCAAGTCTCTTTGTGACTATTTTTTTTTTAAGTAAAGGTTTAGAAGTATTAAGCAAATGTATACGCTGTAGCTGAAAGATAAATCAGGTATGCTCAGCAGTTGCTTAGTTTATTATAACATGTTTTTAAAATAAAAATTCTTTATTTTTCTCTCAGCTTCCAAGTTGAAAAGAATAACATCTTGATTTGCTTCTTACCTTACCCTTGCACTTACACACACAATTGCCCTCCGTGGTGTTACATCGGTGTGAGGGGAGAAGTTCTTCCCTAAAATCAAGGGCCAGACCATAATTTAGCTCTCACTGACCTAAACTGCTGCTGGGGGAAGCTAACGTGTGTTTGGTTTATTGTTCATTATTCTATTGAGCGATGAGGAGGTATTCCTTGGGCACGTCCTTTCCCTGTGCTTAACTGTGGCGTTTAGGTACAGGCGACAGCAGAAACGGGAATGCAAGGGGAATGATGATTAATTGCATGGCTTTCCTCTTCAGCTGAATGATACATACATTTAAAATATCTGTCCTTTGCTTCCATTGCAATAGGACCAAGACTCACCCAGACACAAATAATTTCTTGATTCTGTTATTTCAATGTAATTCACCAGAGATAAGGACATCTTGACTGAAAGATGAAGATAGTATATCTGAAGGAGAAACAAATTTGGTTTTATGTTCATGTTCAACAGAATGACTTGGAAACCACTTAATGGCAGCCTTGAATTGGCTTCATATATAGTGCATCTGATTTTATCCTTTCTAAGTGAACACAGTTCTTTATGTACGGACCTGGTGAAAGAAGATTCAATAACAATCACAGGGGAGCATCTGAGGGGCTTGGAGTGAGATATGGAATATTCAGTTTAATTACATTTGTTCAGTCCCACAAAGGCAGTGGGAGCTAAGTACATCTGTTAAACACTTCAGAAACTTTCCTTCATTAAGGCATGGAACTTTGTGAGGATGCTCTGGGATTACAGAACTACAGTGCAAGTAAGAACTGGGGCTAGGATCATTAATAGAAGATATTTTCCATAATTCTTGCTTAAAGACAACCCCAAACAATAAATGAAAGGCATGAGACGTAGTCACAGTAATTCACTTCATATCCCATGTGTTTTGTGGCTTCCTCAAGGTTTCTTAATTGTTCTGGTATTGAATAGCAATGATTAGCACAGCCTCCTTAGCACAGAGGAGTATAGTATTTCACAATGAGCAAGTTCTGGAAATTAGTGCTTTTAGACCATGTCAGAAATCTAACCACCATGGTCTGACTGCAGGAAAGAATGAGCAAGGAGCAGCAGTAAAATTGGCACAAAGAATTTCAATATAATCAAGTTGACGTGAATTATTGATGGGAATAATAATGTCAGCATTAGCTATATTACAGCAAGAGATTTTGCTGTGGAGAGGAATGAAGATGTGGATTTTCTTTAATGCACCAGAAAGTATACATTATTAACAGATGTGCAAACATATAAAAATCTATTACTAGCGACAGTAACACAGTTCTGTCATGGTCCAATTCTCAGGCCCCTGACTTGGAAACCACAGCGACCTTCTAATGCGACTTCTTGTACAAAGGGGCAAATGGTGCAAGGTGATGAGGAACACCAGGCTGATGAAGATCTGGTAGGCTGTGTGCGTGTACCACATCCCGTGCCTGAACTCTTAAAAACTCAATGTGTAGAACAGGGTATTCTCAATGAAAAATATAAGCAAGTAAATTTAGCAATAAACACGGAGATAACAGCAAAACACCTTTTTGTCTTTAAAGTAGACAATTAAACTGTGTTTTGGTTAAGTGGAGGTCTACTAAAATCCTACTTTACAGCATATTTTAAAGCATGCAGCTTTTAGACTAGGTGAAAGGAGGCTTGACACAGGCAGACTAAGCTCTCCCTCTGCAGAGGATGGAAAAAGCTGGGTGGCTTCGCAGTTACGACTGCATCATCCTGAAACAGCGTCCTGGGTAGGTGGGATGAATCACGCTCTGACGCTGCAGGAGGCACGAGTACCGTGTTATTGTCTCAGGATTATTGTCCGTGGCCTAACGACAGGGATGAATCATTTAGTCACAGGTACACGTCAGAGAGATGAATAGATTTCTATTTCAGTGGATCAACGTTGTTTAATACAGGAGTGTATAAATGAAGGTATGAGGCAGGTCTGGTTCTTCTTGGTGTGACTGCAGAGCAGCTCACAGACCAGGGTGGGATGAGAGCAGGATACACAACGCAGACAACCAAAAAATGTATGCAGGATGGCTCCGGGGTTCTTCATTATTTGCTAACGAGTTTCCTCTCTTTCTAGCTTTTACTGGACAGGCCGCTCGTTGGTCGGGTGGCTAGCATTTATAAAACCCTCTCGTCTGAGGTGAGAAGTCACCGAGCTCATCTTCACCATGGCTGCTACCTCGCTGCCACCGAGCCTCGGGAGCCTCCAGTTCCACCTCGTTAGCAAGGAGGTTTGCTGTGTGTTTAATGCTCGCTGGACTTTAGCTCCACGGTGTTTTAATCGCCCACTTGCTGAATTTATGTTACTGCATTGCACTTTAAATCCTTGCTTTGTCACGGCATGAGTTATTTGTGGTCCTCTCCTGGAGGATTCCCCATGTACTGCCACGGTCTCTGACATTTTCAGCACGGGAATAGAAATAGTGGAACTTCAGATGGTTAAAATACTGTTTCTGAAATAAGCATCAATCTATTCTTATTTTACCCCTTACAACACACTTCCCATAACTGGCAACTCTGAGGTAATGCTGTTTAAAATTGCATGCCCATGGCACCTGCCAGGGTCTGCCGATCGCAGGATCACAGCATGGTTGAGGTTGGAGGAGATCTCTGGAGGCCATCTGGTCCAACCCTCTGCTCAAGCAGGGCCACCTAAAGCCAGTTGCCCAGGACCACATCCAGGAGGCTTTTGGATGTCTCCAAGGATGGAGACTCCACGACATCCCTGAGCAACCTGTGCCAGTGCTCGGTCACCCTCGTGACCTAATGTGTTCCAGTTTGTGCCCATTGACTCTGGTCCGGTCACTGGGCACCACTGAGGAGAGCCCGGCTCCATCCTCTTTGCACGCTCCCTTCAGGTATTTATCTGCATTGATAACATCCCCCCAAACCTTCTCTTCTCCAGGCTGAACAGCCCCAGCTCACTCAGCCTCTCCTCGTAGGAGAGAGCTCCAGTCCCATCATCATCTTTGGGGCCCTTTGTCGGGCTCTCTCCAGTATGTCCATGTCTCTCTTGTACTGGGGAGCCCAGAAGTGGGTCAAGGCAGGGGCTTGTGGCTTGTATCCTAATTGTCCTAGTCAGAGTTAATAACAGGTTTTCTAATCTGTGACCTCCTCGAGCAAACCTTGCTTTAATTACAAGCAAAATGAGCTGAGCCAGGGATTAAAAACCCAGTAATTTTATAGTCTTAATTTCCTGTATTTTGTGGGATTAGGTGATATCTATAATTTTGCTTGAGTGTAGATTTTATGGCTTAATTTCTTACTGCTTTTGTACTAGGAAGGAAAAAAAAAGCTTGCATATATGAAAATCGACATAATAAACCGTTATTGCTGGCACAAGAGACATTATGGTCTCCCTTGGAATAGCACAAATACATTACAAATGTATTTAGATGCATTTAAACATGCATATTATTTCACAGATGAGTGTAATGGTTTCTTAGGAGCTATTAGGTTTTAGTATGCAAAAAACATGTTTATTCGTACGACTTTGAAGAAAATTATTTAACAAATATGACAGTAACAGGCCCCTTAAGGTTTCATTATATAAATCTTAATTCAGGCATTTGGATTATTAATCCAAGAAAGTGTCATGGACCTAAATGACTCATTACACACACAGTTTGCATCAGTTTATTAATAAACTCATAAAAAGCCCATTATTATTAATTGGATTTTTCTAAAGCACCCAGATTTGCAATACGAACGATGCAAGGTGCGTGCCTCCAAGGGCTTTTATCTTCACATCCGTGCCACAGTGAAGTGCAGGAGAACAGGGAAAGAGATGCAGAAGTCAAGGTCTCTGTTATTGCAGCCAGGTATACACAGAGCATTTTTAGTTACGATTGGCGTAACTTTAAGTTCAGATGAGAAAAAGTTTTCAAAAAGAGACATTTTGTAAAATGGAGATGCCACACTTGAATTAATGCTTGTAAGACATCAAGACATGACTGGCTTCTAAACAACTCACTTGTGGACAAGGCAAAGCAGGGAGTAGGGGACCTCTGTTATCCTGGGGGACGAGGGAGTGATGGAAGGTTGTTGGAAGGGACATTGAGGATACCAGAGAAGCTTCCTCATCTGGAGTTTTACTCTGGTGGTAGCAAAATTATGGCCCAGTCAAAATGCAAAGGGAGCCAACGGGCTGAATTTTCTGACAAAGAAAAGAAGGTAAGAAAAGGCCCAGAGGAAGAAAATGCCACCTTCCTCATGGTTGAGGCACGAAATTGGAGTAAATGAGGTAGGACGGAGCGGAACCTAAGTGATAACGGACCACCAGAAAATTTTATAGTGCTTGATAGTCTGCTGCTTTTTTTAAGATCTGTACTTGGTGACACCTTTGCTTATGTTTCTTTTCTCTTTGCATTGTAACTGTTGAGGCACTTAAATAAAATTTAATAAAAAAGAAATGGGAACAAAATCCTGCCTGGAATTTTTATGACTGAGTATAAGCTTCTCAAAACAGACGTGTATCATGCAGGGTTCTTCCCATAAAACCAGCCAGGCTGGCTCTTCTGCCAAAGGCAGGAGGAAAAAGGAAGGCTTTGAGGACTGACTGTCAGAACAGGACACAGAACAAAAAGATGTGTCCTGTTTATCTGCATCCTTACACCAATGGAGGAAGGAGAGATCATGAGCCCTTTTGCTAGTAGGAGGGAACAAAAGTGGCTGCTTTGATCAGAAAGGAAAGAGGAAAGAAAAGTGAAGGTTTCACAACTCGGGAAAGCTGAACTTCTCTTTGAATTGCTACATGTTGAAAGCTCCCACCTTGCCATCCACACACACACAGACACAGAAAATGCCAGTGGTAAGAGTTTGTCACATAACACCAGCGTTTAAAGGGACAGTGAGGCTGAGGCTGCCTGTGTCGTGCCCAGAGATGGTTTTGGATCTTGGCTACTTATTCTCCAAAAAGCCTGCCCTGTCAGGGTTATCCTTAACACGGACGATGAGAAAGTACTGTGAATGGAAGCCATTTATTTGCAGTTTCACTCAGTCAGACCGTTCTCCGGAGGAACATAAGTAAGAACGAAGGAACAGGGACTGCAGCGGTGCTGTGTGGTGGAAGGGGCTGTAATCAGTAGCAATAATGGCAGCCTATCGCCCCATTTTAGACTGCCTGGGAACTCTGCAAATTCAGGTGGTCCGCATTAAATAAAAAAAAAATATTATGAGTCCTTTGGCCAGTCAATGTGATAACTACAGGGTTAAAATTGTGCTTAATTTTGCTGTATTACTTGCACGTGAATAAAAGCATCTAAACCCTACATAAGCCAAACCTCAAGGGGAAAAACATTTCTGTTTTGCCTAATTTTAGCCATTTGCCTCAGGGGGCAAACACTTTTTTGTGTTTGTTTTCTTTTAAAGGTCTAAGAGTAGAGCTTTACACGGATATAGGTGTGAGGTCAGCACCAGAAGTGCTGTAGACATGTTACCATGGCACTGCGTAACTAATTAACCATCCTGATAAATTTTTCCCAGGGTGTTTCCTTGTAAGTTGTCTTTTCAGTTGCTTGAGAGCAGCAGCTTCAGCCCTGACAAGATCTTATTTCAGCTGTGTGAGGAGCTTGGTGAGGTGGGGAAGTGTTGCTTGTAGTGGCTGGAGCAGAGAGACAGCAGTTCTGCCACATCTACATCCTGACGTGGTGTTAGCTTGGGTGGCGAAAGGCTAGTGCTTCCACTGCTGAAATTTCCTTATTCAAAATTGCCTGAAAATCGTGTCTTTAAGCTCGCAGGTACTTTTGAGTCCTCTTGTGTTGTCCCAATCCCGTTGCTGGGTAGGTGGCACAAAACCATAGAATTCTAACATAATTTAGGCTGGAAAGGACCTCTGGAAGTCATCTTGTTCACTCTCACGTTCAAAGAGGGTTCCAAGTAGATCAAGTTGCTCAAAGCCTTGGCCAGCCGATTTTTAAATATCTGCAAAGAAGGAGAGTCCACAACCACTCTAGTATATGTTTCAACATTTGACCGCCTTCACGGTGAAAATTTTTCTCATTACATTTAATTGGAATTTTCCGTACTGTAACTTGGGTCCATTGCCTCATCTCCTGTCACTGCACACCTTGGAGAAGAGCCTGGTTCTGCATTCTCTACCAACTCCCGTTAGGTAACCGAAGACCGCAAGGTCTCCCCGTAACCTCCTCTTCTAAGGCTGAATAAACAGCCTCTCTCAGCCTCTCCTTGTTTTCTGGACCGTAGACTCTCCCGACCGTGGATAACTGAAGAGGTCAGTTTTTAGGCCTATTGGGTTGGCATCTTTTACCAGCACTAAAAAATAATTCACTTGTCACTTTTCTTCCATAAAGTCTTTATTGCTCAGCTCTCAAAAGGCAAAGTTTTTTGAAAAAATTTTATTCCCCTGACGTGCCACCTTTTCAGTGTCGATTAAATAGCATCCAGCATCCAGGCAATAGTATATTTTCTGCAGTAAAAACCAGCAGCAATGAAAAACTAAATACAGAACTGCTAGCAGAATAGTGAATTAGCCTGGAGTGAGCTGCATTTGAGTGCAGTCACTGATATTTATGCGCCAACGGTAGGTGCTTTCAGACTCATTCCTTTCAGGCTGACAGAAAACATTAATTGCAATTCTTTAAAACAAAAGCAACTTATTTGAGTAGGAGAAAATACCACCTACAGGACCTTATATACATCTAAGCATTGAGAGACTTCTTTTCCCAGCTCAGTTATTTTCTGGCTTAATCAAGTCGGTCTAAGTTGTCTGAGCACTTGTCTTCTTAGTCTTTTGTCACGGTTTGGGGTTAGGTGTAAGCAATGTGCTCAGGCCCGTTGAAACTGAAACTCTGTGGTTCTTGTCCCCACTTTCTCCCCAGTGCCTACACCATAACTCGTACTGGGGATCTTTTCAGGGCCAAACCAAGCAATTCCTTTTTTTGCAGAAGCAGAGGTTAATATGCACCAGGGTTCAGCCTTGCACGGATGCAAGCCGTGACGGGTCTGACTTAGACTGCCTCCAAGGGCATCCGCGCAGACCTTACGTCTCCCAGAAGACTTAGGAATGGAGCCTATGGAGGAGGTGTCCTGTCTAGATGCAATGGGCTTATGGGAGTGCTGCACGGGACACAATCCATATGCAATTTGTTATTTCAAAGAATCCTGAGATTTGGACAGCATAGGTATAAGGTAATCCAACCTGCTTAGTCTGGGGGCCTTAAGCCTCTCCTCTATCTGGGGTTTATCACCGGCAGAATAGATGAAGCCAGCTGCTGATGTTGGGTGATGCTGTCTTATAGAGCTGGCAATTTTGGATCCCATCCTGAGACACCTAACTCTCCTCAAGTAGAGAGCGCCCTAGTCCCCTTTGTCTTTAGCCTTTTTAAGACCTTATCATAAATCCTGTTAAAAAACAACCACCCCAAAAGTAGATAAGTCCCCTACCCCCACTAACCCACGAAACAAAAGTACTTCAAGGTGCTTCTTTCAAGAAATGGATTGACTGCAGTGTTGCCCTCATATTGCCTGTTCTATTCCTGTCACAAGTTAATGTTCAATCCTCGTGCTTTGAAAACAAAATGATACGTCGCTTACTCAACATCCGGTTTGCACGGTTTATTACACAATATATTGTTCTGATCATTTGTATTTTGGCTCCAATATTTACTTTAGATTAATAACCGCAGAGCAGTCTATTGTTTTAAAAAATGATACAGTTCCAAGCTTCTCCATAGCAGAAAAGCTTATAATTGTCTAGTCTAAATTCAGCACTAAGGCTACCATTTAAAAAAAACCAAACTTAACCATTTCAGTTTGAGTTTCCTAAGCCAGACCTGGCTTTACCAATCATGTTCAGGCCCAACCAAAATGCATTCCTTGTAAACTTGCCAGTACATCATGTTCTTCACTTGCACTTCTTGTTTTATCCTTCTTTGTGCTACGCTGGATACTGTGCTCTGATCTGTAAAAATTGATGCCCCAGTCAACAAATCAATATGTTGATTTCCATGTTTCCTCGTGCACCTTCAGCAATGTCTGCTGCAAATTAGAGCTCTCCCCAGCCTTTCATTTGGGTGCCTGCTATTTTCTCCCTGACTGACACCTGTCCTTGCGATGCATGCTTGTGCTGGAGCAATTTTCAATTGCTTTTCTCTGCAGCGCGTGCAGCAACAGGCAAGGAAGAGGTTACAAAGGGCACGGCTGCCAAAGTGAGAACAAAAATGCCAAAGCTTTTTATCTTGTTTAGTTTTTTAGGGTTTTATTTAATACTCTCTTTGCTGTGTATCAATGTAGTTCAATTCTCCATATCATTTTCTGTTGCAGGGAAAATAAAAATTACTTCTCTCACTCCTACATCAAATGCTCTTTTCCACATGTTTCCTTTAATTCAGAATTTCCATCATCTGAGTTTACTCTGTCTCATTTTCCCTTGCTAGACTAGGTCATGCTGCTTCTAGCTGGGACTTGGTTTACTTATTTCATAAGTGAATTTTGAGAGGTCTGGTGCTAGTTAGGTGAAAGGTTTCAAGGAGATATTCCAAATCCCATTGCTTTTTTTCTTAAGAAAGTCCACTGTTGCAAAATCTTTGCCTCTGTGCCTGTTCTTTTCCCATATGCCTCGTTCTGCATTTCTCTGAGATATGTTTTCCATCCCAGTCTGCTGCACGCCATGAAAAGGGAAGCTATGAAATGCCCCACCATGCCTAATGCTCCCTTTCCCTAACTCATTGTCTCCCATGGCTCGCTTTGACCTTCTCTATGGAGTTTAACTTTCTTCCATTTTAAGAAGGGTTGGTAAAAGGAACTCTTTCCCCTTCCATTTCTCCCCCGTGGCAGGAACTTCCCTGCCGCAATTCACATTTCAGAACGTGCCAACAGTTCTGTCTGTCAGAGATACCCATCCGCCTGGCAAAGCCACAGGTAAAAAGAAAAAGGGGAGGGTTTGGGAAGAATTTACTAGTGTTTCATGGTACGTCTACCGTGAAAGCCAAACACAAATGACTAAAGAGGAGCCAGGAGGGCACATGGTATTGCTGCACAAAGTTCTTTTCCATGCTGGTTTTGCATCATGTCTACAAATCGATCAGGTCGCATGCTTGATGCGGGTCATCCTGTACTGCAACTGAGTGTCTCGCCTGCCCGCTTCTTGGATATTTGTTGAAAGAGGGTTTTTTCATGTTGTAAAAGCAGTGGCCTCTACTCTGTGGCTTAGGAAAATGTTTTGCTACACCAATTTCTCTTGTGGGTCAGGGGAAGTTTTGAAAAAATAGATCAGGTGAAGGTGGCTGCTGTAACAGTCTAATTTTATTTTATATTATGTGCTTATTACTACCTGCTGCTAGTTGTGGTTTGGGGACAGTTGTGGTACATCTAAAAGGAGCAAAGCAGCCATTTGCAGATACCTGAACCATCTCTGAATCATTTCGTCCAGAGCCAGAAGCGGTAAAGCTGCAATAAGGATTTGTGACTCGGTTTATTAGGCTGGATTAAATGCTACACTAATGTGACTATATTGTTCCTTGTTCCAAGCCAGTGGCTTTGCATGGCACTGAACAGTGACACGTGGATGTGCCAGCACAGTCAGACAAGGGATATATGGCATCTCTACAAAGAGCCAGACATCACTTTAGAGATGAAAATAACATTTTTAAATCCTATTTTACCATCTGAAACAAAGGCCCTTTAGTTTGCTTTGTAGGGATGGTGATTTCCTAAAGAAATGGAAGAGCATCTATGTTGTTGCCCTTGCGGGATTACTTCTCCCCTGCTTTCATCTGTGGGCCAGCCCAGGCTTGTTTCTCTAGACAGGCTTTTCCAGTTGTGTAAAGTGTTTGATACATTTGCTTCTCCCTTTTCCAAGAGAATTTATTTCCCTCTGTGGATACAAAAAGTGGCTTCTTAATTTTAAATAAAGATACCAGTGCTCATATTCAAACAGAAAAGGACGAACCAAGGGAGGGAGGTATATTAAAGTGCACTTGCTGCATTTCTCTTTTGACTCCTGTAAAACATACAGGATCAAATCCTGACCCACTGAATTAAACGGGGAATTTTGCCTTTTATTTCAGTTGAGGTGGGGTTTTGACCGTGGAATTCAGAGTGCAGGTGTTTGGCAGCGGAATGGCACGTTGATCCACAAGCTTTGATATGCTGCAGCGGGAGTGAATACAGTGGCGTGCACCGGCCACTGCTTGTCTCCTTGTACACCCTAGTCGGCAATTCAAACCACAGCGTTGTGTTGCACCTTTATTTATGGTTACTTGGTTCTGAGAAGCTTGGCATGGAACTTGCATTTTGATATCTATATATCTGGAGACATTTTAAATGTAACAACCATTTATTATTTTGTAAAGTAGGACCAAGTGAATAATTTTAAATGAGCATGCAGTTGATAAATACAGTTCCCTTTGCCATATATGGAGAATTTGCCAAATGGAGGATTTCCTGAGTTATTTGTTAATTCTTTTTTTTTTTTTTTTGCCTTGCACATTTTTAATATTCCTTTTCCCTCCCTTTCCCAAGGATTGATTACAAGCAGGCCACCGCACCACAGCTATTCAACGTTTACATTTGAGCTGGATTAGCTAGTTGTATTCTAGCGACTATAGTAATTTTTCATCAACAAAAGGGAAAAGTGCCAAAGGAGCACATGAGATATTAAAATTCTTTATTTTGGGCATTTGTGAGAGTAAAATTTAATTGTACATGTGTCGTGGAACACACACAGCACCAGCCCAGCTGAACTCCGCTCATTTCCAGGTGCAAGAGGAACGAAAAATTTCCACGTCTTTTACCCATCTGTAAATACAAGTACGTAAATATATCAAATAAAGCCTGAGTCAGAAGTAACAATCAACCCTAAATTTTACTGGTAAACCAGTGAGAAATTTGATGTAGTGTCTTTATATATGCAATGGGCTGATAACTGGACTTCAGCAAATTAAACAGAGTAAATAGGTTTGTTCACATTCCCTAAATGTCTGTTTTCATTTGCCTTATTTTTATTCATGGATCTCACAGACGCAAAAAATGAAATGCAAAAAGCAATGCAAAATTCAGCAAAGACACTTCTAGCCCATAAGCTTTCCTTAGGGCATATGAACTATATGATTTATAAATAGCTCATGTAGACACAAGATAAAAATAACCCAGGAAAAAATAAAAGAGAAGAAAAAAGCCCACCAAACTCCTGTTAGATGAAGTTCTGATTCAAGTACTTTCTGTCCCTAAAAACTCCCAGCTCTTACCTCCAGAATTGTTTTAAAACTTTCCTTTTTGTGAGATAAGGGCACAATAACTTTCTCCTTCTCCCAGCTTTCTCTTACCTGCATTAAATTTTTAATTTTCTGACTACTTTTATCTTCAGTTGAACATCCTTCCTCCAATAACTTGTGGTGAATTCATGGGCTGTTTGATCACAAAGTGCTGAAGTGCAAGCAGTTTTCCATTCTGGGGGTTTCCGTCTCCAGCCGGACCCAGAAGATACAGCCAGGGCTCCCAGCCTCTGCGCGGGTAAAGCCCAGACGGGATGTGCTGCCCTTCGTAACTGAGCTTGGATCTCTGTGGAGGTGCGAAGCCAGAAAATATTTAATACCGACCCTGGAGAGTGGCTTTCTTCTGTGCGTGTATTTCAGTCTCTGATTTGAGAGCACCTCCCCATCTCCACGGATCCCATGGTGATGGAGGGGACAACCCGCTCTGGCAGCCCCCCCGTGCCCTGCACGGGGCAGGGCTCAGCCAGCTTACGCTGTTCACGTTGGCATTTAAAATTGCCTTTGGCCCTAGAAAATCTGAATTATGGGAGCTCAAAGAAGACGGTTTCCATTGAGCAAGGCCAATATGAAGACAATTCTGTTTACTCCAAAACATTAACGTCAGACTGAGACCCTCGAAGAACAGTACAAAACTCTCCCTGTTAATGTTTTATGCTGTCCTCATTCCCATTGATCTGGCAGAAGTCACCATTTTTCACCATTTACATGTAAAACCTTACTTCTAATTTGAAATAATGTAACTTTCAAGTCCATTTATTTTGTATGATTTATTAAGAAAGTACATCAGTATCACCAAACTAATTATCATAGGCAAATGACTTGTCATAAAATTAATGTACCTAGTGAAAAAGTTAATAGTTATTATTTAAATTCTTGATTCCTCTTCTTTGCCTGTAATTACTTCCAGATATGTGAATGAATACGATTAATATGGAAAAGTGAAAATGAAATGAATTTGTTTCAGACTTTTTCCTCTATAACAACCCTTTATCCTGCAACCTTTATTGTAAGAGAAAGGACTGCAGGAGATCCAATTTTTATAATTAAATATTTCTTTTTCTTGCACAGCTGGACATTTAGAAACCTAATCTAAAAGCCCACAAAATACTGCACCTTTCAATAACTAATAAAGTTCCTTGGAAAGAAGTCCTTTGAACAAAGAATATTAAGGGGGGGCAATATTTAAAATATTGTGGTGAGTATGTTGAAAATGTTGGGGTCTATTAGTTTTCTGACAAGTTATTTTTGTAATCATAGTTAAAGAAAATTATTGTTCTTGCCATGTTCATAAAATAAACTAGATAAATAACTAACAATGCGTTTTTCCAGCTAAGTTATTATAATTTTTCTTTACTCTGCATTTCCTCTCAGCCCAACTTTCTCTCCTTGTAACCCAAATTTATTAGTGCTCTTTCGTCAATTTTAAGTCTCCATCTCTTTTTTCCTGATCGTTTACCAGCTCCGTTTTTGGAGCCACTTGGTTCAGGCTCATCCTCGTGAAGCAAGATGACAGAACAAAGCTCTGTGACCTGCAGTGTCCGATCAGAGCAGCTTTGACCATTTTTTATAACAGACCACATGCAAACTGATCTTACGGCACCTTGACCTGAAGAATCATTAGTGCAAGGGATGAGTATCAACCCTATGGATACTATTTGCAGAAAGGCTGTATGTAACTTATTTCCACCGTGCTTGATACTTAACTTAATTTTCCATCAGATCGTGCTTGTGGATAATCCTCCACAGCAAGTACTTTAGAGAAAATTGCCACGTCCTCGCATGCAATGTGCAAACAGAAAAAAACCCTGTTCTCCTTAAAAGAACTGCTTTGTTACAAATCATTTACTCAGCTGCATGGTGCAGGAGCCAGACTGTCAGTAGGATGATAAACTAGTTCCTACCAGGTAAAGACGTGAACCATGATGTTATATTTGGACCATCAATGTACATAAAATATTAATACGCTGGCAGTTCTGAATGCATAGGTGCTAATTCTGAAGACTTGTCCAAACACAGGTCAAATACCAGATATCTTCCTAAATAAATCTCACTGGGGGAATCCGACTCCGTCCATTAACTCGCATACAACAAACCTGGAAACATGCTTCAGCGTCTGGGCACAAAATTCTCAGCAAAGGCAGTAATAAAGTATGTCTTGTTTATATAGATGACTGGATCTTCCTGAGTTACTCTCTTCTACACATTACAATATTTACAGCGTTATCCTTATCTGCATCCTGTAACTAAGAAATAAATCACTTCAAAATACTGTTCCATTAAAAAAAAACACCCAGCAGCCCAGCACAACATTACTGCAAGGCTGTGCTCAAGAATTTAAGTGCACAAAAGCCAGTGTGTTTACTTAAGCGGACAAGGTGATATATACGATCTACAGCATTATACCTACTCATGAAATAAACGTATTGTTGCTAAAATGGATTGACGGCCAGTTATGTCATCTGGAGAATTTGAGTTCGACATGAATAATCATTGGCATAAGCTGAATTCTGACATTCCCACGCATTGGGAACAAGGCTTTTGAGCTGTCAGGTTATCATACCCTGCAGATGCTACAAGTGATTTTTTTCAAGAAGAGTCAAAGTTTTCAAATTCTCAGCATCGGGAATGAAAGACATAGGATAGGGGATGTCCCGATATGCTCCGTACTAGTCTCAAATGCATTCTAATGCCAGAGAGGTGGCTATATAAGTGTTTTATTCTCTATAATCATTTATCTTTGTAAGTGACTCATGATGGGGCACCCAATGGAATCAGTAACATCTTTTTCTGGTTTTGGCAAGCACTGAATTCTGGTTCCAGCACATAATGACAACAAGTGAACAAAGCTGTTAAGGGTTCCCATGTGTTAGAGATAAGGACATTGATTATTAAAATGAATGACTAGGAGAGGTAGAGTGACTTAATTAGTCATCATGCTTCTTTGCTTTGAAAACCCATATTGTCTTTGATTAAAGTCAGGACTTCCGTCAGTAAGAATCACTTGCACTAGCAAATAAAAGGCAAGCAAGAGGGGAAAATGGCTGTAACCTCTGCCTAGTTATGGTGTTGTCAGGATGGGCTGCAGTATGACCAGTGGTAGATGGTGTAGTCTTTATCAGCAACATCTGCTCTGTCTTTTGGCCAGCTTGAACGTTCACACAACTGACTCCATCTGGCTCGATGGGATCTTCCTCCGTGCAAGTACATTTCAACGTTTACGGGCCAGGAACTTTTCCTACAATCTGCCTTTGCTAGTGTGGGGAAATCCAGGTAGAGTCAACAGTGCTAAAGTTACTGGTACGGTTAATAGCGGAACATCCTGAAGGATGCAGTCAGAATCTTTCCAACATTAACAGTTTGTCATAGCGAGAAAAGGAAACATGTTTTTTTGTGCAGATGGAGAATTTGCTTAACTGTAGGCATGTAAGACACCTAATTTTCACACTGCTAGCAATGCTGTGGTTTGCTGGGTTTTTTTCATTCTTGGATGGGTAAATGTGTTATAGGAAAACTGATAATACTCAGGCACTGCCAAGGTACAATGTGGGGAGTTGACGGGATTGTTCTCTAATCTAGTGAATAATCCTGTTGATGTATCTTTTATCCGGCATGCTGGCTTGACCTGGAAATGGGGGATTTCTTCTCTCAGTTACCCAGAAGGTGGGCAGGAGTCCTCTCCTTGTTTGCATAGCTACATGAGTGGAGCCAGTAAGGAGGAATGCCTCTCTAAATCTGAAATAATAGACACGAAGGTCCTGTAAACTTTCATTTGTATTCATTTGCTTGGTGTAATATGTTGTAAAGGTTACATTTCACCAGTACTTCTCGCTAGCGTCATTACAAGTAAATTTCCAACAATAAAAGTGAACAATAATCCAGAGCTGATTTCAGTTTGTAGATGAAGACGCCTAAATGTATGTGTCTACATACGTGGCAGTTAAGTATCTAAACTTCCAACATCCTTGATGGAGATGTATTGATGGCTGCAGTGGAGCTTGGGGAGCTATTCCAGCTCTGGTTAGTGTAAGCTCCCATCAGCCGGAGAGCTCACAACCTCCCTCTGACGGAGTTTGCTCAATTCAGCTGCTCACAGGCAGGTACCTGGTGCTGGTTGGCGTGCTCTGGGGTATTGAAGCCATCCACAGCGGTGGTACGTGTGAGACGAGACCTGAGGGAGAGCTGGAGCTGTCTGGGGTAGCAGCCCGAAGGCAGACAAGGTGCTCAGAAGTATCTGAAAAGGCACTGAGTGGTTTAATCGGGATACGTGGGGAACATAAGATACCTTTGGGCTAGAAGATGTGACTGCTTGACGTCAACAGAAGGACACATGCTCAGGAGGCAGGACTCGTACAACTATTATAGTGGTTAAAATATACTAACGAAGAACAGGTCTGAATTAATTTCTGAAAAACTCC
The DNA here is from genome assembly GCF_018139145.2 of Gymnogyps californianus. Classification (NCBI taxonomy): domain Eukaryota; kingdom Metazoa; phylum Chordata; class Aves; order Accipitriformes; family Cathartidae; genus Gymnogyps; species Gymnogyps californianus. The sequence goes on along the minus strand of NC_059500.1, from coordinate 83,543,180 downwards.
TTTGTGAATTGCAGCTGATTCTGTGCACAACTTGGCTCTCTAACTTCTGTGTGGTGTATTTGAACTCATAATGAATAGGTGTATCTACTTTAACGCTGTTGGCATATTATTTTGCTCCGGATTGAACTCTGAGGGTGTTTTTGCTGTCTGAAAGGAGCTGACATTTTCATTTTGCAGGCTGAGTCCCTTTTTTCCCTTGCATTTGTGCTTCTTCACTTTATATTAGATTCTTCCAAAGAATTCAGATCAAAAAAAGTGGCGACATGGAATAATAAGCTGTTTGCCCTAAAGGAATTGTCTTGATTCAGATGGGTTCTCCTGTCTGAGTTCTTGGGAAGTGGTGTCTACGGCTCTTCCTATTACAATATGTAGCTTTCAGTCATTGCATCTGTGTAGTGCAGCGGATATTCTTCTAAATGCCTCTTGATTTTTTTTTTTTTAACTTTTTTTAGAATTTTTTTGACCACTGAACTGAATTACAACAATGCATATAATATGTACCTTAAAGGCTCCTCTATCTGAACAAGGTTGTGTGGAAGGAGGGAGCCCTATAGTACAGAGAATTTGGGCTCCGAATTCATTGTTCCAGTTCCTTGGTTAAGTGCTTGTGTTTCCTTATCCAATACTAGACTAGAAGATGAAAAAAACTACTGAAAATAGAGCATGCTTAAAAATAAATGTAGCATATAGCATTTCCGGGGTTTAGTGTAACAATTGAGAATCTAATCTGCATAATATATCAATTAGTTTTCTCAAACTACCAAATGTCTGTTATTTCAGAACCTTTTAGCTGTAAACATTATGTTCAAATACAGATGGTGTTATTCAGGCTTTTTTCTTTTTTTTTTTTGCACAATTTGATCGATGAAATATACTACATGTTGGGTTCAGCATCAGTATTTGCAAGGCTGTTTGTAGGAACTAATGAATATAGATGGTATTGCTAGATGTGCATAATGTGTTCCTACAGCATGGAGCGAGGAGCGCAGGTGTCATTTCAGAATTCATTGGCTATCAAAGGAAGCTGGCTGTCTCCTCCAGTTTAGCCTGTGTAAAGAAATATTATGGTTCACCATTAAAAAATAATAAAGCTTTGAAAGTGACCATAAATGAGGCTACCTCTACACGGAACTCATGACTAACCAAGCAGAAAGACAAAGTAAAATCGTTTACTAATGACAAGCCGGATTCTGCTTCCTCTTGAAGTCAAAGGCAATGCTGTTGCTATTGTCAGAGAAAGTGGGGCTGGGCTAATCAATTAACAATGTGCCGTCAACGATGATGAAGAATTAATGTTGAAATGGAGAAATCAGCATATAAGGGGCTGAGTCACTGGTGGCTGAGTGAGCAATGAGACTATTAGACTGAAAATGTACTTGTGAGACTCTGTACAGGCATTATTTTTGAGAGAGCATCAGCTGCCTGCACCGTCACTATGTGCTGGGGACTGCCTTTGAGATGTGCAGAAGGCGGGTACCGTAGATAAAGGATCTAGGTAACTCCAGTTCAGACCGATACGTGGGAGGCTCATGTCAAATGTAAAAGTGCTGAGGGGGGTTCAGAGGGGGTAGGTGGAGATAATGCTTATAGACGGTTGCACTTACAACAGAATTTACACTTCCTGAAACCTAAAAAAAACCCCAACCCCCAAATTTCACTTAATAGCCCGAGATGCAGATTTTGAGCTGGTATAGAGGAAACCAGGATGTAAGAAAAGCATTAATTGAGGTCTATTAGCACATCAGAAGAAAAACACTTAACTGGAGAAACTATTGCTGTGACTCCCACCCCATGCCAGACGGGTTAGGGTCCTGTATGGTTTGTGGAGCTGTTTCTATCGCAGCTGTGGGACATGGCTTTCTTGCAGGGATATTCCCTGCTGATGACTTTTCCCACTGGAAAATCTCTGCCTTACAGAACCTTGGTGCGAAATTAGTTGTGTTTGTGCTTGCTGACTGTACAGGCATTAGGTTTGGGAATTTAGATAAGTAGGGTGCATTATCTTTATTTTGCTTTCATTAGTTACTAAAAATCCTCTTCCTTCCTGTACCGTGGCTTGAAAAACATGTTTTACCCAGTGCTGTCACTGGTATCAGATGGGCTTTCTTCATCAAAAGGCAACCAAAGCTAGGAAGACGCATTTCATGTTTGGGAAAAAAAAAATGATCTATACATAAACAACATTGCAAGAAGTTGTACCAGCCTATTCAGGCTTTGACTTCCCCCTTAGGCTTCCTCAGCTTTTCTAAAAACACACAATTCAGATCATAACTTCATGTTCCAGTTCCTTGCTTTTCTCATTGTGTTCTCCAGGCTCTAAAATCTTACCTAGTTTTCTCTTTACTTCTCTGTTGCACACATGGTAGTGCAGTGCGTGAGTTAAAGGACCTGGACCAATGAACAAATTGATTTTTAAGCTCCATAATTGCTGAAAATATCAGTGCACCTTTCCTGTGTGCAGTTAGACATACAGTGAACTAAAAAGCCAAGTTCTATATATATCTTCCTTTAGAAATCCTAGCACAGCATCCTTTCTTCATATGGCATTGAATCTGTGTATTTTTGTCCAACAGAATACATTTGCACTTTAAATGGATATTTCCGCAGCAGCTTGGTTCTTGCTGCTGGTCCCTCACACGTGCTCCCCTAGTCTATTCACTGTGAGCATCTTGGGAAGCTTTTGATCGAAACGGTTGTGGTTACAAGATGACTACAGATTAAAAAAAAAACCCAAAAACCCACAACTTTTTGGAGGAATGTATCAATTTAGAAAAAAAGGGCATTGAAAAAAAACCCACTGGATAAAATACCTTGAAAACAGGAACACTTCCCTACAACCTCTACCTGCATGTGGTGCAGAGCAGCCCCGAGGTCAGGGAAAGAGGGATGTCGAGGTTCAAATGTATTTTTCTCTGCACTGAACCCAGATCTTCTACTTCACAGGACATCTTGTGAATGAAGAGCCGGTATTCTGGCATGGGTCCTCCAGCTGGAGCTGCTCATCTTTGCACGATTTAACGGTCCAAAGAGAGGCGTTAACACCCTGGCAGTTAGAGCACCCTCACCCTACGGCTGGAGATCTGCCCTGCACTGGAGAAACTCAACAGCCAAGTTGCGGATCACGAAGGGGTTGTTTGAGTGCAGAAAAGCCTAGAAGGGGTAAGACATTGTCAGCCTTAACTGTGACCATATTCTGGATATTCAGCTATTTGCTATCATTGCTGCTAATTAGTGAACCTAACCACAGCTATTCATGTGTAAAATAGCTGTTAATACTTTTCTCTTTACTTTCTCTTTTCTGGGATGCTGTAAGGAGCTACAGAAGAACACAATGATTATACATACTAAATACTGAGTAACATATGCCATATGCTGGGATTTAGCTTCTTGAATAAATCTTAATTAGTTAAATATAACCAAACTAACTATTCTTTTATTCTGAAATTGCTAGCAAATTGAATGTGACTGATGTACAGTCCTCCATGCTAACGGGAATAAAGAGCTCTTTAGCAAGCTTGCAGAAGCAACATACTTAAAATTGCTTCTATTATTAGCAAGGTGCTTTAATCCCGTGATAATGAAGGTAATGATTTTCTTGCTTGCAGTGTAGTTCTTCTCTATCTGTTCCCGTGTCTCACGGCAGAACACATACTTGGAGGGAGTTCAACACCACAGATAGTTTCTGCTGCAGAGAAATCGCTTCTGTCCTCCAAAGGCAGAAGCAGAGGCTGCTGGATCAGCGGTGGGGTCACAGTTCTGCTTCCAGTTCTTCAGCATCCATCTGTCTAGGCCCACTTCTGCAGTTGTTCCCTCTGTGCTGGAATAATGAAGTTAAAAAACCAAAAAGCGTAAACAAAAAAGACAGAAACATGGCTGGGAGAAAAGTCCTGGAAAGAGCTTAAGGCTGCGTCACTGTAGGCAGCGTAACTCCTTCATAAACCAACCAAACGCCACTTGACAAGTGGCTGAGGTTTTTTGATCAATTCTGCTTGTGTTTTTACCCCAGTTAAATTGGCTGCGGTTTAGATGAGGTACCTAATACTTCAGTAATAATAGCAATATACTCTTGTTTTATCCGTACTTAAAGCATTTTAGGATGAAATGACATTTAGTGATTGAAGGACTGGGAGTGAGATGATGAGAAATAAAAACCAGGCTGTGACTCACGATTTTGTACTCTGCCAAAACTCAAGAGCGATTTTAGACGCGCGCATCTGGAAAACTACTTCTAGAGTGCAGTGGTGGAGCAGGGCAGCAGAGTGGCTGTGTCCATTTGATATTTCCAGTCTTCATCCACAGTCTCTCTGGCTCCGCAGTTACTAATGAAACCCAGGAAATGATATAGCCTCTGTGATCAGGAGTTGATAAAAAATTGATTTATTTTTCTGTGGAAAGAAATAAGTCAAGAACAGAGTCTGGCTGAGTTCCTGCCCTTTAGTTCCAAAGTAGAACGAGGAAATATCAGATGTGGAACTTTGCTCAAAGAAAAAATGCTAGTAGGCAGGAAAGCTAAAGAACCTGGGGAAGTATAAGACAGGGAAGGATGTGCTTATACCAGTACTTTATGCTATTCAAACACTAAATAAAATATGAATGGCTATATAAGCAAAATACGGGCTTTGGGATGTTCAATGTTTGCAGTTAAAAGAGCAAGTGTGTGTTGTGATGAAGACAATAGAGGCGGTACATGGCAGAGGAGATGGCTGCACCGCTCTCCCTGAGTCCTGGGATAGTGGCTAAGCAGGTAAACCAACTTTCCCATCAGCACAGGGCAGATAACGTTGGGTTCACACAACGTGGGGGGATGTTATTTGTGTATATTTTTGGTGACATTTAAGGCAAATATAATTTGCTTATTGGTATAAATATGGTTATGGCAGAATAGACGAGTGGATAATGCATTTGTTTAAAATACAGGAAACACTTAGACCATATTTTTCTGGTGAAAATGATAGCATTTTCAGGCTCAAAGTGAAATGCAAATAAATGAGTTGCTTTACTTCCAAAGAAGGTGCAACAGCCCAAGAATAATTTGCACCATTTGGCTTTTATTTAAATTAGAAGTTCTAATTAATCTAAAGCTGAAAGGGGAAAAAATAATTAAGATTTCCACCTAGCTTAAAGCAGAGGCATGAAATACTTTTGATGTATGACATCTGAGTCCAATACCTTAACACAAGGTGATTAGATTCCCCGTGACAGCCAAGGCAGTGTAAGGTAGTAGTCAATGGTTCGGTCTAAGACACTTCAAAGCTTTCCAATTCTGGCCTGGGCTGATTCTTGGTTTTGAGCTGATTCTTGTTAAAACTTTCAGCAGGTTCTTCTGCTTTACATGATCGTGTTTGCCCATGCTCCTAAGGGGCCATGCAGCCGGACTGGTCAAACAGAGGATGTCCAAAGAAAAGGTGTGTGTCCTAGGAGCCTGGAGGTATAGGGTTCTCCATCGACCAGATGAGCCATCTCCACTGGGAAGAGAAAAACTGCATTTTCATGTGGCAGAATCTGCACAGCAGACTTTCAAATGCGTGACAGTTGCTCACACTTTTGCTTTGTTCATTTTTAACTTATTTACATATATTCAAGATGAACATAGTCATGTACTCACACCTGTACATACAGTAAGTATATTGAACTAATCCTGTTTCCAAAACTCCTTGCTTCTGCTAGCTCTTAAAATACCCTTGGAGTATCTTCTGTGTCAGAAAGTGCTGTGGAGATGAGAAAGGTATGAAGAAAGGCATTTATTGGAAGCAATGTGGCTATTCATCTGCGAAGTCTATAGCAACAAAACAATAAAACTCGAATTCTGAATCTAAGGGAGGCAATGGCATGGAACCAAGGGTGTTTTTGCTAAAGCTTCCCAGTGTTTTGCTAGGTGACATGTCAGACTCATTATATTTGATTCATTGGTTTCAGTGCCTAGAGCCGAGCACCAGCTTTAGCAACCAATTGTAAAAGAAAAATAGACAGTTCAGGAGCTGGGATAAGCATTAGCGATTCTCGCTGCTTTGAATTCGGTCTTATGATGAATGTTATTACTAGAAATGTCCAGAATGCCTTAACACCTGAGCACATCTGTTAAGGATTTGGACTATGTTAACTGCACTTCTTAAGAGGATATGAGTCTGTTGCACACCAAGCATAGAGCCACTCTTACTTTGGATAAGGACAGGCCATGCCCAGTATTGCATCGTGTAACCGTATGGTAAAACCTGCTGGTGCATTGCCTCGGAAGAGTGAAGAGCAGTCCGGTTGTGTTTACTCTGTCCCTTTGTCGTTAAACAGAACTGTTCTCGTGTAGACGGATCCTGTGTTTTCAGGCAGAATTATTGCATGTACCCACCAGGGACACAGAGAGACCGTTGCCTGACTTCTGCCAGTGCTTTACCCCACCAGCTCCCCCTCAGGAATCCCTTATGGAAATCGCTTACACTTGTCATGTATCTCCTCCCACAAGTGGGAATGATGATGCTGACTTCCCAGGGAGACATGCAAATGAATACTTCATTGACGACCCATGCTAAATGTCAGGGAACTCTGGTGGTCCCTGGGTTACTCCCTTTTACCTTACACCTTGCTTCCCACTCCTATTAGGAGGGCATATGACTTGTGTGCTGGTTTTGGCTGGGATAGAGTTAGTTTTCTTCATAGTAGCTAGTATGGGGCTAGGTTTTGGGTCTGTGCTGAAAAGAGTTTTGATAATTCAGGGATGTTCTCGTTACTGCTGAGCAGTGCTTACACAGAGCCAAGGCCTTTTCTGCTCCTCAGCCCACCCCACCAGCGAGCAGGCTGGGGACGCACGAGAAGTTGTGAGGGGACACAGCCGGGACAGCTGACCCCAGCTGCCCAAAGGGATATTCCAGACCATAGGACGTCATGCTCAGCATATAAAGCTGGGGGAAGAAGAAGGAAGGGGGGGACATTCAGAGTGATGGCATTTGTCTTCCCAAGTCACTGTTAGGCACGATGGAGCCCTGCTTTCCTGGAGATGGCTGAACGCCTGCCTGCCGATGGGAAGTGGTGAACGAATTCCTTGCTTTGCTTTGCTTGCGTGCACAGCTTTTGCTTTACTATCACACAGTCTTTATCTCAACCCATGAGTTTTCTCCCTTTTACCCTTCTGATTCTCTCCCCCATCCCACTGCGGGGGGAGTGAGCCAGCGGCTGCGTGGGGCTTAAACCATGGGTTAAAACTGGATTTTCTGGCTGGGGTTAAACCACGACAACTTGCTACTGCTTCAACTGGTGTTTGCAATTATTTGACCAATTCACTTACCTCAGAGATATTTTAAATACATATTTAAGTGAAGAGGGGGAATACGCAATGTAACTTTGCACAGGTTTGCCAGCAATTGGGTACAATCTGCTCAAAGTCCCCCTCTTACAGTTTTCAGCCACTGTAAACTGTGCTTTCTAGGAAGTTCAGAGTATGGTCAAGTGAAGATTTCTAAAAAAACAAGGACTTTGAAGGGTCACAGTAAGGCTAGGCTGCCATGTACAAGCTTTTCTGCCACATTGTCTAGCAACAGCTCCAGGAGACAATTCCTTCTCATTTAATGTAAATAAGTTCCCTGGGCTCATTTCTACCCTTCTCTTGGCAACCTCCATTCCCATGCAAGGAATATATCCTGAATGTCTCATCTAAAGGGTGTGGAGATGCAGTTTTTTAGTTACTCCAAATAATTTGCCCTAAACTAGGGTTTGTCAAAATGGTGTTATTGTGGTAGCCCAATGAAGCTTTTTAGTACTGCGATGACAATATTGGTCTGAGATTGCTGCTTGTGATTTCTGGTTACTTAACCATCTAGAATGTGTCTGGTTAGGTCTAAGATACACTTGTTTCTATGTTTGGGGATGCTCATGTGCATTTATGACCTTATGGAAGTATTTATTAGTAAATATGTTACAGATGTGGCTGAACTGGCTGCTTTAGCTCCTTAGAAAAACAGCCCCTGAGGTCCCAGGAGACAGGCGGGATGTGCATCTCAGGGGAATGGATCCGAATGCCAGCTTCCTAGCTGGCTTCTCGCAGCACCAGTCCAGGTGCAGGTCCACCACTGTTTGAAACACTTTGAACAAAACTGGAAGGGTTAATTAGTGTCTTAAGTAAGTGGTTGCGCTTCTGACAGAGATGGTCAGGCTCTGCATCCGTTTTTAAGATATACTGATTTCTACGGGCATTCTGACTAGATCTCTACATGAAGTTGAGCACTTGATGTCTATCCCACGTCAGTCAATTTTGAATTTCATTCCAAAACAGAACTCAAGAGCCCGTAATTAGATTGTTACTAGGATTAATTTTCAAGTACTCCACGATTTCTCTTCTCCTGATTAAAACTGAAAAAAACCCCTCATCCAGTACCCCAGTCACACAGAAGGAAAAATGGTTGGAAGAGGTAGAAAGGGGAGATGGGCAGATGTTATATCTAGATTGAAGAAAGGAGATTTCTCATTCCAGACAGGTAGTGGGTTATTAATTCCCTCAAGTGGTTCTGCACATCTCATAAACCATGAGAGCAGCTGAGCTCCAGAGGTTCACAAAAGTCAGCTGAACCCCAAGAATTACTGCTGTCTCTGGGTCCCTTCCATATTGGCTGTTAAATCTTGTATATTATCCCTCCCCAAGAAGGAAAGGCAGCAATGCAATGCTAAAAATACCTGAATACATTTTTCAACATTAAGCATAAAATATGTTGAGATATCTATGAAACACACACTATATATCTTCTTGCAGCAAAAATATATGCAGGGAGAAAGCTGGCACTTAAAGTCAACATTTCCATAAGTCCTAATGCTAATGTTGTCACTTCTAGTGGTGCCAGCAGCCTCTGAAGTTATATGGGCTCAACTTTGTGTCAAGTACTTCTGCTTCAAGTGTTTGCTCAGCCTATGCCTATAACCATGTCTCTCTGATCTCCCCAAGGTTGGAGAATGAGAAGGAGGAAAAGTGGCTCTGCTGTGTCAAAGGTATAAGCTGTATGCTCTGGGTTTCATTTTGAGCTCCTGGGGAAATGTTCAGTAAAGCAAGCCAGGCAGTCTTTCAGCGTTCAAGTCCCCAACAGGAGATCTCTGATGTGCTGAAGATAATCGGAAATCTATCTGTTCCCTAAAGTCTCTCCCTGATTTCACAGTCATCCTATAAACCCTTCTCGTTACACCCCCTGACCCAGTCGTACCTGCTCCAGCTGCAGGGCTCTGCCAATTTTCTAAAGTGGAAAGTCCCACGGCTGGACTTAAAATGTCTCTGCAGTTGTGCTCCCACCCTTTGAGGTGGGACAAATAAATAAAGAAAAACCTCTCAATGATCTATGTTTCTGAGGAGCAGGGATAGGCTGTGTTTTATATCCTAACTGCTGTAATTTTTCTTATGGTTGTAAACACAAGGGATGTAACAGAAGTAGGAATGGAAGTGTTGGGTAGGGTTTGGTCCTTAAACCCTGCTTACATTCTTAAATGGTAGCCAAGATGCATGGTCTCAGTGGCCAGACGAGTTTTTGTTGGTTTTTTTTTTTAATTAAATACAGCTCCTAATTAGTAGAAAACACTTTCTTTACAGAATATTAAAACTTTGTAACAAATAAATTAATTTTCAAGATCTTCAAGCTACTGATTAATCTGTCTGCATAGTAAATAGGTCAAGCTCAAGTCTGGACAACTTCCTGCCGTTGAATAGTTTCTGTGGAATTCTTGCACACAGTAGTGACAAGTTAATTTTATGTTGGGAGCAACTATGCGGTGGTTTGTTAGTGCTCTGTTAAGCCAGCCAAACCATATTCTTGTGCATAACAACAGCAGAGTCTCCTCACTGTCAGAAAACACATTTACGAAAAGCACGCTGTTGCTGTATACTTCTCAAAAACTACTAAAGAGAACGTACTAGTAGAAAATAAAGCATTAGTGTAAAATGGAGTTTTGGATTCAGGGCCAATATGAATCAATACATCAGGTAAATTTGGTTTTCCCTATTCCCACTCCATTTGAACATGCAGTTACGGTCATATTCTTTTTGATAAAGAGGATTGGTAATGAACCCTATATTATTTATCCTTGCACCTTGTGATTTACTTTGCATGCACTGAATTTTGTTTTCATGTAGACTGTGGATTGGAGTTGGGAGAAGATAAGTAATTGGGCAGAACAACACACTAAAAGTGGACAAGAAGAATCTGTTTTATTTTTTTTTTAAGAAACCCTCTCCTTACAAGCTTAACTGCATGCCTCACTCCATTGCTTTCCTAGGTGTACTCATGTTATTGTAATAAAGTAAATTGCCCTTAATTGCTTATATTATTAATCATTTAATAGCTGAATACTGAGCAGATGGCATGTTAGCTGTTGCTGTACAATATTCATGGAACAGGGACTAGAGTCTTACGAGGAGAGAGACAAAAAAGTTAGGCCATTGAGAAGACACACATAGAAGGAATCATACCCTCATTAATTATAATTTATGATGGAATACTAAAGCAGGGCACAAGACAAATATACAGTGAGGAACACTTCATCAGAAAGACATCTGGGGGCATAGGTAGAGCAAAAACATCACAGGAATGGCCAAAGGAAAAAAAATACTACTTGCAGCAGCATAGCTGTGGCGGCTCGGGTTGGATTAAAAATAGGACATCCTATAATGGTTACACTTGATCTTTTGGGCTACACAAATCAAGATCATGGTTGGCTGTGCAAGGTGCGCAGGATTTCCATCTCGAGAGCCTGTGCTTGGGGTTTTGCTAGCAGCATTCAGCTGACAAACATGTGTTCTTTCACTGTGATACTAGGGATGACTTTTTCCTTCTCCTTTAATTCATTTTGTCTATAGGAGGATATCCTCTCTTCTGTATGCTCTAGTAAGATTGTTTGATGTTTTTCTGTGTAAATGATTTTTGAATGGAAGAATGGATTTCAGTAAAAGTACATCACGAGGGACTTGCTTTCTCAGTGTTTAACATATTAATTGAAGAAAACAAAAATCCCAATATTCCTATGCCTAAATATTTTGCTGTTCTGTATTTCATAATATTTAATGATTTAAATTTTCAGACACTTGTTATCAATAGAAAAGAAGTGTCATCCCTGGTAACTGCAGGCTCCTACTAAATTTTCTTAAATTATACCAGCTTGAACTTCTTCCTGAAGTCTAGGAAACTAATTTATGCAGCACAGGGATGTCACCAGGCTCCCTCCTGGGATGGCCCCTGCAGCTCTGCATGGAGTCATCCCACCAAAACAGCAGGAATTCCTTCTGGCTTCATCTAAGCAACCTTGCTACACTGACCCTTCACGGTAGAGTTGTTTCATGCAGGCTTTCACCTTCGGGTATCAGGCAGGGTTAACGGTAACGTTTGACTACGCTAAAATGTCATTTAATTCTTAATAAATCACCCTGGCTGCCCCATCCCAGTTACCCCAGCAAAGCCTGCTCCTTCAGTGCTGGTCATGTCCTCCCCTGGACGTTGCCAGTGCATTTCCCGCGCGCAGAGCTGCAGCCCTTCGGGGTCCTCGAGGAAGCGTTCCCGGCTCGACCTCTGCCTCTGCGACAGGAGGCGGCTGCAGTGAGCGCGTTCCTCCTTGGGGATTCTGATTACGGTGCTTACAAAAGGTGGGGGGGGAAAATAAATCAAAATTTCCCCCTAGGTGGAAAAACCTCTGGGTTTCCACGCCGTGTTACTGACTGTGCGTTTTTGAAGTGGCTCGCTACAGAATAGGTCTCTGCATCGTGCTGAGAGTATTCTTTCGTTTTGGCTGCAGACGCACACTCCAGTAAAGAAATCCTTCCGTGCCATTTATAATTTCACAGCTTCAGCCTGCTGCTATGCACTCTGCAGCAAGTAAACAATGCTATTTTGATAAAGAAAATAATTAGCTACCATTGCTAATTATGCTAATCCTCTTCTGGTGTTGTCACATTATAATAAAGGGTTTTGACAGTTCTGTGCTTCGCATTCAGTTTGTGCAAAGCTATTATAATTTACCTTCCTTTCTGTACTAAAGACAAAGTTCTTAAATATAAGAAGGAGTATACAAAAACATGGCATTATTTAGAAGGAGAGATTTTTTTGTGGCTATGCATGGCCTTATTCTGATGCATCCATTGCTAGATGGAAATACAGAATCAAAAAAAGGTCTCTAATGTAATAAACTTCAAGATTGATGTGTTCCAGCCAGGGCACACAGGGCACGGACACGGAGAGGTGTACAGAACCTTTCCACTTTCATTGCCCCCCTCCCCCTTCTTTCTTATTTATCTTTCTGAACACAGTCACCATTAGAAGACAGTGCTGCAATATACACATAGGAGCCAGGCACATACATTACAAATGCCAATGCTGCGGGTCCGTGTAACAAATTACAACTGAGCGTATAGATTACTGGCAAATAACAATACTATAGGCAGGCTTGAACCTTTGCCTTTTAGCTGCTATTCCTATTAGTGCACAGGGAAGCACTCTGCTAATTGAGTATTGTATCTCATTTTATTTATATTTATTAATTAATTTTTTATGGAGGTTTTGCAGGCAGTTAAAGGTATCCTGGGGGTCACAGGATAAACAGGAATACATTGTTCATCTTACTGCATTTTTTCTTTCCTCATAAAGTTCCTATAAAGCTCATGTTCTTTGAGTTTATTTTTTTATTTTTGTGTTACAGATGACTGAAAAATTAACCCTTTGTCTATGGCTCTTAAAATGATTTAGTTGAAATAACCCAGGGAGATAAATATGCTCATATCTGAGTTAGAAATAGATCAGCACTTCGGAGAGTCCAAAACTCCAAGATCTCCTTTCCTCCCCTCTCCTGGCTTTAACAAGAATTGGTACGACGTTCCAGGAACGGTGGAAGGACTAATAGATATTACATCATATGAGATTACAGACACAAAGAAAGACCATACAAAGGAATCCAGTGGTGACCAGTCATCTGAATTAGAAGTTTCATAGAATCCCAGAATGGTTTTGGGTTGGAAGGGACCTTTGAAGATCATCTAGTCCAAGCCCCCTGTCATGGGCAGGGACACCTTCCACTAGGTCAGGTTGCTCAAAATAGAAAGTGGACTCTCAAACAGTGCTAGCACAGAAAGCTGTTAGTTTCATGAGTTAAGTGAAATCAGAACCAACTGAATTTTGCAGGTTGCTTATTCTCCACCGCACAAAATGCTGCTGTTTTCTATGCTCACTTTGACATCAGAATTATTGCTATTAAAGATGAATTTTATGTAGGTTTCAAGCAGTGAGGGCATTTTTGTATTCACTTGCCTTCTAAATGACCATACAAAGAGCCTTGCTCTTTGGCTCTATTATTCTCAGATGTAAATCTTTATATTATACTTGGAGTTATTACCTGTGTTTTCTTTTATACACTGAAGTTAGAAAACTAATACGGTAAATGAGATGTGTGTTATTCTAACGGATGCTTCATTTTGGGGCAGATGGGAATGAACAGCAAAGCATCATGATCAATTATAGTCACAAAGCTGAATAATTAAGACAATTTTAAGACATCTCTACCTAATTTATAAGAGTAAGCGTACTACTGAAATTCTTTTTCTCCCTATGTGGGTTGATTTGTATAGGTGGAGAGCTCCATTTGCCAACATAATGGACATGGGCTCTGCTGGAGTGATAAAGCAGAATATGAGATGATATTCACATTTAGTTGATGGTAATAAGCTTTAGCAGTTGTTTTTCTCTAGGCATCTGTGTATTGGACTATATTCATGCAGAGGAGACAGTCTGTCATTTGCTTATACAAACTCTATGTTAAGTCTTAATACTTTTTCTTTTCTAATTTGTACATTATACTTTTCCTATGCCATTTCTTGCTCCCACTGAGTCTGTGTTGTACATGCTGGATGTTTACAGCCCAAAGACCATCACCATGCAAAAGTGATAGTCTTTTTAAGACAATTGTGGTTTATAGGATGCTGGAAGCAACATCGTCAAAGTATGAATATATCTAATAAATAATCATTTAGCTCTTCCACTTTTCGACCATAGAGCTCAATACACTTTCCAGCAGAGAGTAACTGGTTTTACTCCTGCTGTACAGACAGAGAAATAGCACCTAGACAAAGTTGTTTGCTGAATGTCATCTGGCAGCTGAATGGCAGCTGAGAACAGAATCTGGGACCTATCTATTGGCCTACAGTAAACAGTTATGAGATGTACTGTGCATTTGTGTTCTTTCCATTGGAAAACCAGTTACAATTGAAACTCTGGACTCTGGGAAGGAATGCATATTCAGATTGGTTTCTCTGATTGCACGTGGCCTGAGCTAGCTACATGCACACATAGCAAGAAGCACCCCCCCATCTCTGAAGAAAAACCTGGATCAAGAGGGAAATACCTTGAGTGAAATGAAGCCCCACGGCACTGCGGTTAGCAGCGGTGCAGACATGCGTTCGAGCTGATGGGAGTAGGGGGCTGGGGGAGTTACTCTGAAGCCATGTGAACTAAGGTGACATAAATCTGAGCCTTCATTCTGGCAAACATACACGTCGGACTCCCTTCCTTGCAGAGCCACCACTGGGACTTCTCTGCTCAGCCTGAGCTGCTACATCAGAGGCCTTTGTGGAATGAAAAATGCTTAATTCAAAAATGAACACTCATGTACCATCAGGAGTTTATTTTAAATCTCAGCCACCTCACTGCTGGGAGAAAAGGACCAACTGGAAGGCCTTTCTGCAAATATCACAGAATCTTCTTCCACATTTGCTTTGCAGATGCATGCATCCCCTGCTAACTTCAGGGTAGATGAGCTGGGTGGAACATAGACATAAGGGTCTGATTATCTGGGAATAACAAGGGGAATTGCAAGATAGTTACTTCAGAAATGCTGTTAATTACTAAGAATGACAATCGCCCTTTCCAAAATGTTTCCAATTTATTTAATGCAATCCGCAGATGTAGAGGAAATGCACTGATTCCTAATTGCTTAAATTCAAACACAAGTTTTAAAGTAATTTAGATGTAGAAACAAAAGCTGCATAATTTTCCATTTGTTAGAAGGGATAAAAGTGCTTCTAAATAATGACTTAGTTCTGTAACTGCTATTTTTCCTCAGAGAAATGGAGCTGCTTATGTTTTTAAAAATAGATACTCTTTTCCAAATAGTTATGGTAAGCTGTCTGAGATTAAAAAAAAAAAAAAAAGAAAGATAACAAATCATTCTGATTTAAAGGTATGTCTGCATGTTTGGAGGAAGGTTAATGAACCATCTGACAGAAAGCTAGTGATAATTAGACTGCTGAAATACCCTCCTCTTACTGGCGGTGGTTTAATAGGAGTGGCAGTGCCTTGGAAAAGTACTTGGCACTGGGATTTTGCCATTTCTGGGCATCTGCTGCTGAGGGATGCCATGTACTTTCTCAGAAGCTCCTGTGAAACTTCCCACAAGTCCAAACTTCAGTTGGACTTCAGCTCACTTTGGGAGCTACACAGTCAAGATACTCATTGTAGCTCATTGTGTAGCTCATAACAACTCATAACATTGCTGCTATGTAATACAAAAGAGGCTGAGAGGAGCTGTCAGTGCACTTTTAGCGTGTGAACGGACCCGAGCTGTGCTATGCCAGCGCTTCCATCCTCTTACTCAAAAGATTGGTATTTTTTTTAAGAGATCTCAGCCGAAGTGGTGCTCAAGTTACCCACCTCCCAGTCTATTTTATGTCCCGGACTGAATTTCAACCCTAAAATAATATCAACAAAGAACCAGTGTAAAATAATTCTCTGAAGCATACAGATTTTGTAAATTATTGTAAGAGTCCAGCGGGAATCTGACCAGGGTTCAGCTTGGCTTCTAGACATGGAAAGTTCAACTGCTGGCTGTGATGACTTGGGCTGGATTGCCCGATTGACTATGACGAGTGACTCCCAAAACACTGGTGTGTTTTGAGGAATCTATTCCAACTTTGACAATGGCCGAGTGCTCGGTAGCTCCACAGTCACGCTGGGAACGGATAGGAGGGCCTGAGCGGGAGCAGCAGGGCTTAGCCAACAACTCAAAGGACTTGCCAGAGACCACACTCATGGCCTGCCCTGCAATCCCTTCTCCTGGATGCTTGACTGATGTGGTTAGTCTGCATGGACTCTGGGTTATGAACCTTAACGTGGCCAAATAGTGACCTTCTGGATTGTTTCCTGTAGTCATGCAGAATCCTTGCCTCCTACAGTGCCTCCCAACAGAGTATTTGGAAGAATGCTGGTGAATGGAAACTCATCTTTCTTCTGTGTTGAGCTCTGTCCTGTCCAGCTGAGGAAGCAGCACTTGATTTCTTGCCATCTGGATCCTACCTGCTTGCCAAAGAATGTCCTGAGTCTTGTTTCCAGCCCCATGAGCACTCTGGCAGAGCTATGCTGACTTCATGATTTATTTTCAAGCACACTTACCCTCCGTGGCAGGAAGAGGACACACAGAACATGTGTGTTATTTAAACATGTGTCTGATCCTTTGAATTCCATTGTATACAGAGAAGAGGGAACATTATTCTGCCTCTCCCAATTGCATCTTAGTTTCTCCTGTAGATCACATCGTTCCTAAATGGTATTTATTATTTGAGAAGAATTAGATTTTGAGTTATAATGATTCCTCTGCTTTGTTGCACTTCTAGTGTTTTAACTAGATTCAGAGAGAGAAATGAGGTAAGTGACTGACAGAAACGCTCAGCAGTCTGAGTTCAAAACACAAGGCGACTCACAACCTAAGCTTAAAACTGGTGTAGACATACCCTACATTAAAAACCAGGGTCAGCAAACACTTGAGCTTTAATGAGTAGGTTCAAGCTCATATCCCTAAGGCTGTATCTGCACTGCAGAGAATCAAAGCATGACATATAATGGGGCATAAATCCTCTTTGAATGGAGGCCCTTCCACTAACCTGAGTTTCTTTGGGGACTATTGGCTGATTAAAATACTCTTTCAAGCCTTCAGAAAATAAACCAGTTACATATGTTAGGCATTTTTATATGGACAGATGCAATCAACCTTACAGGGGTGAGTTCCCCAAATTTTCACAAATTCCTGGTGAGGAAGGGTTTGGTTTTGACTGCCTCCCTAAATTTGCTTTGCAATTTCAATTGAAGGTGGCTTTCTTTACTGTTTCTTCCAAAACGTGAAGTCGAGAAGTTCTCTTTCCTGTTTGCTAGTTTTCATGGTAAACAAAGAAAAATAAAGGAGCTTCTTATCACAGGTCATTTTTGAAAATTTGGGTACTGACTTGTATTTGCACCAGTTTCTCTGTCTGTAACACAGGCCATAATAGTTTTTTCACCATGTTTTGAAAAGATAATTTTAGGTCATTTAAAGAGTTTTGATTTTCAGCTAAGAATAAATGCATATTGATTGTTGGAGATATTGAAGGGAATAAACTAAAATTGGAGACTTTTAGTGCATCTTCTTACAAGACTAGAATAAAAACAGAAGTCCCGGTAGAACATGTCTATGAGCATAACATTTTCAAAGTGTCAGTTCCAAAACATTACCCATGTTATTTTCAAAGGGATTCCTCCTTCCCATTAGCAGAGGTACATTATCATTACAATCCAGATAGCCGTTTAGTTCAAGGAACATAGTTTAAATTAATAATGTGTATTTGAGTTCATTTTTTGAAGAGATGTCAAAGATTTGTAAACATTTTTGTGGAAAGATAGGCAAGAGGTTGTTCCAGGTAGGTAAGTCATCACTTAGTCTATGTGTTATGCTAGTAATGACTATATCTTTGTGACATATTTATGTATTTTGGACCACACTGACTGTATTGAGTGTTTCAGAAATAACACTATTTTACTCTGACCGGAGTTAGATTCTGCTGTGCCCACTGTTTACTTGGTCCGCTGCTTCTCCATGGGTCTGCCTCCTTTCCTTACAGACCAAGGAGATGTTTATGCCACAAACCTAATCTGCCAGTCCAAATTTCCATAGGAGGTCCATTTTCAACAGTCTCAGACATCTAAGAAAGCCTAGAGGAGCCATCTCTCACCCCAACCTGCACAACTAGATCACAGAGCTGAATTGTCAGAAGTCCACGTTACGTCTACACCAGCAAACTAAAAGTGCTTGAAACCACTCTCTGGTCTTTGGCCGGGTGGTGTGGAACAGCGTGCATCCATGCTGTGAAACTCTCTGGCCTGCAAAACGAGACAGCTTCATGCAAGCTGTGTGTTGGGAACGGTCCTTGGCTGATGCCAACTCCCTGATTATGCCTGGAAATTTTTTGGAAAAGTGGTAGTTGGCCTAGGATAGAGCTGAGCCAGGGACTGCGCCAACAGCTAACCATATGGGCAATTAAGTTCCTGTGCCTGGAGACATTTAATTTCCTGGAATAGACACAGACACAGGGAGTTCAACAGTTCCAGATTCCAGTAACCCTCTGTTAGCGTGCACCGTAGCAAGAAGGTCTGGGAAATATTCCTCATTATCCAGAAGTGCAGTTTGCGTTGTTTGCACAGTTCTTTTTTTTTGCAGAGACACTGATGATAATAGAAATCAAATCTTATTTTGTAACGCATTCTTACGGGTTTCTGCTGTGTGTGTGTGTGCATCTATATATGTGTGTGTATATATGAGGCTATTAAGAAAGATGGTGAAATGAGTTGTGTGTAGAATACTGCCCATTTCTTCTCTACTTAATTCATTTTCTAATAAAATATCAATATTTTTTCCTGTATAGCTTATGGGCTGAGCTAGAATCAGGGTGTCCCAATCTAGACAAGAGATGCAGGCTGTCCAGATTGCTTGAAAGGGTCCATTGTCCACTGCTTGATGGTAGAGATGGAGCATGCCTAGGATTTTTATCTGCTTCTGAAATGGAAGAAAAGGTTTTTACTCAGATGTACTTCCTAGGGAATCATTGCTTTTTCACTTGTGGGATAAACCTTTGATGTGCAGTTCATGGACACTTTCTCTGCTGTAGCCCATGTTATAGTAATGAGTACATGGTATGTTGTGACTTGTTCTTCTGCGATTCTTGCTCAAGTCACTGGAAAACTGCAAGCAATGCAGCTTCTGGTTGACAATAAATAGTAAAGATCTCTCCGTCTGCATCAGAGGACTGAAAGCTTTCTTGATTTGTGAACACCTAGAAATTTTCCAGGCATAAACACCTTCAGAAACAGCATAAATATAGACTGAAGTCTGGCAACTGTGACTTTGCCTTTCTTAACCGTCTTGGAGGAGCAATAATTAAGCGATTCACAGGTTCTTGGCGTCTGCAAGCCTTAGGATGAAAACCATGAGCTAGGAAGCCCTGAGCAACCTGCTGTGGTTGACCCTGCTTTGAGCTGGGGGAGCCGAGGGGATTGAACCAGATGATCTCCAGAGGTCTCTTCCAACCTCAGCAACTTTGTGATTCTGTCTTTGCCTGTAGTATTTAATATATTTTCTTTTACTCTGTTTGGACCGTCTGTACAAAAGTTTTCTCAGGCAGCTGTGTGAGGTTACAGATGTTTAGGCAAAAATGTAAAAAGATTGGAATGGTTTTGGGTTTTCCTTTAATGAGAACAAAAAGGTATTTTAAAGCAGGGACTGTGTCCATTGCTTGTCACTGCTGAGCCTCTCAAAGGGGGAATGGAGGGTAGAAAATGTCTATGTGCAGATGGAAATTTAGAAAAGCTGCTGAATTTGATACATGTCTACCTACCTTATGCAGAAAAAAATTAATATACTTTTTGGAAGTAACCAGAAGGTACTACATTTTGGGGTTGTGTACATATGGCTTTGGACTAGCCATAACTCTCTTTTGCAAGAGAATTACATACATTTAGACATGGAGTGCTTGGAAAATATTGTAAAAGCCTTCTTCAGTGAGAATTTATACATGTTAGTGGGCCTTTGTAATTGTTATGTCCATCTGCTGTTATCTATACTGAATTGCAAGGGAATGCCCACAGAATTATAAGCAGCCTGTGGCTTTTATCTTTGCTCTTCTTTTTACACTGTTTTGAGCTCCAGATAGTTAGGGGGAAGGTGTAACCAGTGAAGGAACAGAACTTTGCCTTTATGATCCTGACTTCCCGGAGGCCTAAGCTTTGCTTTCTAGACTGTATTACAAGCATAACCTACCAAAATGCACTTTGCATGTCATTAACAGGTTAGTTTTGCTGGAGAGACAGGATAAAAAATGGACATTTCTCTGCAGTCTTGGCGCACTGGCTCTTAAGAAATTTTAGTATTGTTAAGCTGTAAGTGGCAACAGTGATGTTTTAAAAGCAAGAGACTCTTGTGTACTGCAGAACAATGGAATAGCATGCTGAATAACTTTTTAAGATTTAAGATGGATCTCACTTAATCTGAAGCTGGGCATCTTAGGTGTTTGTCTTGTCTCATCACACTCTGCTCATTTTACAGTCAGTGTAAGGAAACAGGCATGTGAGGAGGGTGAGGCATCCCCAGGAGATGTCCACCCCATTTGCCCTCTGGCAGTACCAATTTCTTTCCATTGATTGTAAAAGAAGCATAACTTACACTTAGTTCTGACTTTTAGCCTGATGTTCAATCAATGTTGACCTCTTTTTTTTCCCCTCTTTTCCCTCTAGAGACATAACAAAAATATACAAATCTGTAAGAAGGAAGAAAAGATACTTTCAGTGAGAAGTAATTAAATGTTTGCTTTTTGACTTTTATGCTTATTTTTTAAAAGCAGAAATGAGGTGTTCAAATTCATCACAGATTTTTAAATTCCTTTTCTATTTGTGTATGGGATAGTGACCACCTAAATTCCTAAAGATGGTTTGGAAATCCTATCAGTCCCTGAGAACTAATAATGTATGGGTAGGGATACTTCCCACTCAAGAGGGATATGGATGCATGCCACACTCCGTGAATACAATTGCAGCTGGTCTGCAGAAAATCTACACGGAGCTTCTTTGTAAATAACGGCAATCCATCCAGACCTGCCTGCAAAGATGATAACTCATGGGTTCTTAGTTGGGTGTAAATATGCTTTGTGCAGATTTCTTCTCCTGATGTACCAAGCAGCAGTTCAGGCTATGCCCACACCCAAGTGGCGAGGATCTCAGAATCACACACCCCGGCACAGGAGGCTTATTTTCAGGTTTTTCCACTTTCTTCAAGGGTTGTGGGTGGTTTTGGGGTTGGTTTTTTTTTGTTTGGTTTGTTTATTAGGAATTCCCCTTTAAGAAATTAAATCAGATTTTAGGCAGGAGATTAGGTGACCTAACAGCCTTTTAAGCTTCTACCGTCTCTGGCTGTGTCATTCCTATACAGCTATTGCAGTTGAAATCTCCACCAGTGAAAAATACTCACTAGGAAGAGGTTGTGCTGAACTATTTTAAAAAGTAAATAGTTTCATTACCCCATCACTATTTTATGGGGACTCTCAGGAATGTCTAGCTTTGTTCTGGGTTTTTAATGTTACTCAAAGTGCTTTAACATCATGTTGAACTATAAACCTCTACCAGCTAAATTTTTATTAACCTATAAGGACCATTCAAAAGGGAAAAGGTTTGAGAAATTTCTGTAGTTGAAGAGCTTCAGGAAACACTCTTTTGACCAATTTCCTGGTTTTCAATATGATACTTGGTGCAATTCCAGATTAGACAAAAACCAAACCACCCCCAGCATGGGGGGGAAAAACCTACAACCCATACTGAAAAGCCCAGTTGGTATCTTAGTTATCAGAAACGGGTTTTTTATTTAATTTCATCTTACGTGTCTTATTGAATTCCTTTCAGTGAAACCTATTTTCTTTCTTGGTGAGAAGCAGAAACAGTATTAAAACTTCCAGTTTGTTTTTGCAAGATATAGTTCAGGCTAATATGTACCTGCCCCTTAAAGCTCTCCATCTTATATGAACCTGTCAGTGGCAACTTATCATCCTCAACTCTGGTGCTGCCGAACATGGAGTCTGGGTAGCGTCAATTCATTTTGTACCTCCTTAATCTTTTCAGTGAAGTTAATTCCTTCGCCTTGTTGAGACCTGCACGTGTAAGGAATGGATGAAGAATTCAGGTCCACTTTTCACTGTTCGTTTGTTTATCTAAATAGCCTTTAATTTTTTTGGTGAATAATATGTGGACTGTTGAAAAATTATGACTGAAGCTGTTTCAGTATTTCTAACTCGAATAGAATTGTGAATAGGAGGGGAGCCTTCCTTTTGTGATGCCGACTTTAAGGGGGGGGCTAGGGAAATTATTTGCTGTAAAACCTGCTCATGGATTTTGCCCCTCTGCAAAGCATTTAAGAAGAATCCATGCCTATCTTCAGTAGTGTGTGTGTGTGTGTGTGTGTGTGTGTGTGTGTTACAGACCTACTAAAGCTGCATTTTCTGCCTGGGGTGCTTTGCAGAGCTATTCATTATTTTTTAAGAGGTGTCACCACTTACATCAATTTTTTTTCTTTCTCTCTGAATAAATAAGGCAAACATTTTTAAACAGGAAGATAAATGATGGATAGTGATTGATGAATAATAATGAAAATTCTTTGAACACCTAGGCTTGCATGGGAATTAGTGCTGATGTGTTCCAGTGGGGAGCAGCCGTTCTCAAAGATCTCCGCAAAGTAACTTTCATTCGTATGCACATATTCACAAATGGCCAATAAAAAAGAATAGAATATGATTTAAAAGAATAGCCAAGAGAAATACGAAGCAGTGTGCCTGAATACCATGTTTTTCAACATACGCATGTCCACAACTCTGCAAAATCAGCCTGCCTTCAAAACCTTTCGAGACCTGTCAACAGCACGGTTCCTGCTGCTTCTCCTGAGAAGTTCAGGAAGCGCCTGAGGAAACATTTCAGGATCAGACAATACCTTAACAGACCCACCTGCCTGGAGCTGATGGGAAGAGCTGCAGAAAAGAAGCCCTTGTCATACATGATAACGCTATTGAGCCTGTAAAAGTCAGCAGCTGCCCTACATATTTTTAAGTGCTGTTTACACCTTTTCCTTAACTATTTGCACGGAAGTTGCAACACTTCTGGTTTGTATGCCATTCTTCTTTGTGGCAAAACCCACAATCTCCTAAAATACCTTTGATAATCCCGACCTGGAAACCCAGCCCAGCTGAACATCAGTAAACCGAGCCATTGCCTTTTGATCTTGAGTCTCCTCTTAATGTAAAGTTACGCCCGAGTCACAGTTCTAGAGGTTCTGCCAAGAAAGAAAAGGAGTTCCCTTTTTCCTTCCTATAGTTCTTGATTCTTGCTTTGCTCAGACTAAACACGCACAGGACTGGGTCTGGGTTTGGAAAAGGGATTTCTGACCTTAGGTAGACCTCTGACACTTGACTCTTGCTCCTGGAATCCACTTTTTCTCCCCATCCTCCCAAATATTCAGAATGCAATGTTAAACTGAAGGTCCCGGGAAGTATTTTTACAGCAGATGGAAACAGATGGATTGTAACAGCCTCCTGTCTTCCCCTGGACATTAGGGAGTTGCATATAGTGCAAGAAACTGTAGTAAATGGATTGTCTTGCCACTCTCTGAATTCTGCATCCTGCCGACTTTCCATAGGAGAACTGCACAGTTCCCTGCTACTGCTTGGTTTGAGCAAAGCTTTTGCTCTCCCTTGCTGAGGAAGCAATCCTGCTCTTGTCAGTCACATTACTGATCACTTCATTTTACCCTTCTAAACAGCGAGACGTATTTCTTTTCAGTGTCTTTCAAGAAGCTTCCAGCTCTGGTTTTATTTTGTGGCTTTTTCCATTTAGTACTGGCTCTTGATTTTTGTCTGATACTTTTGCTTTTGTTTTAACAGCCTTGACCACTTTTGATCTCTGTAAACACCTTCATCACTGCCTCTGCCTCCTTTCGTCAATGATCCAAATTCAGTCCCCCTCCCTGGATTCCAGTCCATGTTAAAGAATAACACTCTTTCAGTAACGTTATTCTTTTTTACTTGAATGATTAGCCAAAATCTAAAGAATCAAACGAAGATATCAACTTCTTTTATTACTGTTTATTTAAAAATGTGTGAAGACATACTCTGCTGAGAACATTGCAAGCAAGTTAAGCACTGCACAGCCTCAACTTCTGAGATGGAGGTGCTGGGCAAGAGAACTTGATTTTCTTTCCAAATTTCTTTGTGTATCTCTTAGTCATTCACTTAAAACTAAAATAATTCAGTAGGTACATTTTTATCCAGGCTTTTAAGAAAAATAATCCCAGGCTAAATTATTTTATGCAATGAGAAGTGTCTGAAGGCTTGCCTGCTCTTCAAATGTAATTAATGCGCTAACAGCTCGTGTGCCTCCTTGTCTCAACGAACCAGCTTTGCACGTCATGCTACTGCTCTGAGAAGGTTGTGTCACTCCAACAAAGGGTCAAGTGCCAAAGTGTCCTTACAGATCACCCCTTGCCACTTGAACAAATCTGGACCATCAGCAGTTTACATTTGCTTTTTTATTTTTTTTAATTGGAAAACGTACTTGCCCTACATTTCACCTAACGGTACACAGCCGACACTTGTACTAATAGCTTTTAGCACCTTTAGTATTTGAATCCTTACTTTTATGGTTTAGTGGCAAATAAATTCACAATTCTGATGCATTTTTCATGTTTCAGTGGGGCAATACAAGAATTATTTCTTTTTTGCCAAACCAGCTGTTTTTATGTGGGACTTTACTATTGCTCCTCACACGGCTGCTGGAGCTCCGTGTATAACCACGATGGTTTTCATAGGCTCGGAAAGCTCTTACTGTCCAAGGTCAGGTACTGCGTTGATCACTCATGGCTGTACAGTTGTTCTACAGACCTGGTGCATTTTACAATCCCAACCTACGTCTGCCTTGGCTGGAATCTGGCCAGCGCAGGCAACGCTGACTGTGCTGGTACAGTAGTCTGACGTTAGCATGATGCTAGCTTTGTACTGGTAGCTAACCGTGAAAACCAATAGGCTGAAACACATGCTGAAAAATTGGTGCTCTGTCAGTCCTCTTAGCCATCGATTTGTCTGACCATGTCTCATCGCCAACTGCAGCGCAGATCATCATCAGCAAAATCCTGTACTCAGCAATGTCTTTGTCCACTCGCACGGGTCTGCAGAAGCTTGCTGGCTGCTGCTCCTTGGCCGCTCTGATTTTGAGTGATGAAAAACCATTGCCCAACTCATGAACTCTATAAACCCATGCATTTATGTGATGTATATTTATAGGAACTGTTGTAGTCATACTTGATATTAATTTCAAAGCAAATGATCCTTAGGATCATTGATTTCTTTTTTCTTTTTTTTTTTTTTTTTTGAGCGCCACATTTGCATGAGGTACAATACATGATGAAGCCCTGGCATTCTAAGATTATGGCAGTGATTTCTTTTCCTGATTACTGTTCAAATAAGAACACGGACATGAATAATTGCGTCTTTCATCATTCTTCTCTTGCTGTCATAAAAATGTACCTGGGTCAGGGGAGATTGGTATCTAAAGACATATGGCCTTCAAAATAATGCTGATGGGGCTATAGGTTAGCTAAGTGATTCTCACTAGCTTTGATGCAAACTGTGAGAACTCTCAGCTGCTTTCAGTATTTGCAGGAGATGGAGAAACACAGAAGTAAATGAATGAGTTTTCCATCAGTAAAAAGGGAAAAATAGATTTTGGCTAACCTCAAATGGGTGCAGGAAACAATGAGAAGGCATCTTATTTAACCGTTTCCCTTAGTAAGCAGAAGCACGTGGCTTCCAGTCCTGATCTGGTGCCCATCAAAATCCACGGGGGCCATTCGGCTCTTCCATAACAGGACAAAATGCTCAGCTTCTCTCTCAGGCTATAGAAGCATATGTACGTGAACACAAGGTAACTAATGCAGAAAGATACTAAAACAATCGGAGGTTCTCCCCATCCCTCTCGCGAGCAATTTTCACTCCTGAGAGCTGCAGCAGGTCCTGCGGCCATGCTGGGTCTCTGTGCCCACTAGGAAGTTGTTAGCTCATTACACAGCACTGAGATTTAATTAAGGCCAGAGTTAAGTGTGTAAAGGTATTTTACTTTCTTTTTGTAGAGGAAAAAGTCAGAAATAAAAAATTAACACAACAGTAAGCAGAGCAGAATGGCCTTAAACAATTCATATAATTGTATAAACATAATTCTATAGCATTTTTTCTTACATGTAATATATTAAGATGCAGATTCTCTGTGTTGCAAGAGAACTTGATAGCGTGTGAAATTAAAACTACAGGCAGTTAAATTATTGATAAAAAATCAAGTAATACATTTTTGTAATTGTAAACCACTTAACATTTAGCTGTCTCTTTTTCCTGTAAGAAATTCATTATGATATGCCTGAATACATTTAGTGGAAACAATTGAGGCAACTTAAGTTTCCCATCTAAGGAAAAATGGATCCTGCATATCTCTCAAACAATCTGGGAAAACACCACCAGTATTGTTCATCGAAAGTACAACTGCATTAAAAAAAAGAGTGGACTATGAGCGGGTGACGTCCGTGTTCAGTGCTCCTTGTAGCTCCCTCTCATCAAACTCCGCATGGGCCCTAAATCCAGGCAGCTCCCCCACTTACTGCAAGTGAAAGAATGAAATCTCTTCCAGCTTCTGACAGACGAAACGTTTCTTCCTGGATCTTTGGGAGGTCAAGAGCTGATGGTGCTAACAGCACAACTTGCAGTAAAATAAAGGTTTCTGCCCCCAGATAACTGACATTCTAACTAGGCAAAACAGACCAAGCCCAGAAGAAAGGGAGAAATTCTGTCTTGTTCTACAGAGTGATCTACTGTAGGCTTTGCAGAAATAACCCACGACCGTGTCAAGAGGTTGAGATGGAATTTCAACCTTTGTCTTATAAGAGACTTCACAGCAGTGGTGGCGTAATACCAATAACAAATAGGCTAAGATAAAGATATTTCAGAGGGATTTAGTTATAATTTCTCTGATGTATGAATAAGATTGGACATGTATAAAATCAAGCACTTCTGAAAAGAAATTCTGAAAATAAGCTTATTAGCTGTCATCCAAACAAACAAAAAAAGAAGCTGAGATGGTTTTTTTGTGGTTTTTTTTCTGAAGTCCCCTCCCTTCCCAGATACAAATCCTCTCTCGCCTCATTTGGTACAAAGTTGAAATCATAACGTGCGAGGTACTGCACTCACACGCCGTGCAGGAGCTGGGATGACTGGCCCGGTTGCCTGCACTGGAAGTACAACAGCAATACTCACTCATGCGAAACAGATGCACGGTTGTGTACGTATGGTTTGGGAAATGTAGCTTCAAAATTTTTAGAAGACAAAATACTAAATATGCTGGGGGCTTAACAAGAAAAGCTAAATAATTAGTGTAGCTCATGCACTGATGTAAATTTACATGAGGGAGACGGAGATAAGTCTGCAAGCTACTCTCCCATTCCTCAGAAGCAGCCTAACACTGATACATTAATTCCTGTGTCCTTGTGCCAGCATAGCTTCTTCCAATAAAAACAGAAATCTAACATTTTTTTTACAAGTCACTAACACTGTTATCTCCTGTAGTCGCATCTAAATACATGTGTTTGTTAGTTCTAAATAATTTCTTATTTTTAATTATGATTTAGTAATGATTTTCCCTGGTTCAGAAGAATATTGAGCAAACTTAAAATAGTGTTTGGTGCAATATATCACAGAAAAGATGTGCTCTGATGATGTGCATTTCTAAATGCTGTCACTCCAGTGATGCATTTTAGTGTAAGAATATAAGAATCGAGTTGAAAAATGGAGGGTATATATTATGTATTTGCGAAGGATCCTGATGAAATCCTAGGTGGAATCATTAGTTAAACTCGGCATCTGTCACGTTCAGAGTAGGCGTGAGACACTCCTGTGGATGCTCCTGCAGCCATTTCTGAAAGTCAAGGAGCTGGCAAAGGATCTTGTTTTTAGCGGGCATGCTCAGCTCTAAGTGTCACAAAGCCTTGCATTCCCAGATAGTTTACAAAAGTGTTTTTGAAAACAGTTCTAGGCAAATCTGCATAACCTTTAGAACACAGGAATCATCACCATGTCAAATGACAAGTCTATATAACCACTACATAATAGTATCAGCATCCCACAGTAAATAGACTGAAAGGTTTCTTTCCAAAGTCATCTTAAAAATCAGCGCAAAACAATCTAATGAGTCTTTCACTGGAATACCCGCCTACATTGCCGCCTTAGCATATCCCCAATACGTCAGAAATAAGGCAGCGCTGTCAATCTGATGTATTGAAGCTGGAAACCAAATCCATGCTGCAAGTATCCCAAAGTTTTTACTTGCGCCCAGTATTTTGAATACAAATAGAATTTTTTGGGGGGGTCTTTCCGAGTCTGTATTTCCCTGTAATCAAAAGCTACAACAATCCTATCGCGACAGGAGCGTGCAGTGTAGGAAAACTAGCTAGATAATGCTGCTGGTGAGGTCTTACATTCAAGGACTTGAGAGAGAAAAAAAAGGAAAACCCCTTGCTTCAGCAAGCTGATTTTGGAAAATTCATGTTTCTGGGAAGGGGAATATCATCGGCCACGAGGCCACAAATGGTGGATTTAAACAGTACTGATAACTCAGCCCTGCGTGCGGTTTGTTAGTTTGGAAACTCAATTTATCTTGCCAGAACCTGAACCGTGAATGGTGGTATAAGACTTTGTGTTACCAGGGTGGCAAATGAGGCGGTACTTACTGAAGAAATATATGTACTGATTCTGTGTCATGATATATCTCGTATAGGATTTGGTATTAGCCTCTTGCTGTTATTATTCTTTAAACACTTTCTGGAGGTGAGATAATAACTTTTCTTTTATGTATGCCTGAAGAATCTGAAGCGCTGAGATAGTGATAGCCAGTATAACTTAATTTCAAAAGTAATTAATGAGGCTGCATTTTAATGAGCCTTTTTATACAGTGTTGTGAACTGGGCTGTTTCATGATGCCATTGTTCTCAGACTGCTGAGGGAAAAAAAAGAAAGCGGAACCCGGGAAAATTAATTTAAAAATAGCAGCAGCCCAAACAAGAAACAATCTATACATCACTTTGCATTTATTTTATCCTCACAGGTATTTTTGAAGCAAAAAAGACAATTCCATCAAAGTTCTAGTACAGAAAGGATTCATGAGGTTGTAAATTTCTGCCATATTCTTATAACTCATCAGCCTCCTTTCATTCTTTTGTGCTTTAGTATTCCGTTTCCCACTTTCTTTGCAGGAATGCAAAACGGGGTCTATAATAAGTAAGCAAGGCTTTTTTTTTTTTTTTTTGTGGGATAATTTGGTTTCTACATCAAATCATTTCAGAATATTAATGGCCTTTTGTAACTCTTAGATAACATCAGAACAGGGAAGAATGCGTGGGAGAATAGTTTATGTGTCCTAAGGTTGAAATTTAATGAATACTGCTATGAGCTTTGTCTGTTTAATGACTTAAGTGTAGGTGTAAAAATAACATAAATGTATGTGCAATATTTTTATCATAGTGCAAATGCAGGGATTTTATTCATAGCATAGCTTATGGCATTGGCAAAAATGTAGAAAAATCTAGATTTTGTTCCCCAAATGACTATGGATTTTAAAAGATCTTATGGAAATCCCTTTCTGAGTTTTCATCACTTGTAATAGATAAAACTTAATCTAGAAGGCACTTATGTTCTGGTTTGCGTTTGGATGAAGTCAGAGACTCTCAGTAAAGACTAGTCTTTCATTATCCAGACTGGTGAAAATGTCACGACAGCACTGGCTCACCATTGCTGCTTCTGAGACCGAAACCGTGGAAGAACGGACAACCTAAGAGGCTGAGAGAGCGTTGAACCTCACTCCCAACTCAAACACTAGAACTGACTCACTTCTGTCTTTGAGGAATTATGTATTTTCAATTTAATAGTTCCAGGCTTGGGAAGAAATCAAAACTCATAGATTCGATCATAGGAGCCCTGTGGAGCTTGAGGAGCCATAGCAACAATCTGGATCCCTGTTTATAATCTGTTAGCAAAGGCAGAGCGGTGTGATTTAATTTAACTTCTAATGACTGTAGATGCATGTTCATTTGTAAAGCTTCAGTCACTTGACCAGGGTCCTGAGATGTAAGCCAACCTAATTCCTGAACGGCTGAATGGCTTTCTCTTTATTGTAATAAGTAATTGATGACATTTTGTTACACGGAGATGGCTTAATTAAGCGGACTTTAAGAGCTGTTGATTTAGCAGGGAGAAAGAGTAGTTGTACTTTCTCCTCCTCCTCTTCCTCCTCCCCAGAGGGGATGCCCACTGCAACATACGCTCTTGTAGTCATGGTTTTACATACCGCTGGACAGGCAAAATCTCCAGCAGCTTAGTGCGTTCTTGCAAAAGGCTTTGTACAGTTAACACTTAGTTTAAAAAGATATTGATTAGAGCTTCACAGTACTGTTAATTTTGCTGTTTGCCATCTATGCTGTGATTTCCAGAGACAGAGCTAAATGGCGTGCAGTCAAATTTGCCACTTCAGCAACACGGTACTGTGTTTTAATGGCTGCAAAGGTGTCTAAACAGACTCCTGGATGGAAAACACAGCTTTGCAAGAGAGATATTTCAAAGAAATGCCTTGAAAGGCAGCTTTTGCAGAGTAACCCAAAATGTTCTACAAATCAGACCATGCAGACGAGTCATTTATTATCAGTTACAATCTGCTGAAGAACTGGCGGCACTGTCTAAGGAGTAAATTCTAGCCTTGCAACTTCCACATACACATCTGCCCTGCAAATCTGATGTTTCTGAGAGGTGGACACCTTTCACTTCTGCAAACGCAGCCTTTGTACATGTTTTGGAACTTTATCTCCTAACTACGTGTTTCTCACAGCTCTCAGAGGCTGTGGAGGATTAGCTCAAAAAGAGCTTTCAGTCAAAACGAGTTTCTGAAGGAAAGTGCTCCATGTAATAGCCTCCAGCAGCCTGTGAGAAAGGAACAATCACCACCACAACAAATTGTATTTATTTAGCACCCATCACAACAAAGCTATCCCTGGGCACTTGACAAAACTTTCTTGTTTATAGTACAGAAAAGCTGAGGGATCTGAATATGAATTTATGTAAATCGCCATCTACATTTCGAAACAGCTGTTTGCAACAACTGTTCTGTTAAATTGGTCCCTCTCTTGAATTCTTTGAGTTTAAAAGAGGAAGCAGATCAGAGTCCTCTTTACCAGCTTTCCCACATGTTTGGAGTTTGGTGATAGGAAGAGAATGATTTTGAAGGATCTAGCCTTGAGAAAGCATAACACAAGCTATTCTTCCTCCCCGGCTTTTAGCTATAATTTTCAAAAATATGAGTGTCATATTGCTCACAAACTGCATGCTTTTTCCATCTGTGAGCCAGCCGGTCAAAATCTGTCAACATGATATTTGGATACGCTCAGAAAAGCAACAATGGTATTAAAGACAGTGGAAGCATGGAGTAAGAGGACGAGTGGGTGTAACTGGATGGCAAATATCCTTTCCTGCTGAAGCACGGAGGGATTGTTATTGTGTGAATGCGAATGGGTAGGGACCGTTTGTGAAAAGCCTGTTGTGATTAAGCCGTGTATATTGTCACGAACCGAAGGCACTAACCTGCCTCTTTTGCATCCCTGCTGTAGCCATGCGTTTCCCTCTAGCAATCTTTCTCGTTACTGTGCATTACAGTAATCCCACATCGTCCTTGTTCGGTGTTTGAACTGCAGATGGGCTTCAGGCTCCTCCTGGTCAGAGGAACTGAAAGTCCTCTGTTCCCTTCTCTGCCACATGGGCTTCAGTTCTGTGATGGTGAGTCAGGACTGTTTGGTCCACTGCTTCTCGTCTGGACGAGATCGACGTCCCATTCCTCCTCCAGCATGTTTTCCTGCAGGAGAAGAGAGGCTTGCTGGTGCTGTGTCAGCTTATTTGGATCATCTTACCACTCCTGGAAGCATGAGACATTGAAGAATCCTCCTTCTAGACTGCATGCACATCACATATCCATGCTCTGCAGAGCGCATTCCTGCCAGTCTGCTCAACGTGGGGCTATTTCATGAAGACAAGGGAGGCCGGTCTTACAGCAGGCTGCTTCTGAAGTGCCGCTGGTGCCTTCTCATTCTCTGCCCTGAGCGAAATGAATTGTCGGTGTTGTCATTAAGCATGAAATGTAATTAATTGGTGAGTTCGTCGCAACCCGTGTCTCGTGACAGAGAAGAGCCTCTCTGGTGAGGTCCTTCAGGGTAGGATCAGCAATGGAGAGGAGGAGGGATGCGCATCCCTGAGGCAACGTCAGGGAAGGGTGACAGAGAGCTCTGTCATCACGTGAAGACGATGTTTCAAGTGAGATGGATTTCTAATGCTTTTGTTATACGTATTTAATAGATTCCCTATGCCTAAGGAATTGAGACAAACTAAGACACACAGACGTGTACCAGTGAATGTGGATATCAGGTCAGATTTTCTTCTCTAGATGTGCAATTTGACTGTTATGGCAGCACGCGATGTGCAATACCTCACGTAAAGGAAAGAATGGGGAAAAGACATTTCACAAGCAATTTCTCCTTCGTTCTGTAGTTTAGTCTAACCTTATCTATCAAGAGTGGGGCGGGCTGCACGTTCCTCTGCAATGTATGTGAAACTTGAAGGAGTGCACGATAGATTTTTGCGTAGACCAGGCTCAGACAAGTGTATATCAATAAGCCAGTAAGAGTCAATTAGTGCACTTCAAAGAGGAAAATAGATAAATGTTTGAATACTGCAGTATAGTTGCCACTCCTGTGAATATCAACAGCAGATAAATAGAACAACTTCTACTTACTTGGCTCAAGTGCCTTCTACACTGGAAAAATAAGGAAAAAATCAGGCGCTAAAAAAAATAACCAGAATACCGTTATTTCTTTCATTCACATAAATGTCAAGGAACGCCATTCTGCACATGGGGACAAATTACAAGGTTATTGAATCGAAGTATAATATTATTTGTAAACAGTGCCATTCTGAGCTCTGGAGAATTATAGGGGGGAATTTTTTGGCAATATTTAATGGCTTAAAAAAATATTTGATTGCTAGCTCAGGCTACTGGACAGGATAAATAAGAGAATAGCCTTTCTGCTAAATGACAGTGATGTTCAGATGTTATGGGCTCAGCATTGATTAGCTTCTAATATTATCCACATTTAAAACACTGGAGAGGAAATAAAATACAATTACATTTTTCTTCTGTTTTGGAAAGGTTTTAGCTTTGTGTTGTTGCAACAGATGGTTATTTTAATTCACCAGAGACTGCTCAGACATGTTAAAATTGTTTATGCTTTGATTTGCTGTAATGTACTTACTTTTAATATTACAACAGTATCTCAGAGTATCGGTCATGGATCAGGACCAAAAGATCCAAGTGCTCTAAACAACCAAACAAATGTTTACAGTCTAAATATAGGAGTTAGCAGATGGACAGATGCAGTTAAGAAGTCATAGAAAAACACGAGACAACACAAACACTAACGATCTCAATACACCAGTAGCCTATCAACCACCGTATTTTTAGTCTAGTGTTTTGAAAAAGTCAGTGTTCTTTTAATTGAAATATTTGTTATTCAGCCTAACTGTAAATCTTTTGCATTCTGAACTTGATTTGTCTTGCTGGTGCTGCAGCAAGAGTAAACAGATGCATGCATCTGTGCAAGTACAGTGTTATTCTATAAAAAGCTCCATAAAACAAAGCAGACTGCATATTACATAGGCTTATTCTGTAATGGTGACTGTGACAAAAATTGATAAATTCTGTTGTTATGCACTCATAAATCTCAGCAAATTAGGCCGAGAAACATTCTGAGCACAGTGCCACGTGTTCCCTCTTTCTCTCGCCTCTTCTAGTGTCCTCAGGTGGGAATGGGAAACCCAAGAGAGCTCTGGCGAAATCATCTCTTCCACTTTTAATGCGGCTTGAGGTCTTTCCTTTATTCTTTTTTAAATCCAGTTCTCTGGCAAACTCCACCGAAGCAACAGTTTAGCAAGGACTTTACCAAACCATCTTTGAGGCCCCTTTGGGCTGGAGAAATAGTGTGAAGGCACTGCAGTGAGGACTGAGGTCCCCGACCCTTCTACCTATAAAGAAAATAATAGTAAAATGTCATTATTAATAAGAGGAAGTGGGGTTGGCAGTGTTAAAATCAGATGACTAAAGGGTAAGTTGTCACTGAGCATTTAACAGCATGGGGAATTGAAAGGGACCTGTGAAACCCTGCTCTCGTGCTGCCATCCGAGGTGGGAAACATCACTTGAAGGGCTTTGGAGCTGGGGTGGCTTCTGTCCAGGAGGACAGACTTCCCTCCCGAATCCTGACCGCAAGGTGGGAGAATGACACAGTCCAGTTGTGGAAATGCCAACGGCAGTCAGCTTATATCAAATCGATCTCTTTTTTCCCTCTTTTCCTTTCTAGCTGGTTCTTTCTGATTTGAGATTTTCATTGTGATTATTGACCTGTTTATATATAGCCATAATTCCTCTCTGGTGGAACTTATTATTTTGGCGTTAGTAAGTTCTTTATTAAAATTTCTTAGAAGAGGGATTTTCTGTATGTCTGTCTGACACAGATTCAGAGTCAATTTTAGTGTCCTTTCCCTTTGCTAACTTCATATTCTGAATTTAAGGTAGCCATGAGTGTCATTTCTTTGATTTATTCAGTTAACCTCTAGCTTAATAAATCTTTATTATTTCTTTTGTTGTCCTGTTTTTCAGTATGATATGTTTTATATGTCCCCCTGAGATTTTCTGAGAAAAGCTGTATATCTTTATAACTTCATGTTGCATATTAAGTCTGTAAAAATCCGAGTACCTTAATTTTCCCATTTTTGCCAAATGCCATTATTTACTTAACTAAACCACTCTAGTATTCTATGATGGTGAATCTTCTTGTTAGGAATAAACATAAACCTCTTTTTGTAATGATAGTAGTGACTTCATAGCTTAATTTTTGTGCTTCGTTCTTTCTCTTCTAGAAAAGACCTAGGTAGGACGGACAGACCACCAAACAAACAGTATCCACAGGAATTTTGTGCCACCCAGCAGTATGTAGTACAAACAATATCCCCTGCAGTAAGGTTCTATAGGTCTGCTCAAAAAAATTGCTCCTTAGCAGGCATGGGTTTCTGTTTAACGCTATGGGCTGGATTCTTAGTGGACGTACACAGGGGTAGTCACTGATGTTGGTGGAAGTAGACTGGAGGACAGCGGTTGGGGATTTATTCTATAGACCTGAAGGTTTTAAGAAGCATTCTTGAGCATCCCATTGTATTATTTCCTACTAAACTGTCTATTTTTCAGCTTCCAAAATGTATACAACCTCAGCTGGAAGCTTTTCATGTTTTTGCTTCCCTAAAGCTTCTTCTGTAACAACTGCTGCCACATAATGCCAAGGGAGGACAGTAGCTGGAGCCCATTAGCTGTGGTTGATCACCTCTCCAAAGAGATCAAATCCTGCTTTCTGGCAGCTGACTCACCCTTTGTCATGAGACCGCGTCTCAGAAGTAGTAGTTTTTCAGGGGACGAAGGGGGAGAATATAAATAGAGCATTTAAGGTAAAAATCAAAACCGCCTGGCTACAACTACAATTTTCTGTTCTTTTAAGAACTAGAAAAAGCCTAAAAAATATTGTATTTCACCTCAGATTGTTCCCTTTTATAGAAGTCTAGCTTTAGCCATATTTTGCTTTCAATAGTGAATTTTATGAAGATGTCTGTCCTGTTCACTGGATCTTAGTTATTTTTCCCAAGTGATTCTTAGACCTCCCTTTCTCCCCACCTATCTACCAGCTGACATTTAGGTGCACACTGATTTTATTCATACGTTTCGTTATCACTCATTAATCAGCAGTTTAGACCGAACAGCTTGTTTCTCTTGTCCTGAGTCCTCCTGTAAGTGCCATTAGCAGTGATTCATATCTTCAGTGGAGGAACTATTTCCATAGGAATAAACAAGAATTTTGCCACAGCTGGGATCACAGAGATGGTCTTTTGGTCTCTACACTTATGCCAGAGGTTTTTATTTAAATATCATGAATGATTTAGTTTTCTCTGTTTGTGGCACTGTATTTCTTGAAAAGCTTGCTTCTCATAGTACAGAATTACTTCTTCCTCTCTCATTTTACCCTAAGCAATTATTCATATTAGGCACATTACCATTGCTTTCTTGGCTCTTCTTTTGCTTTTACAGAACTCTCCCTAAGGAATTTTGCTGTAACACAAAACTTCTTACTTTTTTTTAAAATTAACAAAGTATTATTTAAATGTGACTTACAGTGAGACACTTCATGTAGAGATCAATGTAGTAGATTTTAAAGGCTGCCACTGAATTTTAATTCAATGATATAATAAATCCATCATGGCATACACAAAGAGTTGCAATATAAGTGCAGCAGAATTTGATTAATCTGGTCAGATGAATCTCAGAGGGTTTCAAATTTTGTGAAGTCTCTTGACTTAATTCAGTAAAACTACTGAAGTGCTTGGGGCTGAGTGAGTTTGTACCAAATGAGTTCTTACTCTTTTTTTATCTTCCAAAACCCATTATGTTTTAAATCAAAGCGGGTATGATTTTTTTTCTTTAGCAAAGGACAGAACCATGGTCTGTAAGTTTGTTATTACTTATTATATTTCTATGGCATCACTGGTGTGTTCAGTGTCCTTAGCTTTCAATCTAAGGCGCTAAGACTGCAGCAGGAGATCACCAAACCATTAGGGAACTTCCCAATGGATTTGATTACAAGTTCGGATACAAAATAGAGATCACAACAGCAGGAGAAACACAAGATAAGAAAGGATTGTAAAAGCAGGAGGCGGCTCAAGGGATCCATCAAGGTAAAATGGAAACGGGGCACGCAAGAACCTTTTCCACCCACAGACGCAATTTGCAGGCTAGCCAACAAGCTCTTCACAAAAGTGACTGGTAATTTCGGGTTGCATTCGCTTCTCAGCCCCGAGCGACTCTGAAAGTCAAGAGAAAGATTCCAGACAGGCTTTGAAAAACAAGTCCCAGGTAAGCTATTTCTAGCCAAAATCACTAGTATCTCCTGGCCAATTCATGTTTCCTGTTTGGCTTTTCATTATCCTTTACCCTTTTTCTCATCTCTCTTTTTCCACTTTTTTTTAATTCATCATTTTCTACTCCAATATCTTTGCTCAATATTCAGCCTTTCCCTAGCAGAATGGGAACCTAGCTGATTGCAATGGGGACTCAACTCTTCAAACTCCTTTGTGCTTCTAGGAATTTGAAATTAGGCCACAAACACCTTTTTTCCTGATACAATCCCTGCTGGCATTGTATCACTGCTAGTAGATATTTGATGTTAGCCTGAGGCACAGCAGTCACCATTAAAAAATCATTTACACTGGCATCTGAAACTTCTCAGCACTTCTTAGATCAAGAGGAGGAACTAATTGCAGCACCTTGTGTTCTGTGGGGTTGTAACTCGTGGCGAATGTTGACATTTTAATGGCGGGCATCATAATTTCAGACAGAACAAAAACAAAACCAGGAAAGGTCTATGGCTCTCACTTAATGAGGTCATGAATTTTCTTTCTCCAGAATGTTTGGTTAGTAATTTCACTAAAGAAAAATAAAGGAGCTTTAGACTTCGACTAACATCTAACAACAAGAGAAAAAAAACCAGAATTCATTAGTGGGTAGTAGTAATTAATACTTATTAATAATTTCTGCCTCCCCAAAACAAATATACAATGTTTCCTGCCTGAAGATCTTATACACTCAAAGACTGATCTAATTTACACTTTCAGTTTAAAGCTAGCCACAAGGAAGGAAAGAGTAGACATGATGTGAAAACAATAGTTACACAAACTAACCTATATGGTGCTGCAGTCAGTTTGTATACATTCCTTGGGCCATAATGTAAACAAATAAAATCCCCTTTCATTTAAAAAAAAGAAAATCCTTCCCACTTTAATCAGTTTGAACTGTGTTTAAAAAAAAAACAAACTTTTTTTTTTTGAGGAATCTGAAATCGAAAAATTCAGATTTTTTTTTTCCATGGATGGTCTAACTGTAGGAGATAGATAACACCAGAATCAAAGAATCGGATACTGGAAGAGGGACCAGAGAGGCAGTGGGATGTATCTCTTTGGAGACGATTAAAACTCTCCTGGATGGAGGCCCCAAGCAATCTGAACTAATTGGCCTTGCTTTAAGTATACCTCTGATTCTAATCTTAGAATAACTTCGGTTGGAAGAGACTGCTGGACATTACTTGGTCCAATGCCCTGCTCAGAGCAGAGCTAGCTTAAAATTAATCATATTGCTCTGGAGCTTGTCCAGCTGAGTTTTCAAAATTTCTGAGGATGGAAATCCCATCCTTGCAAACAGATATGTGATTAATAGAAATTCTATATGAACGGGCCATACGGGGCTTTCTGTTTCTACCCACTAGACAGAAATAATGCCTACAGGCACACAAAGGCAATCAGTCATCACAAGCTATTCTTTGTTTCCTTCAAAGACTCCCATCAAATACTGTACTCTCTTGCAACAAGCATTACATAAGTTCACTTATTATTTGCCAAGAAATAGCAACAACCGAGGTACTTAGCTAATTAGACATTTCTGTCTTTTGCTTTTGACATTTACATCAACTTGAAATTTTGCAGACTAGATTACTGAAAGAATTTTAAATGAATACTGTAGTGATTAAGCATTGAAGATGAATACTAATGCATTTCAAACTGGGTTAGTTCTGTAATGAATTTAACATATCTAGTTTTAAAGTGGACTAATTAACAATTAAGAGTCTCAAGTGAAACTTATTTATATCTATGTTAAAAAAAATTAGATATATATATACCCCAGTTCCCCACCTCGCCAGTTTTGGAGAGGCAAAGTTCTCAGCCTGCTGCTCGGCAGGGTGTAGCTTCTGCAGGTTTCCACCTTCCCTATAGTCAGGTATTTTCTTCTTTTCAGGTATCCACTGGGATGTCCAGATCCTTCCACAGTCCCTTTTCCCAATAAATGTGTATCTTAAATCATGGATAGTAGAAAATAAGAGCATTTAAACAGACAGTTTATTGCAATGTGTGGTTTCTGGCCACATCCAGAAAATCACATAGGTACCAGCTGGATATTCAACCCCCAAATTTGGATCCTTGTGGCTGTGGCGTAGCCACGTAAACACCTATGCTCACCTTCAGTGGGTTCTTTAGAGGCAAGCTTACCATTTTCCTTTGCATTTGCAGGATAATGAACATCTTTCTTTTTCTTTCCCCCCCTTCTTCTTCAGTTCAAATAGAACAGAAAGGGACAGGAGTGATATTCCCTTTGGACTGCAACATCTCTGACAGGTGAAAATTGCTGCATCCCAAAGGGGATTAGCACAGCATTAACTTCCTTGTCAAATACAAATGTCAGGTTAATTTTGTCCCTACCTTGATACTCAGAAAATATAAGCTTTTATTCTAAGATGACTAGAAAGGTTCCTGTGCGCATCTTTTAATTACAGTGGAAATGGTTCTGTCTGTCTGTAGATCCTGGAGCGCATGCATGTGTATCAGAGACTTTTAAATAAATATCTTCTATTCATCATTTTTATTTACAGGCTGTAAGGCTTGGAAGGACCACAGGGATCAGCTCAAACTTAGGCCAAAAAACTTCACCAAATAATTTTCTCATCAAGCCTGTAAGTAGAGAGAATGATCCAAACACTGCAGCATTTTGTTAGCACATGAAGTACAGCTGCTTGGAAGCTAACGAGAAGGGAAGAGGTAACATAGCTCTAGTGTCCAAGCTAAGGAAAATACTGAAGGGTAAAAAACGAGCATAAATGCTGAGTTAAAAAGTAAGCAAAGTAAACACGTTGTAAAGTTTTTTCAATACTAAGAGGTTAAGATTTGATTTGTGACACGGCTAAAGAAATGTAGTTCAAATAAAAAGTACTACGCTTGTTTTCTAAATCCATGGTTTCTGCCTATGGTAGGAAAGAGCTGAAAGTGTGTATATCACAAAAGAACAACTTAGTTCCCCTTGGGCTCTAGTCCTCTGATTCACCCTCATCCCCTTTAACTTACATGAGACCCCTATGATTTGTCTTTGACTCATCTACCCAGAATTATGTTGCAATTTGATTTTGACCTGTGAAGTTACAATTAAATCAGACATCTACTGGTGCGGACCCTAAAAGGTCTTTAGAAAGGTTGAAAATAGTAACAGCAAGAAATTTCAGGAAGTTTTATAGCTCAGTAGTGGATTAGTCTACTGAATTATTTACTCTCAAAGAAGACTATTGTTCAGCAAAATTTGCTGAGGGACATTTTTTTCAATTAATCATTTATAATCAAAACAGTTTGTCTTCAAGGGGAAGGAATCTATATTGTCAATATTGTTAGCCACCTCTGTTTGGTGCTCGGGCACTAATGGCTTGATGCTTTCTAGTGTGGTCTAGCCCCCTGACAGAAGGTGTTCAGCACTTCCTAGGAATGGCTCAGCATCCCGTAGGATTGGACCCACTTTCCCCTCACAGCACAGATTTCTGCTTGATAAATGGAGTTTATAAGCAAAATAATCTGAAAAGGTTTTCAAAATCGAATGTTTTTTTTCTCCCTTGTTTCCTGAACAGTCTTAAAAAGCTGTTCGTTAAGGTTGGCAAGGATGGTGCTCACAAGGATGAATGTCCCAGGTCAGACTCCCGCAGGTGTAAATCAGTTTTGAAGGAGCTGTACACTGGTGCGAGGCTAGGGATACTTCCTCTTGTACACAATTAGCCAAACACCCAAAAGATTGATATCATTTGCTAGAGTCAACCAAATCCAAAAGAAATACAGTCAAAACTAGAACACAGGCGACAGATTTCCTAGTTATGACCTGGAGAGGCCCCAGCTCCGCTTGTATTTTCCTTCTTGGCTTTAGCATCCTCTCAGGCATCCTAGGATTTCAGTGCGGGGTTAGGTGAACGTTTTGGGGTAGAGTCTTTTGGGTTGGCAAGGTTTGGGCACGTGTTGAGGGGCATTCAAGAGCACACGTCACACACAGCAACGAGATAGCTGCTGCTTCTCTGGAGCTGGTGGCAGGGTGTAGCAGGGCTGGTGGGTCCCTCAGGAGCTTGTGGGTGGGGGTCAGGATCGGGCCCGGGGGAGAAGCAGGGTGTCATGGTTTAACCCCAGCCAGCAGCGAAGCACCAGGCAGCTGCTCGCTCACTCCCCCCGCCCAGTGGGATGGGGAAGAGAATTGAAAAGAAGGAAAACCTCGTGGGCTGAGATAAAGGCAGTTTAATAGGACAGAAAGGAAGGAAAATCATGATAATGATAATAAAATGACAATAATAATACTAAAAGAATTAAAATACACAAACCAAGCAATGCACAATGCAATTGCTAACCGCTCGCTG
Source organism: Gymnogyps californianus (assembly GCF_018139145.2). Classification (NCBI taxonomy): domain Eukaryota; kingdom Metazoa; phylum Chordata; class Aves; order Accipitriformes; family Cathartidae; genus Gymnogyps; species Gymnogyps californianus. Next base: position 83,501,931 of record NC_059500.1, on the reverse strand, counting down.
ACCGATGCCCAGTTAGTTCCTGAGCAACGATCCGCCCCTCCCAGCCAACTCCCCCCGGTTTCTATACTGGGCGTGACGTCCTATGGTATGGAATATCCCTTTGGCCAGTTGGGGTCAGCTCCCCTGGCTGTGTCCCCTCCCAGCTTCTTGTGCCCCTCCAGCCTTCCTGCTGGCTGGGCATGACGAGCTGAAAAATCCTTGACTGAGTAGAAACACTACTTAGCAACAACTAAAGACATCAGTGTGTTATCATCAACATTATTTTCCTACTAAATCCAAAATGCTCCACTATACCAGCTACTAGGAAGAAAATTAACTCGATCCCAGCCGAAACCAGGACACAGGGTCAAACACAGCCTGGGATGGTCAGGAATGGCCATGGGTTCCTGAACGAGTGACAGGTCATGATGCATAAACGATAGTATCCAGGAGAGAAATACTGCAGAGATACACACTCGGGGGCATCGGAGGGGATGTGAAACTGCAGAACAGAGACTTGAGCTTTGTGGGGAAAGAAAACACAGCCCTGTACGGCTGCAATGCCCAGTCCTGCACCACACCACTTCATTGACATGAATACCACCAAAGTCTGAAAATAACGTTTCCTAGTATGAGTCCACATTGTATTATATTTTCTCAAAATTCACTTACATATGGCTTTTGTAGAATTTATTTTTACTGTAACTGATTTTTGTTATAATTTTACTCGAATTTTTATACTGAAATATTCTTTTACAAATCATACTTTTCATGTTTTGATTATTTACATGCATGCATATAAAATCCATACAAATACTACATATGTATACTATATACATATAAATCTCTCTATATAATGTATATAATCTAAAGCATTAAGGGTGATAAACTACATTTAATTTACTACCTTAGTAGACAGTTATTTTGGGAGTGAAAAGAAAGTTCTCAAAATATCAGGAGAAGAGAAATAAAAGTAAATGGGGAGAAAATGCGATCTTAGATAAACTCTGAGTATTTTCTCCTATATCCTGTGATGCGTTCCAAGTAAAGCAAAGGGCTTTTGAGCCTTCTGCAGATGGAGGGGCTGCTGCTGGCTGGCGTACGTGCAGCTGGGTATGTGCTACAAGCAGGTGCATCGTTCGTAGCTGTTAGTAAGCGGAGAAGTGCCAGAAGTTCTGCATATGCTCTCATTGGATTTGTAAAGCAGTGCTCAGGAGGGGAAGGGAAGGGGAGGAATTCCCCAAAAGCCTGCTGGCGGTGGCTTGGTTTTATTAGATCACACAGGGGGAAACGGGTTGGACGTGGTCATCGGCGGAGGGAATGCAGCTGAGGTTCAACTGTAAAACTTGCAGCGTTTACAGCTGGTTCCTCATTTCCATTTCGCAGAGGTCAAGAAGAGAACAGGGTCCTAGGATAAATTTTGTCTTCTTTCTAAAAAGTCCTCCAAAATCTTTACCAAGAATTGAACATTTCTCTTGGGAAAATGGAAATGAAAATATCTAGTCATCCGCTGATGTGCAAGGCAGTATTTTCCTCTGTCATTTTGAATTCGGTTGATTCTGATTTGGGTCAGATTTATGTAACGCTCACCTTTTTCTGTCCCTCAGGGGCATTATCTCTCAGTCCCCTCTTCAGGTATCTTCCGCAGGTGGATTTCGATGTGCAGTCTCTTGGCAGCAGAGCCTTTTCTGCACTCGACCTACGCTAGCACATCAAGAAAGATCTGGAGCTCAGATGTTTGCTCAGGCACAGGCTAAGGGCAGAGACTGCAGGACCCAGTGGGACCACCACATTCCTGAGCTCTCCCGAGGGACTAGAGCGAGGCAGGAGGGTGTGCCATAATGTTGAGTCAAACTGAAAAAAACATGATTATTCAGGACTGTAATAGCATGCTTATCAGTTGAGAATGTTTAAAGAAAATGTCTAGAGGTTTCCAAATCTAAAGTTTTGGGTTTGAGCCTAAAACAACAATAACAATAAGTCAGTGTTTGAGATTCTTGCAAAAAATATACATTGCCTATCAAAAGGAAACGCTTTTCCTGACAAATTAATTTAGTTAATAAATCAGTGCACTTTCAACAAAGTAATTCTACTGATCTAAGCAATTGTTTTAATTATACAAGTACACAGCTTACTGTGAGAATCGTGCTTTCCTCCCTTATCTGGTAACATATGTCTTTGTGTATGATCAAGAGATTTGTCATTTACTCTTTCCATTAAACTAGCTCTATATGTCAATTAATGTATCTTAGCTTTGTTCTATCTTTTTTTTTTTATATCTAAGAACAGGAACTATATCAAGTTAGAAAGTAAATAAAGCAGAGAATGCTTCCTTTTGCACTGTGAATACTCACGTTATGTGTCGAAGATAAATATATTCAGGACATTCAAAATTGATTAATTATGTCTTACAAGGTAATCAGAATAGCTTTTCCCGTAAAAGGAGGTCACACTTTAATAAAATAATTTACCATTTTTAGTCGTATATTACAATAAGTCATTTGAAATCAACTGTAGACCACTCAACTTGTCAGATCCTTATAAATGAAGATAAATGCTGAAAAGAAAAACTGCAAAAGTGTCCTGACTGTTATCTGAAACACTATTAAAATGTTGTTAGCAGAATTACTTAATGGAGATACATCAATTAACGAAATCATTCTGGTTGTCCAACTGCTCCAATGAGCAAAATAGAATGAAACTATCTATTCGGAGCTCCGGCTGACCAGTATGTGCACAGGAGTATGAGATGGAAGGACTGCAGAAATACAAGAAGGATAGGCCGCGGAGAAGGGAGGACGGTGGGACATTCCCAACCTTTTGCTGACAAAGTGCCACCTGAACTAAGCCCCAAACCTGGGGCCATTGCCTTGTGAAGGGATGTGGGCGTCGTGCGGGACTCGGCTCACTTCAGCGCAGCTCCGGGTGCCGGGGAAGGTGCTCGAGCGTTTCCACCTGCACGTCCAGGGCACCAGACACACGTTTGCACTAGCTGTTTGCACTGCTAGGGAAAGAGAGCATTTTTCTCTCTATCATCTGTTTCATTGTATTTCTCCTAGCACCTTTGGGTCAAGAGAGTTTTATCTTTAGGTTTGCTTAGGCAACACAACTTAAAAACAGTCATTTTCATGATATTGCTTGTTTTTTGAATCCCTGACTAAAGAATGCCTCACAGTTAGTTTAATGTTTGTCAGAGCATATAAATAGATAGTCTTAAATGGTGACTGCAGATGTGGACTTTTAGAATAATAATAATGGTCTCCAAAGATTATTATAACAATCAGTTCATCATGTGTTGTTATCAGAACTGGTTACTATTATCATTATTAATACCATTATCCTTTTTCAATCATTGTGTGCAGCCCAATATTATTGCCTGTCACTCAGGCCGGTAACCTGGCATCATCTTTGTGATCTGCAGCTCCTCACAACCAGGATGTGTCTAAACCCTGCCAATTCTTTCTGCATAACAGCTCCCAGATCCTTGTTCAAGCGATCTTCATCCTGTATCTTGATTACTGAAGCACTCTGCCTTTATTCAGACCCGTTCTGAACAACGTCACAAAGAACATTTTCCCTCTCCATCATCTGAACCGTGTCACAACTCTTGTTTTATCCCTCTGGAGAGCAGGGGAGGGGGACTACGCATGTATTTCCATGTCCATTGGTGGCCAGCCCAAATGTATCAATTACTGAGGATATAAATATCAAAGGAGGAGGAAATGATTTAAACTGGAAGCTAATTCTGGCATAAGATCAAATGGATGTAAATTAGTTATGAAAGACTGGAAATTAGATGGTTTCTAACGACACGAGGTGTAAAGTTCTGGAACAAGCCTTCAAACACATTAGTGGGGAAAAAGTATTTTATGCTGGAGGTTATTATGTTTATCAAGGCAATTCTGTGAGAGCTTTCCTAGAGACAGAAAATTAAGCTTGTGATCTGCATCATTTGGCAGCAGATTCACTGGCATCTTTATTTAAAGATTCAGTTGTTGTTTGTTTGTACATCATTTCAGTTCTATTAATCATACACTGTGGGGTTTGGTCTGGTCTCCTGCAGAAGCTGGACAGAATATTTTTCCATACTCATACCTTCTTTGACCTGTGAAATGGGGAGAATGAGGAGGGAGGAGGAGGGAAGAGAGCTGTGTGATTTAGTGGAGAGTAGTCATACCTAGAGATAGAAGGTACGTCAGGGTGCACCAGAGCTCCTCATGGTATTAATATCCCTGGTATTACTATGGTTGGGGTGATTTACTTCCTTGCTTAAGGTGAAACCAATTGCTTGATCTGAGATCAGGAAGGGACAGTTTGGGAATCATAGCGTAGGTTTTTCTGCCGTCTGCTGAAGCATGGGGCATGGTCCATACCCAAGACTCATTCTGGGTGTTTTATTTCATAAGTTTCCTGCTATGCAAGGAAATAATTTCCATTGATTTGCCAATAATTTCTATTGATGTTTCTTCCTGTGGCAAGTTGCAACCGTGCCTGTTTGTGGGGTTTGTTTTTTTTTTTTTCTTCTATGGTTCATTATTTGTTAAGATATTATTGAGAGAAATATTAGGGAAAAAGTTTTCACAGTGAGGATTGTCAAACACTGGCTTAGGGGCCCAGAGAGGTTATGAAATCTCCATCCTTGGACATATTCAAACCTGTTTTTCCTAAGCAACCTGATTTAACTTTCAAGTTGGCCCTGCTTGTAGCAGAGAATCCCATACCAGATGATCCTCAGAGGTCCTTCCAACCTAAAGTGTTCTGTGATTCTGTAGAGCTGCAGAATATGTAAACAGTGGTGGATGGAAAGGTGTGACATGGACATCTGATAAACACCCATGAACTACCTGACATTTGCTGGTAGCTGTGAAGTCCAGAACTTGCAAATCCAATGGTCCCTGCATCCTATATTCCTATATGCCTCTCATTCATTGATGAGATCTCACAGGTCTATGCAGATTCTCTGCAGAGTAGGTGGTCATGTCCACCACCATACAGAGTATCTTTTCTGTTCATTAAATGCATGAACAAAACTTTTCAAATGAGAGCTTTAAAATGAGAGCAACAAGTATCAGATGGCAAATAACACGTTTATAATATATATTTGACCTAAGATTCTCAACAAGAAGAAAATTTTTCATGAATAGCAAATGAGGTTATACTAGTCATCAAAGAGATGGAGTTCCACACTTCTGTTTGATTAAAATATTTGGACATCAGATTTAAACTGTAATGCCTCAGGGTATATTTTGTGATCAGTTCTACCTCTTAACAGATAATATTTTATAGGTCTTGACCAGGCACTGGGCCTTATCAGTGGATTTCTGCATGATGAAAAGTGGAGTATGTGATCAAAACCAGAATACATTATTCCGGATTATTCAAATTCAGATTTTCCCTGAGGCTCCTAGATGCATTCCTTGCTTGCTATGACTGAAGTGTGGGAATTAAGATGCACACTTATTAACTGAACAAGATTGATACTGACAACGTAAGGTAGGTTTGATTTCAACTTCATGCCAGCTATATAATTTTCGACAAAGATTTTGAAGAAATCTAAAAGGTAGGATCCTAAAAAACCCCAGAATTTCATCAGAATTTGTATCTGTAATATTTTGAAAATCTCAGCTTGAAACATTTTTTCTAAACCTGCCTTAAAACAGAGCATACGCAGTTCGTTAAATAAATAATTAAAGAGCAAAACTGTTCATAGTTTCAGAACCATGGTTTTAATTTGCATTTATGAAAGAGAGGACTTGGCAAAATTGCTTTTCCAACTTTCTGTCTCTGATTGTCTTCAGCGCGTGAGAATATTGTGCTTCCTAATGATGCATGTTATCTGCTTTACTGTCCTAGACTTTAATTCTGGTGCAGTGCTCGTATTTTCAACCTATTCAGCAGAAAAATCATCTTGCTGTAGAATCTTCTCAACCAAGTTGCCTGAAGGTCACCTTGAATAATATTAAAAGAGCTCTCTCCTCTTCTTGTTAAGGTCTTTGCTGAAATAATCACAGTCTCAGTTGTCCCTTCCTTGAAAAAACAACCTTAGGGAAGAGTCATTGAGACAACATTGTTGTGAGCTTCTCCTTTTTATTGTCATTCTGATGAGAGGAGAACACTGGACTTCTAACAAAAAGGTCATAATGTCTTTCACTAATAGCTATTATAAATTAAACTAGACTAGTGAAACTTGAAGAAACTCGTACTCACACCCTACTGGCTATATTAGCTCTGAAGGCTTTAACAGAAACACAGGCAAAGAAGCTCAAATATAGCTTTGCTATAGCTGGAAGTTGCTCTTGAAATGTTGTTTAAGGTCCAAAAGTAAGGGTGTCACCAAGAGAGTATTAAGCATGGCTGCTTTAAATTTGCTTCTTTTTTCTTAAGTGCGTCAGGTTGGCAAAGTGCACTTCTCCCCCTCTAGGTTCTTGCGTGATGGACACCAACCAGAACCTTCTCTGACTCCCACCAGGAACCGTAGAGTGTGCCTTCATTAAATGTTTTCATGGAAACAAGATACACCTCTCTGCTCCTTCACTCACCAAAGCCGGAGTTTAGTCTGTATTCAGAAAGTGTGATGAACAAGTACCTAGTCAGGTGGAAGGGCTTCCTCCAGCCAGCTTGGAATTCCTGACTTGTACATTCACAGCTATTTATGTGAAAATTATTTCCTTGCTGTCAACAACCATAAATATGAATGAGGTCAGTTAGACCAGGACATCCTAAATAATACTGAAATCCCTTATTGGTGACAGCAGTGTCTTGCTGATTCACTGATCTCTTTATGGTTCTTCACTTTGGGTGTCCCATTTGTGCTAAATTAGATGAGTTCAGGGGCACTTGAGAATATCAAGTGGAAACATGTTCTTGCAGGAAATGGGGGAGGTGTGAGGGATGCAGAATCTGTTAAGGTGCAAAGCAGATTAGCATCATTTATTGCTGAACGTGTCTGGTAGCAAAAGCTGCAATATCACCATTAGGAAACGACGTCTGATTCTTCATACGGATGTCATGCCCATGCTGTTGTGGAACATGGCAGTAGAATACCAAATCCATCAAGGACATTGCAGGAGACAATATGGGACAAGCTCAAACATTGGTATATGAGGTGACAGAAAATTTTGTATGCAATGACATTTTTCTTAATGTATACCAAAAAACGTATGCTTGGGAGAAAGACTGAAACATTTTTCAACATTCCTACTTAGTAAATAGCTAGAGGCAGGTTAACTGGCTACTGTCTTGCAGTGCTGTACCTTGCCATTGAATGAAGGACACAAGATGAAACAGAAGTTGCCTGTATGGGTTCCATGCATACATTTGTTGCGTCTGTGCTCAGGAACAGTAGAGAGGAAATACAGATGACAGACTACCCTTTCGCAATCAGGTAATGGACATGAGTAATGTATCCACATCAAAAACCTGTCTTGAATATGCCTGCGATACCACAGAGATAAGTTTAGGGAGGCAGAACTTCTGGTGTCTCGGTTCAGCAAGCATTGTGTATAGCTTCTTAGCCAAATCACCATTTCCTGGAGGGACAGAAATCCTGTAGGGACAGAATTTGTTGTGGATCTTTAAGCCTTTCCTGAATTTCTGTATTTAGATTAGGCCTTTTATTACTTTTCTATCGTTATGTTGTTTCTTAGAGAAAAATGGGCAGATGGAAGTGGATACAAACTGAAAATCAAGGACTTTGTTTAAGTGAGAAGGCAGTCTCTAACTCAACAGAATTTTTTCATGCACAGCTAATGGCATGCACAGTTATGCACACAGCAATCAATATTTAAGAACCACATTGCCAGGACAATCAGACCACTGGAAGCTTTTGCTGTGTAAATGCAAAGATAGCTGAAGCAAACCGGCTACATTTGTGAAATCTATGCATGTAAATTAAGGACATGTAGGAAAAGGGAACACTTTCATTAGACCAACGCATGTAGTATACTATTCAAACACAGAAACCATACACGTATATACTCTATGCACAAACATTATATGAATATGATATGTCTAAACTATATACAGCAAGTGTCAGTTATAGGTATAAGCCCCAGGCTTTACTGACAAGTTCTGCCCTCAAGCCTCCCAGCTCCCTTAGAGACAGAGCCTAGGAAAGCGATGCATTTTGTACAGAAGAGAGAGACTGCGTTAGGGACCACCTAAGTGATTTGTGTACATCAGAGTCCATCGGACCAGATGGGATGCACGTGAAGTTGCCAAAGGAGCTGGCTAATACGGCTGTTAAGCCTCTGTCTGTCATTTTTGAAACCACATAGTGGCTGGGAGACATTCCTGCCTGGAAAAAGGCAAAATTCAAACCCATCTTCAAGAAGGGCAAGAAGAGGATCTGGGAGGCACAGGCCTTGTCAGCTTGTCCGCAGGCCCTGGGAAGGCTGTGGAGAAAATCCTCCTGGCCGCCTTTCAAAGCATCTGAAGGACAGGAAGGGGATTGGGAAGAGGTTGTTTCCGACCAACCTGGCTGCTTTCTATGATGAGCTGACTGCCTCTATGGATGAGGGAAGAGCAGCTCACCATGTATACCTTTAGCAAAGTGCTCAGCACAGCTTGCCGTAGTACCCTAATAGCCAAACTGGTGAGATATGGACAGAAATATTTATGGACAGTGGATTAACTGGATTAGGTAATCATCCTTAGTTGATTTGCCTTAGCTTTGCCGTGTGCTCCTGTGTGCCTTTGTGCCTTCATTTATATTAGCAAATACCAGCTGTCATCAGCCTGTGCAAGGATGCAAATCCCGGGTGCTAAGGGGAAGTTTTGTTTTTTAAATTGACCAAACATTAACTTTTTTGTTTCTGTCTCAGTGATGGTTTTGCACTAGAATGTGCGCAGAGATTCATATTTCATTCTTGCTTTGTCCAAGCCAATTCGGAGTCTCTAGACCTGACTGGCATGCCAAGCAATCCTTGCTGCGCCTCCACAGCAGTGCCTAGCAAAAGAATTCCCCTATGCAAGGCTACTGCTGTTTTCTTGACCTATATTCGTTCAGTCCTCCTCATTATGTCACCCGAGAAGGTCATGGCTTGTATTGTCATGGGACACATTGTATATGTTCAAAAGAAGGCTGGGATCACAGAAAAACACCAGAGATTATAGAGTCTTTTATGGCTCCTGAATAAAGATTAAGCAGTGCAGTCACAGAAGGTTAGTACTTCTGCAGTGGCAGAGGGGGACTGTGGCAGAATGCAGAACCGCTGCTTTTAAATATTACTACTGGAATGGAACCAAATCAGACGCTTGACTTTCAACAAGAAAAAAAAATAGCCTAATGTAAAGTCTTTTCAATATTTAATTTATGTTCTTCCCCCTTTTCTTGTACTGCTTGCTAGTTTCAGTTCTTACCTTTTTATTTAAAATCTTTTTTTGTTTGTTTTATTTTCTTGTTGTTGTTTTTTATTTTTCTGGGACAGATTCTCTCTGTCTTATATCACTGTGACTTCAGAGTAAGTCAGGAAGACTCATTCTGGTTTTACACTAATTTAGAACTAAATGTTAGCCTAAAGGAGATACCAGATTCAGCTGAGTGCCGTTGCATACTTTCCTCTACTCCAGTCAGCTGTAGCAATTTTGTGATCTTCATGTCTCACCTGTGAATATAGCAGATTTTAGATATAAAGCTGACTTATGCAGTTACCACACATCTAGGCTGGAAGCACAAGAGTGGGCTCAGTAACTCTTCGTATGACGGTAGTTAAGCAAAGCCATCACCATAGAGGTAACTGGGGAGGACACATCCCTGTGGAGAGCACGAATGGAGATGCTGTTACATCTGCCCTTGGACAAAATGCCAGCTCTTCAATCTGCATGTAGTTTATTCTCTGCAACTTGTAGGTTAACTTTGATCTCAGGATATTTATAAAATGCTTTTCACTTGCATGCTGTCCTAATATGCCAGTACTTTTTCATTCTTGGCTGCTCTGGGGTTTTGTGACCAATTCAGCTGTTGTAAGTGTTCTCATCTTTTCAGTCTATAAGAGACAATCTATAAGATAATCTATAAGTCTTCACAATTTTCTGTGATTTTAGTCTGCATTTTACTGCGCAGATTCTCAAATCCCTTTCTCCTGTGCTTAGTGCATAAACAATATAATAAAAACTAATAAATATACCCAGAGATATTTAAGGCTTTCTCAGGTAAGCCAGGACAGTTAGTTTAGTTACATTTAGAAGGAAAAGGAAAATATAAAATATATTGTGAAGACGCAGCACAATTTTTTTGTTGTTGTCGTTGTTCTTACAGTTTCACCCGCCGCCATCAGCAGAGCTCCAACACACTTGTCTGGTAGTTATATTACCCCAGGTAACTTCAGTTCATAGAGGCAAGAGGATGGAGAGGGAAGACAAACAAGCACAGCAGAGAAATGTAGTCATTCATCGTGGCATCTTGAAACTAGTCCTCATTTCTTGGAGGCACACCAGTGGTTGAAGGGCATATCTTCCTGTTAACCAGGCTCCAAGTCAGCCAGCTGCATACCAGGTCTGCTCTGGAAACCGTCTGTGGCACGGGCAGTGTGAGACACGGGGCAGGCTGTCTCAGACAGGCAAGGAATGTCAGCCCTCACCTCAGTCGCTTCTGTTCAGCAGCAGACACAAATCCTTTCTGCTCACAAACCATTCCAGGTGAGGAAGTGCTGGAATCTCCTCTATACAGAGGAGATCAGGTTCAAGAACACCGAAGCCGCACCATTATATATATCGTTGCAGGCAGGTCGGAAGTCTTGGAGCTCCTGAGCCACCTGGCACCACCTCACTCCAAGAACCACGGAATAATTTAGGCTGAAAGGACCTCTGGGGATCATATGGTCCAGCCTCCACTAAGCAGAGGGGAACTAGGAGGGCTAACTAGATCAGGTTGTCCATGGCCACGACTGTCAGACTGCTGGTTGGCTTCTTGCTATGTACTCTCTCTATTCATACAACTCAGAGCCTAAATTCCCTTTGCCACTCTAGCTTTGAGGACCTAAATGCTCGAAAGGATCATATTGACCTCCATCAGAATAATAAAATGCTGCAATCAAGCTAATGTAAGCCAGACCAACTCATCAAAAATTCCTGCGGATTAAAAAAAATATTAATCAGCTATATTAAAATAAGATGTGGATGCATTGTTTCACTTCCCTGTAGTAGGTACTTGGGCATCCACTTGCAGGAATTCTGCTGAAGCCTGCAGAGGAACTAATCCACCTTTCAGTTCAACATCTCTTTTTAGCAGAGGGCAATAAGTAATACATGAGATACCTCTGAAGATAAACTAACAAATCAGTGTAGATAGCAAATGTTTTTTGAGATGAAGATAATATTCAGTAGCCTCAAGGCAAGGAATGTATTTTCAGTGCTGAGAGAAATAAAGACTACTTACAGAAAGCAATTCATGCAACTGTGAAGCCATAAAGAAAATTGTGGTAGCAAGGAAGAATGTGTACTGCAAAGGTGAGCAACAAAACATACAAACTAAGTTCAGGGACATAATTACATGAAAGACAAGAGCTGGCAATGTGATAAGTGTCTTTAAATACAGCGAGCAATGAACTGTTATGCTGGAAAAATATGAGAAAAAGCCATCTGAAACAAGTAGATGAACATGTCGGAGTGTTCTCTTACACGAGGCGAATGGAGTGAAACATCTGAGCTGCCAGAGAGAGGAGCATTGGGCAAACTTACTAGCGCCTTCAGCCATTGACAAGTTTATTCTCAACCTTCCTCAGCAATAATTATCCAGTTGTTGGATAATTACAGTCTTTATATCAGGCTGGTTTGACACAACATGGATGGAACAACACTCTTGGGTGGTGGTGGTGCAATCCACCACCAAAGGACCTATCCGTATCGTTCAGTAAGTGTTCGCAGTATGAACAGTGCCAATGAACACTGGGGATTTTACTCAAGCAGAAGATCGTGATGTTTAGAAATCAATATACTCAAGTGGCATATGTCAAGAGCATACTGATAAAGTGCAACATTTTGAATGCCTAGAATTAGTCACTTATTTTTATATAACCACTTCCTCAGTGCTGATTGGTTTGATTCAGGTTCTCCTCAATCAAAACTGGTTTCACTCTTTCTGCCTCCGAAAGAGCTTTCCAAAGGCGAGGTGAGCACATGGGTATCCGCCCGGCACTCAGGCCCTGACCATGGCCCTGAGCAGTTTACCATGGATTTACCGAGGGAAAGCTCTCGCCATGACACTGAAATGGAATAGGCACTTGGTGGCAGGGGGATGTCAAAAAAAATTGAAGTTTCTCCACATGCAAACTTATTTGATTTAGAAAAGTTTAGATATTTTTGTTATTATATTATCCTAGCTGACCCTTCCATCCCAAAGTACTAATCTCAAATTTATTTATATAGCTGTTACTCAAGAAAGAGTATTATTTAATTTTAAAATCTCTTTAGCAATATCTATCTTTGTGCCTAATCAACTCCTTTCAACACAGAATCTTATTAGCAAATCCCTTGAGGAGCAGTTCTTGTTTGTGTCAGAATGCAAAATAAAGTTCTTGTGCATCCAGTGATCATGGGTGAGTTACATGCCACATTTTATGAAGGGCATTACCTCTAATATGTGTCATTTCAAAAAGACTGGACTATTCATTTATTTTGATAGTGAAAAATGAGTTCTAGAAAGTGACAAAGATTTGTGATTACTCTGTTGATTGGACCCTATTCCAAATTCTCTGAACTAAGAAGAAAAAAATCTGTCTAGTTTGATGAGGAAATAAAAAAATCATAACCTGATGAATACCTAAATGAACTACAATGAACCTAACTGAACTAAACCAGCTCAAAATTCATATAGTTTAGACAAGAGGCCACGTAGAATGGACGATGCTTTGGTTTTGCTCTTGCTAAAATATGAGATTCAGAGGCTAAATGGGCCAAAATGATTTTTTTGTTACACTTATATCATTCCTGACTAATATTTGCTCTGTTCCTAAAGCTTCTTCTAATGCTGGATGATCTACCATTTCCCTAGGAAATCTCTTAGAGTGCCTAACAGGTACGTACACATCCTCTCATGCTCTATCCATTTTGCAGACCTCTGAAAATTTGGAGGAAAGTGAATTCTCTCACTTTCAGCCAAGAAGCAACCATAGAATTTTCTCAGCTCCCCATCACCCAACAGGATTGATGAGGACACCATCTACTAACTGTGGGTGGAGGGGAAATCCATGGAATTTGCATTTCGCCCCTTAGTACAAAGGGAAAAACCTAGTACGCAAACTACTCTGGCACCCCACCCCACATTTATCAAAGAGTTATGAAGTACCTGTTCTGCTTTGGACTTTTTATTATAGTAATGCAATTACTTTTGTCAAGAAATATACCACTTAACCTGATTCTAAGAAAAAATGGGCAAGGATTCTTAATAATTAATAAAATGACATTCCTTTAAAAAATGTCACCAACTTTATTATCCTGAAGTTGGCATTCACAGTCACTTAACTGCCTACAGAATGAGAATTTCTTTAGCTCTTACTGGAATCTGCAGAGAGGCAGGACGTGAGCTGGTCGGGTGACAAATGCTAAAAGTTTGGTGAAAGACTAAGCAGGGTCTTTGCAAAAGCTGAGGTTTTATCCATCCAATTAGAGTGAGACAGCAGAAGCTAAGTCCACCTAATGAAAGCCATAGCTTCAGATTCTTGTGTATTTAGGAATTCAGCTGCCAATGATTTATACTAAATTCAGGAGCCTAAACCCCCTTACGTTCCTGACTACAGTGTATGACTAGACCAAGGTCTGTATTCCTTGCACACATGCAGGTAGAATTCTTGTTGGTATTGACCAAAATTTTGTAGATTAATATAATGTTTGATGGGCATATAGCGGATAGAGCAGCCCCTGTAGCTAATGTTTGTCAGATCTTGCATGGATTTTTTTCCACCTGATTTCTTCAGGCAACCCATCCATGAACTAAGATTCACGAGCTGACAGACGTGTTCAGCTGTCAGCTTTTAGCTTGGCTCAGTGTAGACATTGGTCCGACTCTCAATTATTCCCTTATCTAGAAGACCTACGAAGCAGGTGGATATGACCTTTGAAAATAATCCTTTTACAGAGGCTTGTGAAGATGGAATATGGACTTGAGTTGCTTGACCTGATTTCGTCAGCAAATGCTGATTCATTGAAATGAAAATATTTTGCAGAAAATACAGCAGTTTTGATGGAACTTTCACTAATTCGCAGGCAGGAGCTTGTGGGAACTGGCTGCTTTTAGACCAGCTCACCTGACTCCTTGGAGGTAATCCACTCCTTGTTACTCCAAGACATCCCTACCCATGGCTTGCAGGCAAATTCTTCCTCCTAGTTCCAATGGCAGTAGGTACACCAAGGCTCCCAGATTCCTCCCTGCGTTTAATGGGTCTTTGCCAGGGAGGTAAGAACTCCAGTTCCAGCCAGAAAAACTACCCACCTGTGCAAACTTTCTGCAATGTTGAGGTCTAGCTCCACCTCACCTAGCTTCCAGCACATTGGTGAGGATCAGAGCTAGGACTACAGCTGTCTTCATCTGTACGCTGAAATTTGTTAGGGGCAGGCACTTTCAAGGAGCAATCCAGGCCACCTGAGGTCTGAATCTGTCTGTGGAAGCATCCATTCTCTCCATTTATTGTACAACATGACCGTGCTCTGAAACAAGGCACAGGTCTAGGTACTTGAACTTAGGTGTTGTGAACTGAGACCAAATGAACTTCAACGAGAACTGCCCCTTGGGAGACCTCTTGAATGACAATTTTGCTAACAGCTTTCTTGGTATGGCTACCGCCTGATTATTTTAACACTTTCTATGTAGACTCTCATCCTAAATTCTTATAATAAATCACTTGTAACTTGTGTGACCTTTCATACCAATATATTACCAGTGACTATATTAATGATACTTTATAGGCAATGAGAGATTTACCATATCAAGCTGTCTGTAGAATTCAGTGCGATGTGCTTCAGTCCAAGTAAATGGCAAGACTGGACCCAAATTATACCCACATACATATATAATGTACAAGAAATCCTAAATTTATTTGGATACCTTGAAGGAAGCTGAACCCTGCAATGATTAAACTGCAATAAACCAGCAATTACTGTGCATGCCACTCCTTGCAGAGGGGAAAGAGTCTTGGCTGTAAGAACCATTTAAAAGCAAAATAGATCAGTTGCTAAGCAGTTGCCAAGATCTGAGCCTGAAATCAAACCCCTTTAAATGCTAAGTAAGAGAAATAAAGCATTGTAATTATTTACTTCTTGTGTTGGGCTTGCCCTTGCCACTTTGTTACTGAAAGTGGGGATGAAATTAAAATCTGAGTCCCGACTCGAATGCTTTGCAGCAGTATGAAGTCCTTGCAAACTGGGCTGTCACTGCATGCCCCACAGCTCAATCGCTGGCTGGAGGGCTGCAAGGGATGCACAGAGCCAGCGAGCTTGTAACGCATGTGTCTTCCAGGCAGGCATCCCAAATTCAGTTGTGTGACTCTTCCTGACTTTTCCGTGCATGTTTAATGAGCTGTCCGTGCTGCGCTTTCCTCCCTCTCCCCTTCTTCTCTCCAAGAGGATATCAAGGTTGTGAAAGAGCAGAACATGAATAGTCAGCTAATCAAATCAGGGAACGCTGAAAAGGTCAAAGCCGTTGCAGGAGAATGTTGACTTTCACAAGCTGTCACGAAAGGGAACTGCGGCATTTGAACACTGTGCAGAGAATTCAACCCAAATTTGAAAGGGAAATATGAATTGCCTCTCTACTCTGGGTGCTGAACTAGCAGGAGCAGCAAGCGAGAGCCTCACTGATCACACCTTCACAGCTCTTTATTCCATCTTTCAAAAGCCCAGGCCCAGCTCCCCTGTTGCTGACATATTACTGTACACCAGCAGACTTCCACTAACTTACTGGGGTGATCCTTGTTGGCACCAGCCGAGGCACAGCCTGCTGTTCCGCCTCCAGACCCCAATCCCATTACCCAGCTACTCGCTGAAACAATTCAGGGAGTGCCATATGGAATTTACTCATTGATGCCATTTAGTTTCCCCAGCGCAGGCATAACTCTCAGAAACTACTTTGTGTGAGCGGGGGAATGAGTATTTGCCACAATGGACCGAAGACGAGAGTGAGGGCTTGTGTATTTTTAGCTAACACATTATTCCTGGCATTCCCTTGGAGTAGACCCAGTTGTTAAAGCCTCTGTTCATCCATCCAGCCTCCCTGCTTAAATACAGTCTGCCACTTCCATTCTGCTCCGATCTTGGCTGGTGGTTAGTCACTTAATCACTTGATTATCAAGGAATAAATGGGAAAAAGAAACAGACTGGCAAAAATCTGAACTTCTCCAGTAGCTGGAGATCAAAGGGTGGAAAAGTTGACGTATCTTGAAATCCCCTGGCAAGAGTGTTAAGATGATTTGTTAAATCTGACAAGATGGTTTCCCACCGGGAAGCCATCATTGGTTTTGTTGTTATTGTTTTAATAAAAGACCAGGTGATTGACTTCTCTGTCTAAACGAAGCAATAACTTACACTGGAACGCTCTACCACTACGCAGCTAATTGCACCTAACGCAGTTTGGCTGAACAGTCTGGCCTAAACTAAGCTGGAGTGAAATAGTTCAGTCTGAGCAGCTTTGGAGTTAGGCTGTTCATCACATTGTGCACCTTGTTTCAAAGCAAGGGAAAACTTTATTTCTGCTAGGCAAAATGAGTGGGCCCCTCTTTGTCTAAACAGTTACCAGATAATGACTAATAGATGTGTGTTTCTCTTAATAGGTTTTTCTTAATAACCTGTCTAATACAGTATCCATGAGTGATATTCAGAAATACTTAAGCACTGGAAAGGAAAAAATATTCGAAAATATATATTAAAAAAACCCCAATGATTTTGTTGACAAGCTGTCATGGTTTAACCCCAGCGGCAACTAAGCACCAGGCAGCCGCTCCCCCCACTCCCCTCCCAGTGGGATGGGGAGGAGGATCAGGGAAAAAAAAAGTAAAACTCGTGGGTTGAGATAAGAACAGTTTAATAACTAAAGTAAAATATAATACTAACAATAGTAATAATGAAATATAATAATAATAGTAATGAAAAGGAATGCAACAAAAAAAGGAGGGGGAGAAAAAAAAAAAAACAACAGTGATGCACAATGCAACTGCTCACCACCCGCTGACCGATGCCCAGTTAGTTCCCAAACCGCGATCCACACCTCCCGGCCAACTCCCCCCAGTTTATATACTGGGCATGACGTTCCATGGTATGGAATACCCCTTTGGCTAGTTGGGGTCAGCTGCCCGGCTCTGCTCCCTCCCAGCTCCTTGCACACCCGCTTGCTGGCAGAGCATGGGAAACTGGAAAGTCCTTGGCTTAAGATAAGCGCTACTGAGCAACAACTAAAACATCAGCGTGTTATCAACATTATTCTCACCCTAAATCCAAAACGCAGCACTGTACCAGCCACTAAGAAGAAAAATAACTCTATCCCAGCTGAAACCAGGACACAAGTACATCTCCAAACGGAAAAATACAGACCGCTTCTGTATAATGCTTTCCTTTGAAAACAGAGAAGCTCCTGAATTTCATTGAAATCAGGCCTGTGTTTCTCGATAAATTCTGGTTTCTCATTCCTTTAATTCCAGCTTAGACTACTGAAGACGACTTGATCCAGGGTCAGCGTCAGACAGAAGATGTGCAGAAATGGTAGCAACCCCTTGCATTTCAAGTAACCTCGTCTTCTTCATGTATCCCATTTCCATTGTTTTGTGCGCTCCCTGTTCTTGCAGCCCTCTCCTTTGGGCAGAAACCCCCCTGCCCCGGAGCCGATGCCAGCATCCCTCTCGGGATGCCTGCCGGGTGGTACTTAGGTACAACACAGCCGCACCGCTCCCCGTCGTGAGCTGGGGACACCGCTACCCTTACACATTAACTAATCCCAGAAGGAGATGTTTCCTGGTTTTGCCCTTCTTGGCCTAATCTGTTTAATAACGTTTAAGGTTTATTCAGTTCCAATGTTTTGTTTGGAGTCCACCAGTTGGAGTTGTACCAGCCTCCTCCCAGCCAGCCCGGCCACGCAGTGCCTCCAGCTTGGCTCAGCGATGTTCCTTCTCGAGTCCGGCTGCGTGCTGCTGGGGAAAAGGAGAGAAGCACTGTCCATGTTGCAGAACAGATAAATTTTGCACCATTAAAACTCGTTTCCCTGTACCTGTGAGTCGGAAAATTTTCAACATTTTAACACGTACCATGCTCAATTATTAAAAATATCATCCTGAGCTGGTATTAGAGATCTTTCTCTCAGCATAGATAACCATATTAAAACACATTTCATACCGTGAGATGCTCTGGTCCTCAGGCGAGTTTCATTTACACTGCTGTAAAGCAGTAGTGATGCTATTGAAGTCAGTGTATCAGCTTCAGGCCTAAGTAGTGAGGCAGAGGAAAGGTAATGCATTATTCTAAGATAAACAGCAAATGAGGAGTAAGCAATAACCCTGACAGCCCTGTAAATTCCAAGTCTTGGTTCAGATTCATCACGCTTCTAGCAGGATCCCTCCCTATGTCATCCAAGATCATAATTGTCTCTGTCCAGACGATAGAATCCTGTAAATCTGAGTGTAAAATGCTTTGCTTTCCCATTTATTGTTTTTTCCTGAATATTATTTTGTGCACCCGGGGAAAAAACAGCTGCTTTTCCTTTGTTTTCTTTTCTTAAAGGGATGCAGGTAAACAGAGAACAGGATAAATATATATAAATATTTGTTGAATTTTACCAGACAAACAATTCCCTTCGAGGGCGTAAAAGATTTCCTCCTGTAGATGGCATTACCTCCTTCGTGCCTTCAGCAGGCGATATGGAAGAAGGGATGGCAAGCTTGCTAAAGCCTCCTCATCCCTGATAAATTAATGCTTGCAAATGCAGGAGCTGCTGAGGGTAAACTGGCAGTGTGTGCTATAGGCGCCTCCGTGACCTTTAAATAAATGGGCTGGGACACAGCTTCTACGGCCAGGCACGCAGACAGGCTATTTATCTTGGAGCAGATACCACCATGGGTAGTTTCCCTTGAGCCTGGAGGAACTTACTAGGGCTCCTCTGCTGCAAGCTACAGCTCAGGTATGTTGGTAAAATGGGTCTGGAGATCCCAAATCCCTGAGGTTTCCAGCTGGGTTCCCCCCAGGTGCTGGCTATGCTGCTCTGCTGCAGTCTCTGCTGTAGACCAGGAGCATGTTCCCGAGGAGGGCTGGCAGCAGGTGGGAGACTCCATGCTCGCTTTCCAACAAAAGATGTGTGTGCCTTCTGTAAAAACACATGAATTTTGTTAAATTGGCACCTCTGCACAGAGAAAACACTCTGCTGAAAGGCTGGGGGCTTCTGGAGCAGGCTATTGCTCTTCTTGATCGCTCCCACAGCCTTCTTGTGCTGCTGTAATGCGTACCGTGCTGCAGGTGATAAAGCTCTCCAGTTAAAAAAAAAATAACAAAAATTGTGTATCATATTCTGTTCTGTATGGCATTAATGTGAGTGTGAGAAAATAGCAGGGCTTGCTTTTGATTTGCGTATGCTAAAATGATGGAAGATTTTTGGTGGTGTTTTTCTTTAATTAGTATTTTTCAGCCTTATTAAAAACCTTGTTTTAAATAAAGCTTGTATGCCATTTTCCCCAAGCTAGTGTGATCACAAAATGTCTGTCCCAGGCTACCCTGTCTTCCACTTCCTCGAAGTGGGAGTTTTTATCTGAATAATGTGAACAATGCTGAGGAATGGAGTGGCTCATCACAGCCCGTTAGCTCACACTGAAATTTGTCTCCATCAACAGCTTTTTGACTAAGCTGTGGCTTGAATTTAAAACAGTTCAGTGACTGTGCTGTTTGCTTTGCTGAGATAGTTTTATTAGTGCCTCAGGATAAGGGGTAGGATCTTTACAGGAGTTTTTGCCATCGATTCAGTGTGAGCAGAGTTGGTGGAGGGAAAAGCACTTCTGAAATCCCCCGTCTGCTATTCAGACTCCGAAGGTTCAGATGCCTCACGCACAGGCAGCAAGCTCAGATTACTAAAGCTTTTGGCTTCTATCCTTTATGAAATGAAACATCCATCGAAATGGACAATGTTTCATTGTAATGAAGGATGCTTGCAAAGAGTCTTGGACCTCTGTGTTTTGGCATCACTTATGTCGAAAAAGAAAAACAAACACTAATATCCTTCCGACTCCTAAAAAACCCCAAATTAAAAACCCCACCAAAACCTGAGGAGAACAACAGCACTGGCATTCCACCAGCACGGCTTAGAAGTAGAATTTCTTACCAAAAAAAAAAAAAATCTACTGATTGATTTGGCTAATTGGCAAAAATATCTTGTCTACTCATCTTGTGCCGTAGCAATTCCAAGCAGCTCCATCTTTCCCTGGCTTTTTCTTACCCTGAAGAGCCCTCGGAGGACAGAAGTCATCGCACAGCCGTGCATCTGGGGTCTCTCCTGGAGCACCAGTTGAGCTCTTGACATCAGTCCCTGTTACCCTTCACTTTCTTTTGCCTGTACGATAAGATGACTGGTGGGACTGGAAAGCAAGCTAGTCAGCAGCAGGACACAGATGAGGTTTTTTTTTCTCAGGAGAAGGCTTGATCACTCTGACGGTTCCCACAAGCCCTCCCTTTTCCTGAGGCGTTATTATCCCAGCAGCATGGGCAGATGCGTTCCTCCCTGTGAAACCCTTCCAGCACAAAGCATTTTGTGATTTAGTGATACGAGAAAGTGAAAATGCTTGAACCAAATTATTATGGTTGTGTTTGCAATATTTTCTTATTAAAAATAACCTCCTCTCTGGAACATTATCTGGAGTGGGGAGGGAAGGAAGGGACATGGCTTTAGGTGTAACCGAGGGGATGAAGGGTTTCCACAGCAAGATGAGCAGAGCTGTGCTCCCCCTTCTGCCATTGCCCTTCTCTCTGAGCTCAGCCCAGGGATGAGGCTCTCCTCGATACCACAGTTTCTTCTCTTGCAAAGGGGGTTGAAGATGATTCCTGCCTCCACATAACAATAATAATAATAATAATAATAAAAGCTTGAATCTAAACTAGAGGTGTAAATTGTGCAAGTTAGCATTCTAGTTCCCCACTATGTGTTAGGGTACCAGTATCACAGACTGAAATACCCACGGTAATAGAAAATGATGTGCATATACGCCATGCATCTATTGCTAGCAATTCTAATTCCATGGTAGCCAGAGAGATGAGATTTGTGGAGAAGGCTTACAAAGCCAAAATTGTATTGCTATGCTAATTAATTTTAATTGAGCCCAAATAAATCTCTCCCTTCTTTTTCCAACAAAAAGAGATTTTATGTTTCTCTTCCCTCAATATATCCTCCAGAACCTCAATGAAAAGATTCCTTTGTATGCATTTTTTTCTATGGGTGCAGAGGATGTATGAAAGGAAGAAGGTTCCTCAAATTGTCATGCAGAGGAAGCTCTTCTTCACCCTTTCCTGGGCACAGTCCTGTTCTCCCGAGAGCTGCAATAATTCTAACGCTAAAGTGGCAGCTCACATTTCTGAAGCGACGCGTCTTTTTCTCCTGCCAAATTAGCATTTTCTCCCATTACTGCACTCCTGAAGAAGAATGTTTATAATCGGCTCTTCCAGGTCTGCTCATCCCACAGCAATACCGCGAGTTGTACAACAGCTGGTGCTCGATGATTATTCACGTGACTGGAAAGGTGACTGTCACGCAGGCATCCTCACTGGTGGTGTTAAAGAACTCCTTTCTGTCACACGTATGGCTGACCTCAAACTGGACGCTCTATCATGGGGGCGAACGAGTGTGCCTGTTTTTCCCATCTGGATGAAGTCACTCTCACCTGGGACCGCACCAGTGCCCACTGCCGCCGCACTGGGCATAGTGGCTCAGTCTCTTTTTATTTCTGCCTGGCATAATGTAATCAATTGGGTCAAATTGGAGCCTATTGAAATCGGTGGGGTTACCGCTGCTGAGTTTTTAATGGGATCACAATTAAACTGAACTCCAGCTCCACATTTCCAGGGTTCCCTTGTTAATTTTGGCCTGTTATACTCGTATAGAATTACAAAAATGGACAGATGCTGGAGAATTAAAGAAAAATAACTGTTTATCTTTTAAATGTGGACCTGTGCAAAGTGTTGGCTTGATAAGGAGTGTCAAAGCAGAGCCCGTCTCGGTAAGCTGCAGATTTATGTCCTTCCAATGCTTAGGTCAGTACTCTGTAACTCTTTTTTGCCAATTAACCTATGTAAGAGGCTACAGGATACAGTTTTACAAACACTTCTTTAGGTAATAAAACTGGTTTAAGGAGATGAAGACCTTCTGCCCTGCATGTTGTTCCCTCTTTTGCAGTGCCCAGTAGCAGCAGTATCATCAGATAAACAAGATTGGGCAACTATCAACACAAGATCAGTTTTGACCCAAGAAAAGTGATTACTGGTATTCCAGATCCATTTAGTAGTCCAGGTCAGCCTGTGATCGTGCAAATATTTGAGCTCCCAAATGTTTAGCCCTCTGCTAGTCACTGCCCTCTCCTGATGACTGCCTTTAACTGGGATGCTCGTTCAGCCACCAGATTTCTCAAGCAGCGCTGTCCTGGCCGCAGGCATTTCCAGAGAGCTACTGCAGAGCCAGGACGGCACCCAGTGCCAGTCAGTATGGGAGGGCAATGGGTTTCCGTGTAGAGATGGACCGGAAAATGCCACTAGGTCTTCAAGTAATTTTAAAAGTGCTATTCAGTGAAGAGAACCATTGAAACCTTGTAACACCGCCACAATTTGGGTTAGCAAACGAGCACCTCCGCTTAGGAGGGATGATATGCAGAAATAAGTGCTTTATCTGTTGTATTTCAGGATGCAATCAGCCTGGTTCACAGAGATCCTTATCGCAGCCTGGGACTGCTACAGACCACTGCAATCCAAATAATAATCACCAGTAGTAAGGGCCTGGGGAATCAGTCTGTTCATGGGAAAACAGGCTCTTCTGAGCCTGAAGATGGAGAAAAAGCAATGCACCGTTTAGCTGGAAAAAGCAAAGCACAGTTTGTTGGAAGAACTATAAAACAGGGATGTTTTGATCTAGGAGAAAAACATTAACGTGAGTGTGGGCAAGAGCCCAGTGCGAGGACCAGCTGAGCTCTGTGCTCTGACTCCTGGCACAGACTCTTTGCATTGCGCTAAAATCCATGTCTGGTGCCTCTGCACCTCTCGCACCCCCAGTGCGATCCTGCCCTCCCCAAGCACAGCAGCTCTGTCTGCAGAGACAGGACTGCACCCCGAACCCCCGTGTCCCTGAAGGTCTGATGCAGTTCAGTGAGGATTTGGGACCTCTAATATCAGTGTAGTGGGTTTGCGTGGCAAGGTTTTGGTAGCGAGAGGGCTACAGGGGTGCCTTCTGTGAGAAGCTGCTAGAAGCTTCCCCTGTGTCCAACAGAGCCAATGCCAGCCGGCTCCAAGACGGACCCGCCGCTGGCCAAGGCCGAGCCCATCAGCGACGGTGGTAGCGCCTCTGGGATAACAGATTTAAGAAAGGGAAAAAAAACAACTGCGCAACAGCAATTGCAGTTGGAGAGAGGAGTGAGAAGATGTGAGAGGAACAACTCCGCAGACACCAAGGTCAGTGAAGAAGGAGGGGGAGGAGGTGCTCCAGGCGCCGGAGCAGAGATTCCCCTGCAGCCCGTGGGGAAGACCATGGTGAGGCAGGCTGTCCCCCTGCAGCCCATGGAGGTCCACGGGGGAGCAGATCTCCACCTGCAGCCCATGGAGGACCCCACGCCGGAGCAGGGGGATGCCCGAAGGAGGCTGTGACCCCGTGGGAAGCCCGCGCTGGAGCAGGCTCCTGGCAGGACCTGTGGCCCCGTGGAGAGAGGAGCCCAGGCTGGAGCAGGTTTGCTGGCAGGGCTTGTGACCCCGCAGGGGACCCACGCTGGAGCAGTCTGTTCCTGAAGGACTGCACCCCGTGGAAGGGACCCACGCTGGAGCAGTTCGTGAAGAACTGCAGCCCATGGGAAGGACTCACGTTGGAGAAGTTCATGAAGGACTGTCTCCCGTGGGAGGGACCCCACGCTGGAGCAGGGGAAGAGTGTGAGTCCTCCTCCCCCTGAGGAGGAAGGAGCGGCAGAGGCAACGTGCGATGAACTGACCCAAACCCCCATTCCCGTCCCCCTGCGCTGCTGGGGGGGAGGAGGTAGAGAATTCAGTAGTAAAGTTAAGCCCAGGAAGAAGGGAGGGGTGGGGGGAAGGTATTTTTAAGATCTGGTTGTGTTTCTCACTATGCTACTCTGATTTGACGGGTAATAAATTAATTTTTTTCCCCGAGTCGAGTCTGTTTTGCCCGTGATGGTAATTGGTGAGTGATCTCTCCCTGTCCTTGCCTCGACCCACGAGCCTTTCATTATATTTTCTCTCCCCTGTCTGGCCGAGGAGGGGGAGTGATGGAGCGGCTTTGGTGGGCACCTGGTGTCCAGCCAGGGTCAACCCACCACAATCCTTTTTGGAAAAACCCCTAGACCCGGGTCGGACAACCGATTTGCACATCAGGACTGCTGCGGACCTCCACCAGAGTTTCCTCTGGCTTCGCCCTGCCCAGGCATAGTTCACCATCTTTCAGGTCCTAGCACGGATGCTCATACTCCACCTCCCCGGCTGGAGAGCCCTTGTTCTCATGAGGTGGGAGGAATGGCAGCTTCGCTCCCCAGGGGTGTAGGGCATCAGCGGTGTCTTTGATCTGCTGTTATGTCTGTGCAGGATGCAGAAAGAAAGGGGGTGAAAAAGCAATTTGATACACATGCCCAGGCTTTGGAAAAAAAACATTGCATTTTGGATTTATTCAAATAAACCAAAACATCTGAAATAAATGTAAGGTTCCAAAATTCACTTTGCATGATTAATGCTTTGGAATATTTACATTTAACTTTCCAAGAAATGAGAATCTCTAGTTTCCTGTTAGATAGCTGTTGCTTGATAAAAGATTCTGAAATTGGATGTTACAGGTCATGGAATTGTATTTATATACCCATTTCATGCTTCACAAAATCAGCTTCTTAAAATGTAATACTTGATTACAGAAAAATGCTGCCTATCAAAATAAATAAATAAAATGGCTGCTGTTCCTTCTCCTATCAGAGGGAGGACGTGGCGGCTGAGGTGAGCTATGAGAAGTATCATCAAAATGCTGGCTGCTCTAATGAAGTTGTTACGCTTACCCTTTTTAAAAACAAGTAGCAAGTTCTGTTTATCAGAAAATGAGTTCCCTGGTGTACAACAAAGCAGGCACCCGGGAATGGCTGTGAACCAGCTAGAGGACTTCAAAGTGTGTCTTCGCTGGATGGGATGATGCTAGTGGGTGATTTTTAGTTTGCTCTTGCTTCCACAGCTGCAATAAACCTTTACAGGGGTTCCTGGGCTGAGCCTCTCGGGATGGCGTTATGGACCGTGCAGTGCTTGTGCAACCGCTGTGCTGGAGAGGTGGTGAGAAACTCTTGTTAAAGAAAATGGCCCAGGCTCATCTCTTCTCCTCCTGCAGTCCTTCCTTACCTCTTTCTTCGGGAAAATCCCCCGAGGAGGTCCCTGCCCGGCGATGGTGGGGCAATGGGGTCTGGTCCACCCAGCAGACATGGCAAGGCATTTCTGTTGCTGCTCCAAAAGAAGGGTTGATGCTCACGTGCAGATATCTCATGCTACATGGCACGTAGCTGCTTGGTTTGCCACAGGCATTGCTGTTGCCATCCTTCCCGGCTGCGTTTCACAAGCACGTGCAACGCCTGTGCTTTCCCCGAGCGAGCATCGCCCCTGGCCGGGGATGTCACTCTCTGTCTTCCCCCTCCTGGGGCTTCATGAAGTTTTTAGTGAAGTTCCTTTGAGGTTTCTCAGGCTTTTTTAAATGTATATTTCCTCAGACGTGAGGAATTACTGCTTAGAAGATACTGTTTAACAGTACGTATTGCTAATTTAACTGTGATTGGATCCTGAGCTAGCAAAAAGCTTTCTTAGTTGTTGTTTGGTTTGGGGTTTTTTTTTAACCAAACCTCTATTAATTACAAACACCTAGCTTGGTAGTCACTTTTCTTAGGGCTTGAGGTGCACAGATGATTCTAGATCAGTGTAATATTTACCACTTCTTCATTTAATCAGACTTTATATGGATTCTTTCCCAATTTTGCGACTTCATAATCTTGAAACTTCATTTTAAGCAAAAATATCAGACTACGTGGCTATTTCTAGATCAAAAGACATTTGGGGCAAAAGTATGCTTCTTTTAAAAAAAAATGTGTTCTTGCCTTTAGGAATTATTCTTGCCTTAGTAGACATCTTTGGAAATGATTACATACAGTGGCCTTAAAGGGAGGTAAAGATGGTAAATTTTAGGTTGACTTTGTATTTTAACACAAATATTTCAGTGTGTACTCATCAGCATATGGATGAGGAAGAACAACATGTGAAGAACGTGGCTCATCTGCTTTTCAGGAGAGGTTGGACCCAGAAAGATGCTCCTGCATTTTACAGAATTACTAGTGCGATCAGTATCTCGCAGTCTCACATTTCAGCCCGGTTCTGGAGGCACAATAAGCTCAGAAAGTAAGATTTTTGGTTTTGTTTTTTTTTCGTCTGTGAGAGCAGTTTGAAATTCTCCTTCAGAGGCATCCCAGCACTATTTAGCATCAGTAAATTAAGTTTTCCTGGCCCGTGTGTCCCTGCGCTCTGTCGTGCTGGAGGTTTTGCTTGGCTGGGAGGTGCCGGTGCTGCCTTTTATCAAAGGTGATTTTGCACCGTGTCGGGTCCCTGTGTTCGGAGCGTGCTTCTGAACGTGGCAGGAGAGGATGATGCTACTTTTTGTAGCAAAACAGGTAGAAATAGCGGAGGCTACCACCCAAAGCCCTTGTGAGGTCTTGCGCAGAGGGAACTGCCTCAATTTACAGGTATTTCCTTCCCGAACAAAAGGAATGAGTTTGCAGCCTGGTGCTACAAGCACAGTAAAAATTACCAGGAGGCAAAAGCTACCAACGGGTATGAGTAGGCAATTATTTATAAAGTTCCAGTAGCAATGTGAGAACTCAGCATTTAAATCAAAAAGGGGATGTGATTTCAGGCTGTCCATATTGTCAGCTCAGCTTTTGACTTGCAGAACTTGCATGACGGTTGGATTTTTAACACGAGAAGTTTCTTTTAATGTTCTTTTCTCTTCTGAAAATGTTAAAGGCTCCAAAGAAAAATGATGCCACACAGTGTCGGAACAGGGAAAAAAATTACGTCCGCATCAACTTGGATGATACATACAATCAAGTTATTCAATCTCTATCTCACCATGTAACTTCATCACCACCTCATCTTTCCTAAAAAAGATGATCTACTGCCTCAGTGTAATTATTTTCCCTCTCTTATACTGATGAATTGAAAATCAGTTAAAATAAAAAAGGGCAAAAACCAGGAAGAGATATACCAAGGGTATTCAGAACGTGAAGCTAAGTGCTGTAATATCTAATGCTTTGCAAGAATCTCTCCTGTAATTTTAGGATCTTGAATTTATGAGAATTCCTCTCCATTTATGCAACAGGAATGGTCTGGCTAATTTTTCCCTCCCTGAACCTTTCTCCCAGTGTCTATTTGTACGTTAAGGCTGTAATCTAAATTTGCCTGGGCAAGCTATTTAAGTTATGGTAGCAAAGCCCTTCCAATCCACAATGGATGTTCCTGGGCATATGGCTCGAGTTCCTACCTACTGTGCAAATTGCTGTAGTGAAAGAAAGCACCCAGAAAGTGGAAGGAGGTTAGGGATTAAAGATATCTTATTTATCCAAAAAGAGAATCAATGCCATTACACAGCTTAGAGCACATGAACAATAACAAACATCAGTCTTTTGGTTTTAAATTGGGGGTCGATATTTTGCGGCTGGTGCAGCAACCTGCAGGCAGGCTGTCACATCAGGCAGGAGCTGCGGCAGCGTCCCGTCGCTGCTGTCATGATGGATGTGGCTTGAAACCTTGAGGAACTGAAAAATTTGAAGTCTCCAGGAAAGAACGAGTAAGAAATATTTTTGCAAAGAAGCTAGCACTTAGTTTTGTTTAAGTATCTTTGCCTAAAACTTACATTTGAGGGGTGAACCTGTTGTGATGAGTAAAAGAGAAAAGGACACCTCTGGTCTCTGACTGTGCCGGTCCTGGTGGCTCAGCAGGACGTTGTGATGGCTGGTGACAAAGTCCTCAGCCGCGCTCTTTGGCTTCTCTTTCCCAGCTGACAGTGGTCACTTACACCAAGTCCTAGGCAGAGAGCAGAAATCCCACCTAAGTCCCTTTTATCGCTGTTTTATGTGGACTAGTCCCTTGGTAGTTTCATTTTCTGAGACTCTTCAAAGCACTTGGCAGAAGCACTTAGCATGGGTGAAGAGTTTAGGTTACTGAATTGTATACGTTCTGGGTTTTTCTTTGGTCTGCTCAAGAACTGTTGAAGTCCATAAGCATCTCCCTTCCAAACTATTGGAAAAAGTTATTGTAGGAGATGGGGATGTTTGCTACCCTTGAGACACGTGGATATGTCGATATATTGGTGGGAACTGCTTGAAGAATCAAAGTTTTACTGAGCCATTCTTTTAAGGCTTTGCCCTGCTTTCTCTTAATTCCTTTTCAGTGCTAAAATAAAACAAAGGAAAACTGGTTTAAAAAAATAAGGAAAATGTTGTGGGGGAAGTTTGGAGGGAAAGAAAAGGGAAAGGGAGAAGGTAAGGAACAAACCCTTCCATCCCTGAAGTGACAAAGTTTGGCTGGTTTTCCCAACTGAAAGCATCTTTTAGGATATTTTTTCTCAAAAGGCTTTGGTTGGAAGAATGATGATATCTGGAGAGGATTAATTCAGTGAAGATGTCTGACATTAAATTTATTAATGAACACAGGGTTATCAATTCAGCTATATCTGCATAGATGACGAAGAAAGCTTAGGGGTTTCCTGTATTGAAAGATTTATATCTGCTGTTCTTTTCTGCCTTACTGTATTAAAATTAACTGTAACTAATTTCTTTTTTGTTATCCCAGTCTTTGTCAGACTCCAATCTCTTAAAAGGGAAAAAAAAAAAAGAGATAAGCAGCATCATTATTGCTGTTACATGAGATGTCTATTTTTAAGCTACTTCTATGAAGGCTTTGTAATTAAGCTTTATCAAGAAATGCAAACAAATATGTAAGTTGTTATTAAAGTTAAACTTCCCTTCCATGAGATTTTTTTTTTTTATACTTCAATCTCTTTTCTTTGCTAGTCCTACAGGAAAAAGAAAACAAAATTTAATACTCTGAAAAGACTACGGTCATTCTTTTAAAAACAAAGAATAAAAAACATTACTGCAATGAAAGAGGTAATAGTCTTGTCTCCCATCCTGGACAATAATTCTATCCCTTATCTTTAACAAATAATGTAAGAATAATACGTTTGCCAGTACAAACAGTTCCAAAAAGGGAAAACTATGAGCATACAGGGACATGGAAATTGGAGCGTGTTGGCAAGGGATGGGGTGAAATGAAGCAGAAAGCACCACAGAAATCCTGGGGCTTGGCACGCAAGTCGAATCTGAACATTTCTGGTCCGAGGCTGAACCCAGTTTTAGGTGTCCCTGGGTATTTCTGGGCTCCGTGGCATCCGTGGAGATGCTTCATAGCTGAAGTGAGACTGCTGGGAGGAGGACGGACACTGAGGATGCTCTCTGTAGTGAGATGAGAGCAGTCAAGTTGCTGAAATCCTTCCCAGTATGCAACATCTCTCTCTGTACTGGGAGCTCTGGTTCTCAGCAAACAGGGGTGGGCAGAATACACCAACTACTCCTACACCTGACTGTTTGCATCTTGTGCACGTTTTCAGAGATCGTCTGATCTGCAAAGACGCATACGTGGGACCTGTGGGTGGATTTTGAGAGGAAACAGGTTGTACTTCTCCTTAAGAGAAAGGAATGAGGCAGCCAGTTACAGAAGAGTTAATTTTCTGACACAGATGCGAGCTGAGGTGGAGTTGTTCAAAGCCTTGAAATTGAAGAAGTTTAATTTAGAGATGACAATAGGAGAGTTTAGAGGGAGAAGGTTGAAACACAGAGATAATGGGTAACTCACAAGATACCCTGCCTTTGTTCCGCATGTGAGAGGGTTATCAGGTGCGGAGATGTGGAATTACTCAACCTTTAGACTCCACCTGAAAATTGCCTTTAATATCTCTTTCTGTATAACGGAGGGATTTTTCCCTTTGTTTTTTCCTGTTGCAGTATCCTTGCAGATGAGATCACTAATCCTTATGGTCGCTTTCTTAGCACTTTTTAAATGGCTGCAAGTTCATTATGATAAAGGCAAAAAATCCCCTGAGCAAAAGATAATAGTGGAATTTAGCAAAAACTAGAGAGGAAATTTATGCTCGCATGGACACCAATAAAACATCTCACATGTGCACCGCTGAAATCCTTTTCCTGTGATACTGTACGCCTGTTGCCCTGAAAGACAAGGGCGTTGTACAGAGTCTGGTTAATGGGGCCCTGAGCTGCTGCTGTAACACAACCAGAAGATAACCATGTTGTTGAAGTTCTCTGCAAACCCTCTCCTCCGGAATGAATTCCCCCTCAGAAGCATTTGCAGAAGCAGCATGAACAAGAGCTGTATTGATCAAGAGTCTGAAGCAAAGCCAGAGCTGTGGCTCTACAACTGTTGCTCCTAGATTTAAAACCCTGGCAAGAATTCAGCATGCTGGAAAGGGTAGTGACGGGGGTAAAGCATGTCCCGGAAAAACAGGCTGTGAACGTGGGACTAACATCACCATCTTCTTGCTGCTAACCCTGGCCTGGAAGCAGAGTCCTGCAGGAAAGGCAGGACTGGGTTACTCTTGGGAGAAGCATCTGAGTGTTGTAACCTTTAATGTCACACTTTTGTCATACCCACTTGTCACACCTGATAGCGAAGGGAAGTTATGTGATCTATAGCACGCTGCTACAAGCGAGATGGCACATAAATAAATTGCCTATCTGGTAATACAGTCCACTGCTGGAGATAAGTGGAAGGGCAATGCGTTTGTAACAAGGAACATCCCATCAAAAGCAGCTGGATTTCTCACGAGCTGTGCCTATCGATAAGTCACATTTTCCTACAGTTTTGAAAAATATCAGGCTGTAGTAAAGAAGATGGAAAAGGAGTGAATGTCATGGAAAACCTGCGAGGTGAGATTGGCAAGTGGTCCTAGTGAGCAATGTTTGTCAGGATGACTGAGAGCCTTCACAAATAACAAAGACTCCAAGGGGTGAAGTGGGCTTTTAGCAGCGGGGTAGGGAGAAAATCACTTTCAAAGAGAAGAAAAGAAGCTACTTTGGGCAGTAACAGAAGATGATCTTGTGTTTAAAGTTTCTAATTCTGTATTATAGAAGGTTAGGAAGAAATGATTAAGATTTTTTCACTGTTAGTTAGCAACAACAAATGAAAAGCAGAAATATGTTGATGGTTCCATTACTTTCTTTACCGACTTCATCAGGCCCAGGGCATTGGACTTTTTTTGGAGGGGCTGTAGGGAGCATGATTTTCAAGGGCTCGGAAAGGAGGTTAGGAGATAAAGATGTCATTCGATGTTGGACCACTGATTTCCCCTGGCTTTGGCAAGTCCCTTTGACCCAAGCCCATAATGCAGAGTATGTGGACTATTTACTAACTGGACATTGGATGTCTAAGGTTGGGATCCAACCTTTCTACCCTCAGCTTTACACTGGGGATAAGATGTCTTCGGATGCCTTCAGAGGCATCTAACCTTCTCTACTGGTTTGAGAGGTACTTTAGGCACTTATGGTAGTAGGACGTTTACACGAGGCACCTAAATTTAGACTTACGAGTGATTACGTAGGGAAAAGGTAGGCACTTGTCTTTGAAGGAAATCTTTCTATTGTTCTGTACTTCCTACCTTTGTTTTGCAGCAGCCTACTTATAGAAGAGACATTAGCTCAAATTTAAGTACTTGGTTAACGACAAACACTGTACTTTGGCTGTCTTGCATCTCAGACACTGCTTTTTCATCCTAATATGCTTTCAGTGATCTTTGACTAGTGCAAGTGGCCAAAGGATGTGCTCATTGCTGAGAGTTACACTTCTGTAAGAGCACATGAGCACCATTTGCCTCTGAGAGAAAGCATGGGCAGCATAGTACAGAGAGAAATAAAAATGTTTATGATACTGGAGGAAGCGCAAGGATGTTATGAGAATAAGGAGAGCTTCT
This sequence comes from Gymnogyps californianus, assembly GCF_018139145.2. NCBI lineage: Eukaryota > Metazoa > Chordata > Aves > Accipitriformes > Cathartidae > Gymnogyps > Gymnogyps californianus. The sequence goes on along the minus strand of NC_059500.1, from coordinate 83,469,749 downwards.
CCTGAGAGTAGAAGGGTGGTAGGATTCAGAAATCACCACAATAGCCTTAAATTTTGACCTGAGTTCAGCAAAGCCTGATTTGCTTTTCGTGCATGCGCGCTTGTCACCCAGAGGTAGATGTGCATGATTTTACGGCTTTTGTGTGCCGAGTGTACTCTGAAAAAGCCATTAGCATTTTTCAAAATAGGGGCATCGCACAGGTGGCGATCCCCTTGAAAAACATACAGCCCTGAGTGGCTACATGTAGATTATCACAGGCTGTTCCCACCAGAGCTCTAGGGCTTACCGATTTCCCCTGAATAATTAGTTTCCCAACATACCCTGTCTGAATTCTCGCATATGAATCAATTTGCCGCAGAGCGGTTTAAGTTGTGCTTTATTCGGGAATGGTCTAATCTTCCGCTTTGTTGACTGTTCTTTGCTTTGCCCATCGCCTTGATCTATTAATATTTCTAGTGCCTACCCAAAAGTGGCAAAAGAGTAACAATATCATTACTTGGAAAATTAATTAACTGCTTATTGTTATTAATTATTTATGTGTTCATAGAGACTAGAAGCTTGGATGAATCATGGAGTAATTCTCCATCATGTTATATAAAGGTATAGGAAAAAGATGGTGCTGTTACGAAGAGTTTGTCGTTTTGATAATCTAAGTATGCATTGCACCGTATAACAATTTTTCATTTGCATTCTTCATTACTGGTCAATAAGAGGCATTTAAGAGCCATAACACTCCATAGCCAAGACTGAAGTTAATAGGAGCAATGAATGATCTTATAATTGCATCTTTTGACTTCTGAATTTATGATGTAGAAGAAAATCTTGAAAGAAGCATGTCAATAAAAATGACATGTTTTTCTTCCAAAATGTGACCTACAGTTATTCCTTACCTTTCAGAACTGTAGACATCTAAACATGTGTCTGGGTAAGACCACCTGGCTACTGTGTGCAATTGTAGAGCTGCCCTTCTTGGGGAAGTCCGTTACAGTAAATTCACAGGATAGCAACAAAAATGATGAATGGATGAGGTAGTTATTTATGATTCAAGTGTATGAGAAGATAAATACCTGTGTAGTAGCTTGATTAAATGGTGTCTAAACAGTGTAAGTGCAGGATGATATATTTCTAAAAGGAGGAATTGCATGAAAATGAATATTGCCTTCTGTGTAGCATTTGTAAAGACAATAAATGGGTCCAGTTCTTGGCTCTGTGTTATGAGGGAAATGATGAAGAAGTGAAAGCAGTACAGAGACAAACCACTAAAATGATTGGAGGCCAGAAATTGTGCCCTATGTGGAAAACTCTCCATTTTACCAAAAGTGATCACAGGGTATAAGAACTCTATTCAGCAAAAAGTGTAAAATGACTAAAATGCACAGCTAGATAAATTCTAGTCAGAAATGAGGTGCCAGTTCTTAACTGAGAAACTGAGTAACCGTTGAACCAAACTTCCATGGACTGCAATGGCATGATCACCTCTTCAGCTCAAGCTTAGGTACTTGCCTTGACATTTTATTTTAGTGTTGACCTGGTGAAGGATGACCTAGATGAAATTACAGAGCCTGGGTGATTCAGCAAGTCCAGATTAACTGATCTGAGTCTCACTAAAGTGAAGTAGTTGCTTTGTGAATAGCACTATTTGTTATGGTCCAAGAGGTGCTGGAGTAGTAGGGTGAAATGTTAGGTTTCTGGGCTCCCTCTGCGCTTGGTGAGGACACAAGCTCTTCCAAAGAGCATGTTACTCCATCCTGTGATAGAACAAGTGGTTGGCTTTGCTGCCTGGGGGTCTGCCACTCTACAGTGATTACAGAAGAAGGTGTGAAGACAGTTAACTTTAAAAGGCTAAGAATAAATTAAAGCTTTGACTAAATAAAAAAAAAATATTCTGTAGCATTGTCTCTCCAGAATGAGTCATGGATAATTTGTCTTTCAAAATAGTAAAAAAGGTTGAACAAAGAACTGTGGTTTATAGTATATAAAATACATACTTTGAATAGCAAGTCAGAGTGTCATTCTTCTGGTATATAAGACCAGCTATAGAGATAAAGAAGTTAAAATGTGATTGGTATGATGAAAAGGATGAAGGACATGCCTTACGAGGGGAGGAGGAAAAGAATAAAAAAAGGACTCCTCAGTTTGGAGAGGAGTGAGATTGGTGTATGAGCAAATAAAAGAAGTACTTTACACAGTGGAGCTCCCCTGGCAGGAGAAGCAGAACAGCGCCTGCTTTCTTGATCCAGGCGACTTAGCCTTGAGATAGGTACAACGGCAGTTCCAGGGAACCAAGAGGAATTCATACTTTAATGTGAAAAACTGATGCTTGTGTAGAGTTCAGGCACATCAGTTAGCCGTTGGGAAAGTGGGTTTGGGATGGTGTTCTGGATTTGCTAAGGTGTCTAGTTTCTTTCAGAGACTTGGAGCCAAGGCCAGTAGAGGAGTCCTTCCATTTCTCCATTTTGGGAGGGTGACGAGAACCTGACATGTCCTAAATACTCACCATTAAGAGAAGCTGTGATCAGTGTAGCAGCAATGAGGACATTATGCGTCAAAGCATCATTTCCTCTTGGGCTGCAATCTGAAAGGGCAGAAACCTCCAACTTTTGTGTAGCTGTTTTGTTATTGAAAAGTCAAGCTCTTTGTTCCATCCAGTGTCAGCCATTCACTGTGACCCCGTCAAAACTCCAATATTATAATCTATTTCTTGTAAGACAATGCCTACAGAATAAGAAAATTATTTACCGAATCTTTTTAATTGCCTTTTATGAATACCTGCTAGGTTCGACTTAAAAACACTTTTGCTAAGCCTTCAGGTTTTTTACAGTGCTGTAAAAATAATGTGCAAAATTTCACTTAAAACACCCTACTGATAAACTCTCCCTTAGTCCCAGCCGTACTCAGCACTGCAGCATGCTTAGTAAATCAGTTCACCTAGCAGGACTGTCCCTGCCCCAGTCCTACAGCTCTGCTGCTGCCGTGCACATCTTGGACTCATGTAAAGAAAGGTGGAGAGGATGTTTTTCCAGCCAAATCTGCAGAAGTATCAGAAACACTCCATCAGCCTTCACTTTGTCTGCACTGCTGCCAATGTTTCGATGGCATTTTAAAATAAAGAAAATGTCAGCTTGCTCTTCATATCTCCTTGTCATATCTGTCGTCATCAGAGATGTTTAAGTCAGGTCCTGGTTGTCAGGACTCTGGGATTTTCTTCCCATCTCTGGTTCAAAATCACCTGAAATTTATGACTTCTAGGCACTTTGCAGAAGACACTTTTTGATAGATTTTTGCAGGTAAGTTAGAGGAATGGAAAAGATTTGAGTAGAAGGTTGTCTGGCAGTGTGCACTTGTGTTTCAGTGCTCCCCAGGATATGTTGTGATATGAAATTCTGGTCCCACTGAAGATTATAGCAATTTTGTCATTGAATTCTAAGGAGGATTAGTTTTAAATCAATTTTAAATCAAAATTTAAATAGCTACATTTATTTTTCTCAACACACTGAGTAATTCCACTTTATTCTCTTTAGTTTAAGTTCAGCTACCTGAGCGGTGTGTTGATTACATATGGGAGTATTAACTTCATTGCGAGGAGGAATTATGAACAACAAAAACTTGTTTAGCTGTAGAGCTCTTCAAGCTGGAGGGCAATTTAGAGAAACACACAGCGATAACATTAGTCGTGAGCAAATCTAGTGTGGAAATTAGGAGAAGGTTGCCAGCCGTTGATGGGCTAAACTTCAGGAACGGCTTTCTGGAAGCAGAATAAAGGCAGGAAACACAAGCTGGACTTTGATGTTTTATGAATGTTGTTATATGATGTGGATGCTCGTGACAGTGAGGAGCTGGGCTCCACCGCCTGACAGTCCCTTGGAGCCAGACAGCTGGACAGATATCTGCTTCATTCAGGGACAGTTCGGCATTTGGCATTCGGCATGGAGCAGCGCGAGCCGTTGCCTGAGAGGATGACGCGTTGCAGCCGGTCTCTGAAGGTCCCTGAAAGACACAGTGAAAGTCTCCAAATGGTCTAGTCAGGCCGGATGACAAGGACAGTTCCTTCTGCTTTATATCATTTGACTGACCTTGTCTCCTAGGCAAACATTTATTTTCTCCTTTCCCTAAGCTAGTATTTTCCCCTTCCTAAACTGCTGTTCTTGTCTCTAGAGACTTCTCTTCCTGCGTAATGTTAGTGATGGTGAAAGGATCTGATCTTGTTGGAGGATATCTCGATATCTTGGAAGGCAATTAATAAATTGTGATTAAATGATAGCTGTAAATTGAGTCTGTCTTTTGTTACACGCGCTGGACCATCCTCAGTTAAATGATTTAGAATCAGAGCTGGGTCTCTATTAGTTTAAGTCCAGTTTTTACAAGGCACTAGTCTCTGTCAGAGCATAAGTTTTTAAAAAAGCATTTTTGTTACAGGTTTTCCTCATTACTATCTACTACAAAAAAACCCACCAAGCAAACTTGGAACAAAACGACAGGAATGTGTCTATTGTCAGGAGGAACGTAATCCAACAGAAGCTTTTGAAAAAGATGCTGGCACAAACTTTAGCAATGAATAGGATGGTCCTGATCATCAGATTGCTAATGAAAAACCCATGGCTGCTTGAAACCTCATTTAGTGAACAATGCACTCTTAGATGGCAGCGAGCTAGCTCACAGGTCGGGGAATTTAAAATGAGTGTGAAAGCTTTGAAAGAAAACCTTGAATTCTTATGAGTTGGGTTTGTTAGAGTTGTTGCAGCCTATTTCCTACACAATAGCCAAATGGCCCGTTTACACCATCCGCCAAGGTGCTGGGAGGTGAAGTCGAAAACCGAAGCTTTGGTTTCCTTTCTGCCTTCCTAAACAAAACTCGCACTTGTCAGACAACAGCCGACTTTATTGAACAAAGGCTTGACAGCTATGAGGGAAAGCAGATTGCTTCTCCATTACCCTGCTTTATCCCGGAGGTAGCAGAGCGCGCCAGCAGCACGCTGATTGCGTGGTGCTTCACACCCGGTTGCCTGTCGTGGGGAGAATTAAAGCATTGTCAATCCAGGCCAAATTTTCTAATTCACCTTTCCCATTGGATAACTTTGACTATTAACTGTCTTTTATTAAATTGGGTAACTCACACACTAGTTATTTAAAGCCCTTTTATGCAGGGGTATGACTCCAGAGCCATCTAGACCCGTGGAAGGACATGTCTCCCTTGCCAGGAAAGCAGCGCTTGCAGCAGGGAATTGCCCTCTTAGAGATGGGACACTGGAGTTTATACCTCAATTTGGTTGCACTGGAGTAAAGTAAGATGAGGACCAGGACATACTGATGCTCACTCCCAGAGGAATAAAAATATAAAATAAAAAACCCACTAAAATGTAGTGCAGCCCATCCATTGATGAGGGTGTGCCCTGGTTTCGTAATAGCTGTTCTGCTGGCAGAGGAGGGGAAGATGCTGCTCGGCAATATCCAACCTGTCAAAACCAATGAGGGATATCTTTGTCGCTTTTAATCAGAGATTCCAATACATTTTTCACTTAAGAAACTAATAGACAGATAACACATTTATATGGGCGTATTTTACGGCTGGAGAGAAGCACACATTAATTTTTTTTTGAAAGCAAAGCAGTGCTAAAGTCTACCAAAAAAAGCACATGAAGTTCTGCTGAAAACCTCTCCAATTCTGATGAGATGAATCTTGCGCAGCCGTTCAGCGGGGTGCTCGGGAATTAACTTTGTCTCTGTTCATTATGAATTATTCCATGCAGCGACTGTTTTTGATATAATTTTTTCCCCAAAAAAGTCTATGCTTAAACAGAGCACCACTTGGGCCATACAGAGATAGAGAAGTGGGGAGATTCATGTGTAGATAGATGAAGGCAGTGACACGATGTGGTGATGACAGCTCTTCACTGAAGGCTCTTAAAGCACTTTTTACTTGTATGGTATAGACAGAGTTATGTGTACCTAGATTTTTTTTTTTCCTTTTCTTTTTAGAGCTATGAAGTGAGTCTTCATTCACATTTGCACAGAGCTGAGCACTATGGATTTCTGTCTTCTTTTCTCACTCCAGGCCCTCTTGCAGAAAGCACAATAAACAGGACTGCTGTAAGGCGGATGCCTTCTGTGCAGCCCCGTGCACTCCTCACTGCCACGCAGCCGCGCTTTCAGCAGACTGCAGCGTCTGCTCAGGTTCACGCTGTGCCATGACGCTGCACGTGGCTGAGAAAAAAGGATGTAAAATCGTGTACCTGATCGGGAATTTTGCCAGGGCATCGCCAACGTAATCACAAACCAGGACCGTGTAGATGCTGATGAGCATAAAATAGTTGGGACTGTTCTCCCGCTCAAGTATCCTAAAATATGGAATGCAGGTTTCGAGACATGAGGATTTGTGGCCTAAAGAATAATTTTCGGAAAGTTGTAACTGCCAGACAAGAGGTGCTTAGAAGGAAATTGCCTGTCTCAGCCTGTGCTTGATGGCAACAACTTAGTGACAGAGAAGGGATGTTACGAGGCTGCTCCATAGAAACGGCATACTATTTTTGCAAGAGGAACAGCGGAATGTGTTATTTTGAAATCTCAGCTTGTTAGAATGGAGTTCTTTTTAGGCTCAAATTAGAGATGATTTATAGCAAAAACAAACCCTGCAATTCTATTGCAAGAGGTGAATGGGGAGAAAGCAATAAAATTTGTGTGGTAAATGTCACATTTCTTACAGCCAACATGAACTTTTAGCAAACAGATGGATTATTGACACAATATGGAGGTTTAGTGATTGATGTTCTGTTTCCATCACAGATGCATTTTCTGTCTAAAATTAAATTTTGATTCACCTGCAATTGATTTGATTTTGAAACCAGCTTAGGAAAAATAAACTTTGACTTTGTAAGTAGAAGAGAAAAGAAAAAATCACAGTCCAATTGGCTTAGGCTTACCTGCTGCTGCCTTGGTAACAATATAACCAGTGCCAAGATGTTTTTAGCCATTTCTTACTGTCTGTTCCCAAATCTTGATGCTCAGCCTCAGCAGCATTGCCCACCATAACGAAGGTAAGATCTCCCACTGACTTCTGTGGGTCTCTGGAGGCGAGTGGGAGGTCTGTACTTTTGGATGAGGCCAGAGAGTGAAGGATGGAGTAACTGTGGGTCCTTGCAGTAAAGGAAGGGCAACCTGGGCTGTATTAACCAGAGCACAGCCAGCATGTCACGGTGAAGAATGCTTCCTCTCTGGTGGACACGTAGGAAACAGCACCTGGAGTGATGTCTCCAGTTTGGGGCTTCCCATCAAAAGAAAGGCATTGATATCCAGGTTTAAGCCCAGTGGAGGCCATCAAGATGGTTGGGGAGCTGGAGAATATGACCTAAGAGAAGAGGCTGAGATGACTATGTTTGCTCAGCTTGGAGGACAGAAGGCTTGGGGAGATGTTATGGCTAGCTACAACTACCTGCTTGGAGGACACAGCGATGATGGAGCCAAACTCTTCTCAGAGGTGAGTGGCTATAGGGTGAGAGGCAGTGGATGCAAGCTGGCACAGAGTGAATTCTGATTAGATGTTAGGAATAAATGTTTTATCATGAGGGTGGCCAAACACTGGAAGAGATTGCCCAGGGAGACCCTGGAATCGCCACCTTTGGAGGCGTTTAAGACTGGATGCAACATGGCCCTGAGCAGGACCGCATGACCTCCAGGTGCTCTTTCCAGCCCAAAGTGCCCTATGATTCTGTTTTAGAAACCCTCATGATGAAAGTCCTCCTCTGCTGCAAGATGAAGTGTAGGAAGATGTTTGGAACATCCTTCAGAAGGAAGATGAGTTTTATTGACCTCAAGGTTGGAAATTATCCACATTCTTGGATTTAAAAAGAAATAATATCAGCTGAAGAGTGAAGCTGACATTCAGGTATTAAGCACAGCAGTGTATGGAAAGGATCTTTTGCTTTGGAAGTAAAATGTTTTTACATTTCCCAACACTTTTATCTTGAATTTCTTGTTTGGAAGGATTGTAGATAAATTTTGTTTGATAGGCAGACTTGGATTTGGTCTGAAATTTGGACTGGAACCTTGCTGAAAAACAAAAAAAGATGTTTCCTCTGAACAGAAAACGTAGGCTTTCAGTCAGTTAACCCAACAGCTGACAATTGGTTCAGTATCTTGTGTTATTGTGACGGGAGAAGACACAGCCTGTGGCCCCAAACCATTGCACTCGATGCGAACTGGGCTGCTTGCAGGCGGTGTGGCAGCGGTCCAGAAGTGAATCGTTACACGCAACATCTGCTTAACTGTTCATGCCACAGTTCCCTTTTTAATTCAGAATCAGTGAACCAGTCACCGCCTTTTATACTCTGACTAGTCTGATGCTGCAGAACAACGGCTGCGCTGCCGCTGCTTTCTACCACCGCTGACTTCGCTGATGTTAAATATATCAAAACAGATTGGCATATAATTCATCATTGTCTTGGCCAGCATACACCTCAGTGGATGCTGCTTTGACTGATGCTAAGGCTTCCATCTGCAAGGAAGCCCGCTAGCAGTACATCCTTCATTACAGACAAGTTGCTGAGCAACAACAACAACAAAAAGCTTTAAATAATAGTTGCTATATTTAAAAACAGTGTTTTGCAGTTCAATGCAGAACAAAATTTCGGTGTTGTTGTGGGCTCTGGCAACACCTTAGCTTTCAAAGGCCCTGCCGGATGAAAGAGTGGCCTCATGGCAAATCTCCATACAAATGAAAGTCAAGCTAAATCTGATAAAGGACTCAGGCAGCATTTTAGGCATACTGTATCCCAAACAGTGCTAGAAAAGTTGCTGCCGCTCCCTGTAGGTCATCAAACACCAGTGCTGCGTTACCTTTTTCTCATCTGAAGTTTTCTCCCTGTTTCTGTGTGTTCCCAAAGCTGTGAACACGCCAAGCTTGATCCTACGTGCTGAAAAATAACTGGGCTTTATCCCAAGTCGCCAGGGGCGTGCAGTGTGTTAGGCTTCTCAGATGATTATGCACAGATGATAAAGCCAAAAGGTTGTAACTACCACGTAAAAGGATGTAGACCCTCTTTCCATGGAGACTTAGACTACCATCACAGGAGGTGGGGGAAGACAGACGTTCACATCCCAATTCACCTTTTTTACAGACAGCTATAAGCCACTCCTGGGAGGAATTCAGAACATCAGACAAAGGTGTTGATACAGGTATATGGTGGGTGGGAGCGCACCTTGAGCCGCTTCTCTCATGCTGAAGCAAAGCATCACGTAGGAGGAGGCCACTCCAGCAAGGGGTAATGAAGGACCTATAACTGGTTGCCTAAAAGTTAAAATACCTCAAAAAAGGATCCCTGGCATCTGGCCTCTTCCTTCAGGCTTATGTTTGCCAGGAGTCAATCCCTGAAGAAAGGTATAGACTGACCTCAGCCAAACCGGAGCTGAAAACCAGGCGTATTTTTCCTTTGTGCTCTCTGCCAGGCTCAGGAGTCTTTAATTTTTTCCTGTATAAGGGGCTAGCTTTCGAAATGAGATAAAGGTGATGGCCCCTTGGAGCAGCCTAGACTTGGTTTACATTTCTGTTCGAGGCTCCCAGATTTCTTTGCATATTGTGTAGGAAGCTGAGTTGCCTACCACAGGATTTGGTTTCTACTCAAGGGGCCAAGCATTTCAAAGTTATTAAAAAGATCTTTTATTGTTTCTGGCCGTAATGGTTTTGCAGCTGAAGGTCCATGGAGATACGAGGTGAAGGAATGCTTCTCTGCAGTAAACCTCTCGCTTCCCTTCACATCCCACTGCGCACACGTATAGTAAACAACGATGACAACAGGACAGTTAACGGGGGAAGCTATCCTTGCAGGGCATTTAATATTGCATAAAAACTCTCACTTCTCCACTGTGTTTTGCAGTAGGGGATATTATGGACTGTTACGCATTCCCTTGTATTACTCTGATTATTATTCTTGACTATTATGCCTAGTTTAAGTTTAAGATTTAGCTGAGAAGCCTTAATATGATTTAGGCAGATTACTCAATTTCATCTTCTTTACAAAAAAATGAATGCAGAGCATAAGTCCTAGAACTGAGACTAAATTCATATGATGACAGCAGAAGCAGATAAAAAAAAATAATCTGGTTTTCTGGTGTTTGTACTCACATATGACTTTGAGACAAAAGGAGACTTCCTTAAAAAGGAAGGAGACTTTAAGGAGACTTCTTTAAAAAGCTTATGCAGTACTTCATTTTAAATATTTAGTCTTGACATTAACTAGAATTCCAATGGCCATGAATCCACATACTCTTCAATCCAAGGAATCAATGCTCTTTTACACTAAGGAGACAAGCCAATATGCTTAATGGGAATTAACTCAAGTGTTAAAACAACTTCCCTGCTCCTGACTGAGCGTAGTGACGGTGGAGTCGACGAAATTTTGGGTTCTGTGCAGACTTCAGACTCTCCCCCAGATCAGATGAGCTCCATTGCCAGCTGGGCAAGGCCTCGTACAAATGAAAGCAGCAAGTCTGTAACCTACGTCTAACTTCATGTCCTTTCCCGCAGATACATCTTCCTGGCAGTCCTGGAGAAAGTGGTAAAGGTAGACTCTGCCTTCACACAGGAGCAAATGCAAGGGTACGAGGTTTTTATGGGAGCAGGGCTTTATCTTGCACATGTCACACTTGATCCAAAGCCAGATAAATGCAAAGGAAAGTCACTAAACTTTGCATTACAGCCTGTGAATGCAGTTCTTACGGAGAACCACATTTTTCCTGGTTGCTCAATGAAACGAAGCGTATGCAACGGCGTGGCTTGATAGACCCTCTGCCTGCCCAGCACCCTTGATGCACTGACCAGTGTCAACCAAACACGCCAGAAGGATGGAAGTTTCAAAGGCAAGAAGTTTTGTGAGAACTCATGTTTTAGCAGAAAAGAGTTAGTGCTTCTGCTTGGGGAAAAAGTGCATTGGTTGAGAAACTCCCTTCCCTCTGGTCTGCAAACCAGGCAAGGGAGCATCACACAGGTACGGTTCAGCGCCAGCCCCGGGGGTGCTGCTCCTTCCCCCCAGGGCTGAGGGTGCCTGCGAGGCAGCAGGAGCCACCACGGGAACCATCAGCTTTATTTTCTAGTCGGGTGAGGAACAAGGTACTGATTTAGAAACAGTGCCACACCTCTGTAACCACCGCAGCTAAAAGTGCCTTGGCTTACTAGTCTATCCTGAAATTTAAAAGAAAACCGCCTCTGTGGAGCTTATAGTGAGTTTAAGCATAAATTGGTAAACAAGCAAATGAAGAATCAATGGCATTTCTTGCAGAAGTGTAAACATTACGGGCTAAAAACTTTTACTAAACTAACTAGCACTTATCCAGTGTAATTACCAGATTAAGGTCACAATTGATTCAATAACTTAAGGAATTTACAACAAAATTGGGTTGCCAATTAATCAGGTAATCACATTCTGAAAGACACAAATCAAATGATGAGATTACTACAGGAAATTTGTGATTAGCTCCTGCAACAGCTGACTGTGGTAAAGTCAGAAATTAATAGTTTTTTACTCGGGGATCTCATAATCAATATGTAAACTCTTCTGGGTTCCTGTAGTTAGCAGGCATAGGGTTGGCTTCCTTCCCAGGTGAAGCAGTGCTTTCAGGAGATCTGGGTTTGATTTCTGATCCTATTGCTGGTTTGCCAAGTGTTATCGGCTAAGTAATTCTACCTCTCTGACTCTAATTTTGTTGTGTGAAGACTGGAATAACAATAATAACAATACTCTCTTATTAAGCGTTTGGATCCCAGTGATAAAAAGCATTATAAAAAGATCTGGCATTACCCCATAAATAATATATACAACCTTAGTTAACAGAAAAACGTTGTTGGCTAAGATGTACTAAAATTGACACATAGAGGTGTGGAAGCACCCATCGTCCCTGCGATCAGTACTGTAAATTTGGTGCTAATAATTCCAGAAAGAGAGCTGCAGTTTTATACTGAGAGCCATAAGTTTCGCTGGAGGATGCTCCTCTTCAGCAAGTTGTGTGCTAGAAGTTTGGGGTTATGAGTTTCATGGAAGAGACGAGCAGGTATGAATTTAGTAAAGGTGAAAGCAAAAAAATTTCTCAAAAAGCACTTCCATGTACACAATGTGCTTTCGAAATAGTTTTTGCTAACTTACCATTATACTTGGTGTTCTGTCCTTGGCACATTTTCCAACACTTGCTGGAAGCTGGTATTGGTCTTTCGGAAACTGTCTCCCTCCATTTGATTTAAATAGAGCTGCACCTCATTGTTCATCACGGTTGCAAACTCACTTGTTAAAGTTCACAAGATAGCTCCCATTTGTCAGGAGCTTTGCTCTTCATCATGATCCTGAATGTGCCCATCAGGCTTATGGTAGAAAGAAAAAAACCTTAAATGGCCTAAATCACAGGACCAAAGGCCAGGAAATTATTAAGCAAGCTGTTCTGTTGATTAATGGGAAACAAAAGGATACTTGTCACAGTCAGATAGGTCAGCTGACGGGCAGAAAAGGTATGGGGATGGTTCAGCAAGCTGTGTTATCAAAGACTTGATATACGCTTTATCATGGTTAATTGGACAGTCTGCGGGTAAATGAGAGATGCCCTTTGTGAGATTCTTACTACATCGAAACCAAGAAAAGCATTTTTAGTATTTCTTAACATAGTTTCTATGTACAACAGTGACCACAAGAGGTGCTTAAAAGCTACTGTAGTAGGTCTAAAATCCTGAAGTGTTTCCAATGAAGTAGGCGTGGACTGTCAAGCTAAGAGAAATGGTCTATGCTGAAGCAACTCGAGGCAGGTTTGTAATTTCCCTTCATCTGCACATTTCTCTCCCCAAAATCAATGTCAACCAATATGACATGTTTCTATTCACCTTTCTAACAGCTACGTATATTCTAGCAGCCATGCATGTTTTCTTCCTATTTATTTAATGCAACATCTAGTTTTGAAAACATCATCAATGTTTGTTGCAGAGAATTATACTTTTATTTTTCATACTAAGTGTGCTTCTGTGGATTTTCCACATCTGCAGAGAAGTAGTGGAAAGCAGGTGAAGGCGAGAAGAGCAAAGGTAAGTTAGAGCATCATCTTCTTTGAGCTCTGGCTTTCTATCTTTTTCCACCAAAGTGCAGAAATTGAGGGTGGAATTTTCAAATCCATTAACTGTAGCCCTGCTTCTTCCAGTGAAATGAAATACTTTCAAGGCAGTAAAAACAAACTGCCAAACATAGCCAGTTAAAAGAAGAATTAAATTGATCATTAGGACTTTAATCTAGGGTTTTTACAACAGCATACACTTTCAGTAGCGTGACTTGGGCTGCACCCTTGGTTGGAGGAAAGCTGCTGTAGATTAATGCTGAGCAAGGCACTCTCTACATCACCACCTCCCGAAGGAAATTGAAATTAGCATCTCTGCAAAGTTTGCTAAGCTGGAAGCCAAGACGGTAAGGGAAAATGATGAAAAAGTTCACAGTTTAGGCAGCAAAACCTAATTAACTGAAAACCTCATCTCTCAAGTACTCACGCGGCTTCAAGATGATTCAAGGGCACTACTGCTGTTGAGTGTCAGTGGGAACACTTTTGACAAAAAAAATAGATCCAAGAGGTGGTAGTGCCAAGTGTCTCTCCCAAGGAAAGAGGATTTAGGCTGGTGTTCTGCTAAGGAAGTACATATGCCAGAAGTTCTCTATAGGGATAAAAAGGATGAGCTTGCAGAAAGCCTCCAATAAGGAAATTTCCAATTCTGAAGAAGAATATGTAACTATCAATCATAACTGTGATCAGAGCATCAAGGCAGACATTTGCTTCTTGAATGCTCTTGAATGAAAATGGTGGTTTGGCCCTCTGAATTTTATTTTTCGGAGGGGCTGCAGCAGTACCTCAGGCTTTGAGATAACTTGAGAGGAAAACACAACTTTGCAGATAAAGGAAAAGAAGGTTCTATATTTTAGACAGCAAAGCTCAATCTCTTTCACTTGGAAGCGATATACATTCAGAGATCCAACATCACCCTACAGCATCCAAGGCTCCGCATTTCCACCCCACAGTAATGCTGTGAAAGGCAGGAGATCTTGGTGACGCGAAGGTGTACTAAACCTCTACACAGATCAGAATCCTACCAGCCTTGGGAAATGGCAGCAAATCCCATTTCTTTCTAATCTCAGCCTTCCCCTGACTGGAGAATGGGAGATCAACGTCAGAGGAGGCAGAAGTCTGCAGGAAGAGGAGACTCCTTGCCATCGCAAGGAAAATGAACCCAGATTTTGAACTTAAGGCTGGAGAACATACTGTAGAGAGGGCATGGCAGAGCCTGTAAGAGTTGGCCACCACCCAGCAAGTGCTTCGTTTTGAACTAAGTACATGGAGTTGGAGGAAAGATTGGGAAATAAGGGCTCTGTTAGGCAACCAGGATTCTTGTCACGCTCCTATTAGCATGAGATTCTGCTAAGAAAGCTGCTGGAAAAGTCCATAGTTTGGAACAAATCTTGGATAAATCCTGGTTTCTTGTAGTATCTAAGAGTATAGAATATACTCTTAGTATAGAATACTTTATCCAGGAGCGTAATCCCCATCGAACGGCAAATAACTAGCTACAGCTGAGACATGACATTGTGAATACAACTACCAACCCCACATGGCTGATCTATTCCCTCGGTTTTGTCCTTGCTTAAGAAGACTTGGTCTAGGCATTAAGTAGCAAAGCACTCTGTCATGCTATTTATCTTTGCTAGGTATATTTCTTTCATTGATCTGCATATTAGTTCTATACCTACCTTGGCCTAACAGGCCACAGAAGACACTTCCGAAAAAGTAGGTATATAATGATGTATTTCTTGTTTAAAATACTGGTTATTTTTAATGTTATACAATAATTTACTTCTCTTCTTTTATCATGCTGAACTCTCTGAATTTCGCATGAAACGAGCAATCAAGCTGTTGTGACTACGGAGAAGAAAATTAATATTCCTACAAGATTATCCACACAAAAGTACACCTGATTCCTACCTGGTCACTTCCTACTCACTCTCTGCTTGGTACTGAGAAGCATAAAAAGACAAAGATGTAGTGGGGTTTAATTTGTGCATGTAACTCTCATACTTCTATACCTTGATGCTATAGGTTTTTCCATTATCGAATTTCTCATCAATAAGAACAGAAGCTGAGGACAGTGTCGAGGTGGATGTACCAGTACCCTGGGGCCATTGTGAGATTCATGAGTTTCCTGTAAAACAACCTCCAAATCTTTTGAATCAAAGGTGGTTTTTTTGAATCAAAGCTTTATTGCTAGATATCTGCTGGGATGGGGATGGTTTGCTGTGACTGCTATCAACAATTTGAGCAAATCTTCTGGGAGTCATTCTGAAATGGCCCATTTAGTTCTCAAATATCCAGCACAATCTAGACCGGCGCACGAGAGTGTCTGGGGAATTGCTGGCTCTGCTTTTTGGAGATTAGGTCCGCTCGTATATTCAGCTCTTCAGCGCCAAGTCACGGTCGTCTTGTGGCACTGGTGCTAAAGGGTGATTCTGTGCAGCTGCACAAGCACTGCTAAACAGAGCAATTTCTGTAACTGCAGTGGTGGTGGTGCTCAATATGCTGAAGAACCACAGTAACACAGTAGCCTGAAAGCGTGGCTTACTGAAGATGGAGTAATATGAGATTTTTGTCTCAAAACCAAACACATGCACACAACCCTTTCACTTGAGCTGCTGTTTGTTCCACCTCCTGGTGAGAAAATATCACCAAAAGGTAATAATTCCCTGGAAAGAAGGCAGGTAGAGAGTCAATAGAATTGAAATAAAAGCTATACCGTTGTATCTGCACATGCTAATGCTGCTGGCTTTGATCAGAGGACCGGTAGAATTGAAAAACAGATGCTTCATAAATGATACGGTTTTTAGACCACCCTTTGCAAATACAGCAAGCTCTTCTGAACTGAAGAGGTGCGTATACTTATATAGATAGGTCTTCCCTATGGAAATGGTGATACAGGCAAAGCTTACTGTGTAATTAGGAAAAAAACAAATCAGAATTTAGATCCTCTAAGTAAATCAAGTTCACTGCTGCAGTTAAAAAAAGGGAATAGGAATCTAAGTGCTTCTCATCAGTGAGAAGTGCTCGAGAAAAATATGTGAAGAGGTGATAAAGAGATCATATTGGTTTGGAATGGAATAAACAAGTGTCCAAGTAAGAATGATCACTTAGCATCAGCTTCTGGGACTTTCAAATGTCACAAAGAGGTGATTTAAGCACTACGACTCACTGAACAAAATTCTGGTCTTTGGTAAGAAGGTGGTACTGCATCAAACAGCAGGTAAATTGTTACATAAAATTAAATTTAATGTCTTTAATTTTTTTTTTTATTTGAAGGTCTGCAACCATTACTGAATGTGCCTATGTGCTTCCTTACTGGAGACATCAACTCCTTGCTGCTCTGAAGTTAAATAGGTGTCAGCTAATGACTTATTGATCGTTTGATTGGAAGCGAAGGGTTGAATAGACCGATATCACGGAAGGATAATCCTCTAACCGCCAAATTCACATAGTCATCACTCATGGATTATCAAAGTTAGACATTAAAAAAATCCTACTAGGTCATCTAATCTGCCAGCCAATATTGCCTGTAAGTAAGGCTGGTCAAGAAAAAGGATAAAACCGCTGTTCGCTAAATTGAAATGTTCCGTATGGATACACTTATTTGGAGAAAAAAAAAAGAAGTTAGTTTTGAAAATATGCAAAACTGAAATAGTTTTATTAGACTTTATCCTACTGTTTTTCATTCTGACTTTTGTTACTAAACTGACCTTGTAAAAATGAATGTGTTGATTTCGCAGAGGAATGCAATTTTCATTCTTTGGTCGCAGCGCTCTGTATCCTGATATTTTGCAATTTACATGATGACAATCTTATTTCAATTTTGGAAAAATATCAAATGTAGAAATACAAGACATTTCTGTGGAAGCAGAAGTACTATTTTCTAGTCAGGTCCATTTAAAAACACTTTGACTAATCTCTTTTTAAACACCCTTTAAGTGTGCAAGACTAGGTTTTTAACCATATGAAAATTGAGCAAGCCTTGAGCAAGAAGCTCATGTCTGGAAGAAGCTACCAATTTAGACATTTCCTACTGAATAGCTTATGTGATTTGCTATTCATTTTGCTGGTTAATACGTAGCTCCTAAGCTGATCTGTAATTCATATAGAAAGCCTGAGTACCTAGTTCTAGGGTTTTGATTCTTTTCTGTGTCTAGCTGTCTAAAAACTGGGTGAAAAACACAGTGTTGCAAATCTAGAGTTTTTCGTAGACCGAGACGTAAGTTCTGCGTCCTACATACAGCTGGTGCGTTACTAAGCGTTGGGATGGGGGGGTTCTGTTTAAAACTTCCATTTCCTAGAATCTTGTCTGCACTGTGGAAACAGTGGAAATCAGGCAGAGCTGAAAACGGGTCTTACTGTTTCCTTCAAGAGTCTGAACTTCTTGGGATGGCTTAAGTTCGGACTGATTTGGAAGGGAGGAGGGTGGAGAATCACAAGAGTAGGGTATGTCCAGATATGAACTAGCTGTCTAGACTCCTCTTCCAGTGAAGGGAAACAGGCATTTCTAGCACAGGATTTCTGTTGCCGTTGCAGAACACCAGGCGACCAATGCAGATAACGACGTTTTCATGGTAGCCGATTAAAATTAGGTAAGTTATATTCAGGAGGGCTGAACATAAACAACATAATTCATTAAAGCCACTGTGCTTTGGTTGAAATGCATAGCAGAAAAAATACACAAATAAATCCTCAATACTGTATTCGTATTGGATAATTAGTAAAGGAGGGTGCAGGAGGGAAAATAAATCAAAATAGTTGCAGCTTGATACAGGATATGTTGCATTTCACTCTGTGAAGCTGAATGAAGAGCGTGGTGGGGAAAGCAGCAGCAGTGGAGGGGTGCACCTGGGCTTTGCGACTTGCAGATTGGATTGTCTTGTCCAATTATTCTCTTGCCCAAAGCAGAATACTATCCCACAACACAGTTAGCAGTCCTTGTCCCAACACCAAGGGAACCTACACGTCACTTGATTTTCTTGTGCTTTGTTGTTTTCCCTGACTGCAAACAACCTGACTTTTGATTTATGGTATTACTCCAGAGGGATCTTCATGCCCACTCACCCTATTAGACACAGCCCCTTTTGTCTGCTGTTTTTCTGACAGCAAGTCGGACACCATCCCTTATAAAAAATTTCCCCAGTGGTTGCAACTATCACTTGTAAAAGTGATCTGGAGAGAAAGTCCTTCCACACTGGATCAGTGCCCAGAGAAGCACATCAGTGCAGCGAGGTTCTGGAAGAGGACTTGGGAGGAGCAGCAGACACAGGGAACCCTCCACCCCAACCCTCTCATGAGATGGACATCAATGAGTTTATAACGCTGCAGTTGCCTATGACAACTGGATCCGGCCTCAGTGATGCAGAACGTCTTGTCCCCTGTTTTGCGATGCTAACTGCAGCAGTCTCTGCAAACCCAAGTCAGCCACTGTGTGTCTCCATGTATTTGATTTGTTTCCTTTGCCCAGCAAATGCCTCTTCGTAGTGGCTAGTCCAGGAACGTGCGGTGCAGGTAAAAATTGATAGTATTCCTTGATTCAGCTGAAGAGGTGGAAGATTGCTGTTATATGTAATGCAAGCTTTTTAACATCATGGGGCTTCAGCAACAGAAAAGGGACTGCATTTTTTTCCTCAACAAATAAAACATACTCTATCCATTCCCTTCTGCAAGAAATTATGTATACTCCATTTCAGTCAATATACAATTTACATGAATCTGCTTTGCCTAATTCATGCATGTAATGTGCCGGCTCTGTTTAGGAGCGGAGCAGGGTTTAAAAACCTTTGAGGAAGAAGAAACCCAATGTGTTTGTTCAGCTGCTTGGAACAAAATATGAGCTGCTCTAGGCTGATGAAAATGTTGTTTTTAAGCTTTTTAAAAGGATTTATCTGCAATGTCCAATTAAAGGATACAGTCATAAAATGGCAGTTTAAGGGAACTGATGCCTAATTCTCATGCACATTTAATTTTCATTTTGTTTGAATAGGCAACTGATAGAAAACAGTTCTGTGAACTTGTTTCAAACCAGAATTACCTCTAGGTATTTTTTTAATCAAACATTGAAATATAAGCCCCTTACATAATGACTATATGCACAGATTTTTAAGTAGGGTGGAGAGTTTGGGAAAGGAGGAATAATGGTCTCAAATTAGCGTACTGAACGACTAAGTTAAAAAATAAAAAATAAATAAGTTAAAAATCAGTTCATTTCAGCTTGCCTGCAGGCAGCTTTCTCTTGCGTGTGTTATTCCCAGAGCCAATTCAGAAAGAAACATGAGCTGCTCTTGAACATTTTCTCTGATACAGGATATGTGATAAACATTGGCGCGGACTATCAGCATGAATTTTCTGTTTTCCCTTAGAACAATCTTTTTACTCTAGCAAGCCTACAAAACCCCTTTTACTCACAAAGCAGCCCCTCACTAGCTGTGAATTCGCCTCAGTTGGTTCTGAAGCATTGCTGAGCTCCAGCAGTACCTCACTGAGGACCAGGGAGACACTGCGTCGAGCAAGTACTTACCTGGGGCAAGACTGACAAGTGGAGAAGAGATATAACATAACTAACTAACATGATTCTCAGCTGATATAAATGATTCTTAGGCAATATAGACAATGCCAGTAGACTATATTGGACGACAGCTTTGGTTTGACCCCTCTAACTTCCACTGCAGTCAATGAAGAGACCTTCGTGGGGTTACTTAGTCACTGTTGGTTCTGACTCATGGCCAGAGAGAAAAATGTCTCTCTTTCTCTCAGTTAACGGAACAGGTAACACACAACAATTACGCTTCTAGCTCTGTTAAATGCTTATTTTAGGTAGCTAGACGAAATAAATCTAGATTTAGGTTTAACTGTGATACATAACTGAAGAATTATTTTTGTTCATGCTAAGTTATGAAGCCACATCTCTATTGTTATTCAGAATAAGATGTTTTTGTTAGGGACAAGAGCATAAATAAAAATTTGTGTTCAGCGCTTGGAATACCCTGGCTAAACAAAAGTAAGGTGTTTTGTCTATTAAATCAGGTTAGGAAAGATCAAAAAGCTTCTTCTAGCTTGTTTATTAAGCCAAGTGGGAAATAATCATCTTTGAGCATTCATTTTTGAGTCAGAGCTTGGAAGTGCAATTACTGTTATTTGTATTGTTTTTATCAGGTTAACCACCTGATTGTATTTGCCTAGTTGAAGCTTTGAATATTATAAATATTGAAGCCTACGAAGGCTTTTTGTGCCAAGGGTGTCACAGAATGGCTGACAAATATTTCATCAAGAAAGAATGTTTCTTTATGCTAGACACACTTCATTTTCAAGAAGGGTAATTGTTTATACCTATTACAGGTGGGTTAATTTGTATATCTGAGGCTAGATTTAATATAAACGTTACAAGTAAGAGTCTGCAGTAGCTGTTCGAAATCAATGGCACTAGGCTAGATTTACATCAATGCAATTTAGCTCAAAAATCTGTCTAAATCCAGACTATTCTTTCATTGTCCCGGAGTCAGTCTGGTACGCACGTTGTACAAGGCATTGCTTGCCCAGTAAAGCCTAGCCCTGGCTTTGCGTATGCAGCTATTGTGCAGAGATTCAGATAAGGCAAGTTGCTGGGTCTGGTTTGTCTGGCTCACAAGCCAGCTTGAGAGCCCAGTCTTTCCGCCTGCCATGCCTTGGCAGGCTGAGGAGCAGTCCTGAAGCACAGGAGCTGGGCTTTCTCCAGGTGGAACCAAGCTCCTGGAGCACAGCTCGTGCTCTCCCACTGCGAGTGGCAACCAGCCCATGGGACTGGACCAGCGCGAGGCTGAACCAAAACCCCTTGGAAAGGCGTTGGGGCATCAGGGCCTCAGCACCAGCCCTTGTGCTCTGCAGATCTTCTCCGACCGGACAACACAACCGGCCAGTGTAGACACAGCCACAGATGATTTCTAAGAGTTTGACAAGAAAGATTGCCCATGATAAGGGGACTAGCTGAGGTCTTGGGAGACTCAGTTGTCTGGCCATCGACTGTCTAAGAAGAAGGTATCATCGGTCCAAATTTAACACGTGAAACAAGTGTGTTGTGGTTTGACTGTATCTTATCCTTGTGCGTTTAACACAACTAAAAAGTTCTGGAAGAAGAAATTACAATCCAAAGTTATGTGCCTTAAAGTAGGCTACAAAGTCTCTCCGTTTTCTCCTTTTTTCTTCCAATTTTACCTCTTCTCTATTTCTGTCTCTTTCTTGTTAAAAATTTATGAGATGGTCAAAAGCTGCAGTAACAAAAGCCATATAGATAAATACATTGCTATGAGGTTCTCTAAGCTAATTGAATTTAGATCTAAGTGAAATATTTTAAAGGAAATTCAAGCATGCTTTTTGTGATTCTTCAGTACTGAAAGTATACTCTGATTTATCTAAATCTACTTATCCAAGTGTAATCTTGGACCCAAACTTGAAAAAATCCAAGCACTTTTTAAAGGTGGATTGAGAAAATGACATTCACCTTGCTGAAGGCCTGGTATAGCTAGTAAACAACTCCATTAAATATTTGAAACTTTGGTAAAAAAAGTCATCATTACATAGGAAGATCATCTTTCCGTACCGTTAACTTTTTCTGTCCTTTTTTCCTAAAAGAGGGACAAAAATAGAATGCATTAGCTGGTTCAGAGCACAAAACATTTTATAAAAGAATACATAAAACCCCATGAACTGTATATGTCGCTATCCCAGGAAATAAAACAAACTTTATAGCCACAAAAAAAAATAATGTCATTTCCAAGCAGGTAACCAGTTGGAAAAAACATTGAGGAACTTTGTCCTCGCAGCTGTAAAGCAAATTTCACTATTTAATAGAGGACTCGCTGCTCGGAATATTGGATGTCATGTTTTGACCAAATCCTGGAGGGTGCAAGTGATACATATATCACGTTAAAATCAGGACTGGAAGTCTTCATGAGGGGGTGTTTCATGGTGGGAGCAGGAGCCAGAACCGGGGAGCCCAGAATAGGAGCTCTAACCTGATTTGCATTACCTTGAATGAGCCAACTTTGTGGTGGCTCTGCGCCCTCTGTAAAAAGGCAGGATGACAATAATACCGGGTGTTTTACTAAAGTGTTAACTATGCAGGAGAGTACAATTAAGGACAGGAGCGCCCTGCTCAAGATTAAGCTTACTATTATACTGTCTTGAGAGCACAAGAATGATGCGTTTCCGCTACTATAACATGGTAGAGCCAGGACTACAGCTGTAGTCTCCGAGGCCCAGCTTACACTAAGTTTTTCCTCGCTACAGGAAAGCCTCTTTACTCTATTTGTAAAGCATACCTTAAGCCGAGGCAGCAGCGATGGCAAAACTGTGCTTGGTATCAATATCATAACCTGCTCCAGCTGAAAGAGCAAATGGCTGCAATATAAGCGTAAAGCAATGTATAGCTGCGCTACGCACCAGAAAGGCTACACCTGCAGTTTGAGTTCTCTCAAGCATATGCATTTTAGATAAAAGTGCACAGAAATAAAATAGTATCACTCTCTAAGTCTTTTTCCTGAATTCCTCTCAGGCTCGAGCAGACACGAGGCAGAGCCCAGGCGAGACCATTCTGCCTCCCTTTCTTCTAAGACTGGCAGGTGATACTGTGCTAAAAGCCTTTCTAAGTGTTTTTGCAGTCATCTCCTGCTTCTTCCTTATCTCCAAGGCCATGACCCTGTCATGGCAGGAAATTAGATTTGTTTGACATGGTTTGTTCCTAAAAAAACCCCAGCGATGGCTGTCTCCTTGTTTTTCTCCTAAGTGTTTGGCAAAATGCTATAACCCTGATCGTGCCCACAGCATCTTATCAAACAGCCAGGGTTTCTGAGGTCAGAAAGCATCAAAAAGCCCTGGACAGCCCAGAGGCTTCTTGACCTAACACATGTGATTAATACCCTGCTTTTCCCAGCTGATGCAGAGAGTCACGAGCAGCTGCTGTCATTCCTGACCGGAAAATGCAACGGCTTATTTAACAAAATAAACTTTTCTTTCCTTTTCGTTCAAATGGAGTCATGGCCAGCACTGAAGGAATTAACCTTGGTACGTCAGCTCTTCCCTACGGTTGCTCCAGAGCCACACCTGCTATTCCTGTGCAAAATCTGTGCAGAATCTGTCAAAAGATTAAATACAAATTCATCTCACTGAACCTAATATCTAGTACTTGGCACATTCTGGATTCCGGCTGGAATTCAGACTTGAACAGCTCTAGTGGCAATGATGGATGATTTCCTCTTGTTAGTAAACATTTTCATTATTTTAGACCTCCCTGCAGCCCTTCACGTTGTCAGCCATGAGATATTACCTCCCACTTGAGAGAGTGCCAGAAAAGCTATAGGAATAGCTGCTGTTCCTCCACAAGGGATGCTCTCAAAGAACAGCGATGGAAAAATGCATCTTCAGCATTATGACTCTCATCTCTGAAGCCCATGAAGGTCACTTTCTCTCTGGCCCTGTTCAACATCTCTCTGTGTGAAGATAGCTTGGATCAAAAGAGCCGATTAAAAGTGAACCTCATTAAAGAGGTAAACACTCGTAAAGTATGATCCTCTGACGTTGTGTAGCTTGGGTGAAGCTACAAACCGACAAGCGGTCAGTTCAGTCCAAGAAGCGTCCTTCGTTTTCTGTCTGATTACAAGCTCTCATCTAAAAATCTGAAATGACTCCTGTCCTCTCCATTTGCCGAGGAAATGTCACCTCATCTCTTACATACCTTTTTCACCATCTCTCACATATCTTTTCACCTCTTTCACCTGAGCTTCAGCAATGGGACGTTCAAGCTATCAGTCACTCAGAAACTGATTAATAAGGAAGTGCTTCCATGCAAGACGTCAATAAATAAAATAAGTCAGCCTGCCCTCCACTGGTACTTCAATATGTGTCTGGGGTGTACTGAATCAAGTGCAGGATCTCAGTTTTTATCTTCAACTTCCATAATGGTCCGGGTCCAAGGTACTAAAATATCTACTGAAGTTCCTGGATGAAGGCTGAGAATGATTATTGATTTCTCAGAGCAGTACAGCTTTCTGCAATAAGGGTAAAGGTCCTCTCTGCAGGAGACCTTCCTTTCGGAGGGCTGATGCCAGCTCAGGGATGATATTCAGCAGGAATGAATGACCGCTGCAAACCTCACTGGTTTGTGCTCCAAGCATAAAGGGTACTTCTTTGACCTGCCTGCCGTAATACCAATACCAGCTAGTGCCTACAGTTTAGAAACAAACCTCACCAGCATTTCATATTCCATTAAATAAACTTTCTTACCTTTTATTCCCTCTTGAGGAGGAGATGGGAAAATGACATAGGCATCAGCGGCAGGAGATAATCAGGTACTCCCATGAGGAGGAAGGTGTATAATTGCTATTTCCTTGAAAGAAAATTCATTTAAAAAGTGTATTGAAAATTGGACTCAGCTTTTGACTGCAGCTGGCTTTGACATCATTCAGCTGCCTCTTTGCAAAACCGTCCTCTCATCTCCCAAATGTCAGATATTGCAGCAGATGGTGAGACCAAAGGTTGGGCCAAGGAATTGCTCGTGAAACCTTTTACTGCTTATTTCCACAAATGGGTCTTCAATGAGCCCCACAGGAGATAAGGACATTGCCAGGTCATGAAACTTCAAGGGGTTCTTACTCATAGTGACCCTCACTTAGAAAGTGCATGCTAGGGAGCATCCACAATGGAAGGGAAATATATTGTAAAATAGAAGTTTCACAAGTTTCAAGAAAAATAAAATATTTGACAATATAATAAATTGCTGCAGTTTAATTACCATGTTATACTGGAGTCTTTATCTAGTCATTATAATTTCACTGCAATAGCTCTTGCCTTATCAAAATGTTTCAGTGAATCAGGTGTGCTGGCTGCTTCTGATATGGGATAAGAGCCCTGGCCTTTTGGTCAATACATTTGTTTCAGCTAATCATTTCGAAGTTGCCAAGAGGATAAATATTTAAAACAATCGTGCATTCAAAACATCACAATTTAAAGGCTTAAACCACATCATCAGGTTTCCAGCATCACAAATTTAAAGTTTCTGAGCAAATACTATAGAGCCAAGCTGAGAAGCAAGGCGAAGCCTCTACATTTGTTCCAGATGATTGCCTCTGATCTGTTATGGGAATGGAAAAGAGAGGGGAGATTCAGGGATCCACATCCAGTAACAGATTTGGACTCCAAAGTACGGTGCCAAATTCTGTGAAGAACACAAAATCTAACGCTGCTCAGCCAGACCCCTCCGCAGGGGACCCCGTAGGGCTGAACTGCTCAGGACAGAGGTCCTTCAAGGTTGGGCAGTAGCTATGTTTTGGGTGGGGAATGCTGGATTGAATTTGCTATTATTAGCTGTATGAACCTGCATTGAGCCCACTGCAGCTGTTCCGTGAGGTCGAGATGTGGGGAGGGATGAGATGTCCGTAGCAGCTTTGTATGACGTGTTTACAAGGAAAAAGGAAGCCAAGAGTCCTGAAGATGCCCAGGGTGCTGAGCAGTGAAGAAATGCATCTGTGTCTCCGGGTATTTTTGACATCGGGAAATATTGCAGCAACCTGCCTGGAGCATCTGCTGGAAGGGACCAAGGCTTCCAGAGGCCACCCAGCACCACCCGTCTGGGCACAGCATGGTGGGCGTACGTCTCCGCTGCCTCTGACCGCACACCAGGGACTCCGCAATGCAGCGGTCTATCCTCACAGTTTTGCAAGGGGCATGGAGTGGGCGGTGTGGGGCTGAAGTAAATCAGTCATATAGGGGTGGCTGCAGATGGCAGATTCTTACACGCTAGAGCCCGTTACGGATCAGTCTCACAACTTCACCAGCAACTTTTTTTAAGTGTTATTGCTGTCTTCCAGATAGGTAAGATGAGGCATAGACAGGGAGAGTAAGGATAAGTGGCTTGCCCAAGGTCACAGATGAAGTGACTGACAGAGCTGAAAATAGTACCCAGGAGTCTTAATTACCAGCTCTCTGTTCCAACCACTAAATAGCAATCAAGAATGATTATGCAGCAAAGCCTCTTGCACATGGGAACTGTCTTACCAGAGGGTTAATTCCACCATAGCTTCTTGCTGTGAGCTGACACATGGTGGTGCAATGAGAACATTAGCCTTTCACCCTTCAGGATGTTTTTTGATGAGGTTCTAGTCTGGAAAACAAAAGCAAGAAGCAGAGAGGAAGCAGCCAGCAGCTGTAATTGGCACCTCAAGAGGAAAGAGTCAGGGGTAGAGCGACTGCTTTCGGCGAGCACAGCCTGGTAGGGCTGTGGGAAGAGGTTTGTGGACTGTCTGCTCCACAGCACTGCATAGGGTCTTCTCTAGCTTAAGGGATGGCATCCTTTACTAAACTTTTAGTCCTGGAAGCCCTTTGTTCAAGCATATTTTTAGCAAAAGGCCTCAGGGGCAGGTTACTCCATTGCAGTCAGACCCGCTCTGACACAAGTGTCAAAATACGGATGCAGCGTCACGTTTGGCTCTGCTCTGATTCTGTACGACAATTCCTTTGCTCTCATTTTCCTAAATGCAAACAGTTGAGTGATTTCCTCTGCACATCGCTCGAACATCTGCATTTAAATGTGAGGTCTGTGTGCTGGCCTTCAGCACTGCCTCCCCTCATTTCGATATTTCTTGCAATAGCCATTAAAAAGTTGTATTAGCTGATTCCCAATTCTCGTTTTTGGACAGGATTTCTAGAGTTAGAAGCTATTTCTTATGCTATAATTCCAACTCTCAATTCAACAGATAGTATTAGTTAGTGAATTCTTTCAAGCCGTACGAGTAATACAATCAATACTCATGAAGTAATGGGTTGGGTAACCATGCCAACACAACTTTCATGCAAGACTGGAGGGCAGGTTAGTTTTTAAAACATTGAAAGGAAAGGTAATTAAGTCTGATCCTGACAAGACGTACAGACAAATGAGAAAGCACTGCAAGTCATGTGGAAATCTTTCCAATGAAGAAATAAGGCTAATGTTGCAAATGAAATTAATTCAGTGGATAATGCTGTAAAAAATGTTCCCTTGCTCAAGCAGCCATCAGGAAAGTTTTCTTCCTCATCTTGCATATTTGGGTGAATATTGATCTTCCTTTTGTTGCATGGACATCTAGATTTTCTAAGGATTGTTTCCTACCAAATGGATTTAATGTGCGGAAGTGCAGCCAAGGTCTCTGTCAGAAAATTAATAGTTAGGTCAAAGACTGGGTGATGTGTCTGTTCTTACTATCTCTTGGAAAGAAGGTATTCCAAAGCATGATCCAGTGTATGTAAGACCCATAATTTAACAGAGCTTCTCTATTTTGTCCTTAGAGACTTTCAGTGATGGTGATTCCCCTAGCAATCCATTCCAGGGCTAAACTCTACTGTTGGAAAGATTTCTACCATTATCTGTGATGTGGACCCGAAAGTCCCTTTGCTACAATTGATGGTAGTACTGCAGAGGTTGGCTGTCAGTGAGGAAAGGATCTGTAGGAAGGAGATGTTCAGAAGAATAAGGGTAAGTTCAGAAGCAGCTAGCTACGTGGTGCAGGAGAACAGGCAATAGCTTCACTTCAAGGTGGAGCATGTGGGAGAAGGTACAAAGGTAAGGGAGGAAGAAGAACACAGAATGCCAACAGAAAGGCCATGCGATAGCTCAGACACCAGACTGTGATGGAATAACAAAATATTAACAATTTGTGATGCTTTCTGCTCTACTCCACAATGCTGCATCTTCCTGTACTTTGTCCGAAACCTTTCGATACATTCCTCCTGCGCATTGCTCTGTGCTGACCCTCTGACCTGCTCCAGACTCTTTGAAGATATCAGTGTCATCTCCTCCTTCAGACTCCAGTTTGCCATTCTGCTTGTGGAGAAATCCATGCATTGACTTTATCCTCATCTAGCTAAATAAGTATTTACTGTCTATTTGCGGACTGAGAGCATCATGAAATAGAGGACATCTGCTTTTGAATGTCTTGGCAACATCTAGCGTAATATCAGAACTACAATAAAGCAATGAGAGACGATCTGCAAATAGTAACGTAGCTGTTGAGTATGTAGGTACAAGTGTACGGGGAACAGAGAGGCACAGGCAGACCACGAGCACGGGGAAAGGCCAGTGTGAGCTGATAAATGGTTGGAGACTGGGTCTCACTTTACTGCTTGCCCAAGGCCTGGACCCGCTGCACTGTGAGCTCTGACAATGTAGGATCAAACCTGGCTTCTGTGGACGAGGATCAGGACTCTGACCTTTTTTCCCAAAGTCCCCTCCTCATGCTTTGGACGAAAGAACAACTCCAGTGGTTGATATCTGCAGAAGTCTCCTCAGCCTCTCCATGGCCAGTCATGCCAGGGCTGATCACATAAGCATTAAAAGCAGTGACAGCCAAGGAATGACAGACATGCAGGGATGAAAAGGAGGGATGATGTCTCGGTGGAAAAAATATCAAACACCTGATTTTCAGTTACATTTATAAATAATGTTGTACAATGCTTTTGGCCCTATATTCACACTATGAACATGATAAAACCAGCTGGCAAATCCATTGTGCCTTGCTTCTGCATTGCAGCTTTTAATTTTATTTAAGAATAACATCAGCTGGAAGCTGGCAGAGTGAGTCGGAGTTATCATGTTATATCTAGTAGGTTCATAAAACCACAACCTGGATTTGATAGCTGGAGCTGTGAGTGCTGGCTAACGAACTCGCATTCTTTACAAGGGCCATATGGGCATAGTTAGAAAATACAGTTCCGTGTTAAGGAGGCAGAGAGGTAACATATTAATGCATTGTATTTTTTCAGGCTTTAAATAGAGTACAGACCCAAGAAGGGGATCTGTCTTCCACAAGTTATAGTTCAAACAAATTGCTATGAAAAGCAGCCAATTTTTCCCAAATGAAGACATTACAGTCAAGTTCGAAGGCTTCTTACCTATGTTATAGTGTCTTGTCTTGTCTGTGAAACCCGTGCTTCATTTGACAGTAAATATCCTGTGAATATCAGAGATATACCACTTGGGGATGTACCAATTAACAAGTGCTATCTTTTTCTGCCAACTAAGCACCAGCTAATACGTTGCAATAGTTTGCACAGCTCTGGCAGCTAAATGTTTCTAACGCTGGGGTTGCTCTGTCACCAGCCTGCGATGTACCACGGGCCACTTGGAGCAGGGGGCATGTATTAGAGACGGGCTTTTTGTGTAATACCAGTGCCTGGTGTAGTTGTATAAGAGCAAACACCTGTACTTACTGAAAACCTCAGTGATATTTTTGACAGACCAAATTTTTGTTCCTTTTTTATTTTATAATCACATAAGAACAATTTAGCTGCATATACCAAATTGCAGGACTGGGGCCTGACACCCCTCTGCTCCACTTCCAGTGTTTCTTGTTCTTTCTATGTTATTTTTACCCTTCTTTATGGTCTTCTTTATCAATTACAATTAATTCACTGAGCTCATTTTCCTGGGATTTATTTTCTTCCCTCTGGGTTTCAGGAGACTGTTGTCCTCTGAGCCCTTTGTTCTACGCGCCTCACGTGTCTTCTTCTAATTTATATAATATCTCATGCTTGGCGTTGTAATTGCCTGGTCATGTACACTATCTTTGCTGAGCAAGCTCAGAGGAAAATTTAAATAGGTATTTTTTTTAATCTAATTTAATTTAATAAATGAACATAGGTACATCTAACACTGTTCTTCTAACTCGTAGCTGTTCCAAGAACAATTTTGATTTTGTCTTTCTCTTGGCTGGCAGCCTTTCCTCCTACTCAGAGGTACCAATCACTTCTCAGATGGTTTAACTGATTAAGATACGGAGTTCAGTTCAGAACTATTGTTCTTCGCTTTGAAGATTACTGCTCAGTTTCAGACCTGCATGCTTGTCTGTTTCTTATAAATACACCGGTATATCCATCCATTCTCTTATTTATTGATTCAGATTAGGAGTCAGGCAGTTTGGTATTTGCTTTCCTCCATGATCAAGGTAAGGGAAACCAGCGGAAGGTGGGATAACCCACATAAAGGCAGTGGCTGTATCACTGAGAAGCTTTGTCCTGAAATGTGAGAGTTCATGTCCCTTCTAAAAAGCCAACTGGCCTTGAATGAACATAGACTGAAATTAAACCTTTTTTTTTACTTTTGTAAGCAATGAAGTTTTCAAACAGCTTTCCCATAAAGGTAACAGAAAGGAGAAAGCTCACCTACTTTCCAGATGAAGCTTGAATAACAACTGAATGAGATTATCTGATTCAGTTGCCTAAAATAAGACGAAGGTGGGCAGTGAGATTACTATTACAACTTTGCATTTCTCTGTTCTCGTCTATCTATATGACTTTACAGTTTAACAGTTTAGCTGGATTAGTATATGAAAAGAGGGGAGGTTTTCGAATTGTTTGTGGATGTATACTCACACAGCAGTTATAGTTGTCATTTCCACTTGTTAAAGAAAGCATAACAGAATTCCCGGGTGGTTGGGGAAAGTGGGACAGAAGCTGGTGTAGAGCTGTGCCAGTGCCTGCTCTCTGCCGCTCTAGTTTATTTAGCTGACTGTTTTAAGAGGGGGGTTCTATTTTGTTAGCACCACTTATGAGAGCCAATCTTCATCTCCTCTCCCTTTTTTTCCAGTCAGTGTTCTGGCAGCTGCTGTGTGGGACGATTGCTGGATCGACAGTGTATGGTGCCTCTCCCTGACTCCCAAAGCTCTGTGGGATCCTGATGGGTATTTGTTTTCATTTTGATTTGGTTTTTAATTGTGTTTCCTTTGCCGGTGTTTGCTGCAATTAATCACCAGGATTTTGCTGCTGTGGTGCTCCCTATGGAGTTTTGAAGTCCTTAGTGTTGCTGCTTTCCCTGTGAGATACTTAACGGAGGCTTTGAATGTCTTTTGCTCGTCTCTGGCTTAGGCATCTTTGCTTTCTATACCTTCGTCTCACTCACTGGGTCAAACGATGCTCCTTGCTAGATGTATTGCCATCAAAATGCAAAAAGTAGAAAGGACACTGAAGGATAAATCTCCAACTAAATTTGGTAGGAGGCAAGCCAGCTTGTGCACTGGGGATTGCTTTCTATTCTGAGGCAGTGAAAGCTAATAGTTCTGGACTGTTAATATTAATGGTTACGTCTTTATCTGCTTCCCTGATTGACTTTCTTTCTACGTTGCAGCACTGGAAATTAGTCTGTATTAAACTTACTTTCAGGAACAATAGAAAATGGAAGAGGCTAAAAGAAATCATAGCTTCCATGGTTTTTATCATATTTTATAGTCCCCTATTTATTACTCCCCATTTATAGGCAATACCTTAATGTTTAAAAACTTTACTCTTAAGTTGTTCTTGTGGAGTAGTGAAATGATAGCCTTGTTTTTACAGATGGGCAATAGATAGGAGGCACTGGTAGGAATAAGGATTTGGCTTGAGGGCCAGAGAAGTGTCCATTCCCCGCTTAGTTTGCTTGTATCTGCCCCAGGATTAGTACTATCTGCAGTCCACATATAGACAGGACATGCTGGCGTGCTGCTGCTCTTGAAGCACTGTGCTGTGCCAAGAGTCCAGGCTTATTACCTGGGTTAGTGTGGCCAGGCTGCACCGCAGCGGTGGGAAGCGTGGTGTACAGGGTGGACTGGTCAGGTCTCTGATGGCTCGGACCAATAACGCACATGCCCAGCAAGGTGGGTTTGGACGCAGCAGAGGCAGAGTACAGGCCTCTTAGGACCAAGTGCTACCATCCACTAAACTATCCTGCCTGTCCTTTTCTACCTCCTGTTCAGACTGGAGTCACTGGTGGCATCCTGACCCAGCCAGCCAGGACACTCTGCCCATACAGTAAGTCCTGGGCGGGGTAAAGGGTTCTTCCTGGGTAGGTGAATTTAGCCGTAATTAGCTGTATCTTTTTTTTTTTTCCTTTTGTAAACAACGGATGAGAGAGATGGGATTAAAATGAGTCCTATTTCCTCTTGCAGATACACTTCTCACGCTGGTGGGAGAAATCATTGCTCTTTACCTGTGTTCTCTGCTCTCTGAACAGAACTGGCTGTCGCTGTATTGAAAACAGCGAGTAGACGTGGGAAAGGTTCAATATAAAGTGAATGTAAAGCTGCCGGATGACAGACTGTTAGAGCAAAGACTAGGAAGAAGTGCACCAGAACACACACCTGGGGACTCAGGCTCTATTCCCGGCTCCGGAGATGACCCAGCGGGTCATCCCATTGACATGTTTTACCCGGCTTTTTCTTCCTGTCATTGGTTTGCACTGTTTGTCTAGGTTGGAAACAGAATAGAGACTCTCTCTTATTAAATGTGTGTTTATGTGCCCATCCCACAGGACTCACTGTGGCATCAGAGGCTTCTAGGTGCTGCTGTAAATACTGATGTTGGGAGAGAATGGAAAAATCAGCTGCCATGTAGGGCAAGAGTGGAACGATTTCTGACACGGCTAACATGCGTCTGAAAGTAGGCTCTTAAGCAAGTTGTCTGAAAACATTCACTTTGCAGGAATTCACAGCCAGAGTCCCATGAAATATTCAGGACAGAGTTACTAGTTAATTAAATCGCTGACTTTTTTTTTCCACAAGGCAGCAATAAATAGATTCCTTTTTATGAAAATGAAACATCAAAGTAATAATGTCGTTGAAAATAAATGTTGTAACTGGTAATGATCTCCTACTGCAATGTAAGTGTCAAGTCATTTATGGAAAACAAACACAGAGAGGAGGCAGGGAAATGGGTTACCATACTTTGGAAGTAACTTAAGCAACCTTCATCTGGTTCCAAACTCCAGTCCAGGAATGTTATTGCCAATCTACCAAATGAACAAGTAAAGAAAATACAGAAGAATGAATGTAAAATGGGAAAAGGAAAAAGGAGGCACTAACAGGCACAATATAGTGCTTTGAAGACGCAGTCTGAAATCTCTCAAGTCCTTCAGAAGAGTCATGTTGACTTCCATGGACATGGGATCAAGACTTATAAAAAAATTTTATTCTAATAGCCTCAGGAGAACCTGCACTGGGACAAACAGGCAGTAATGCCCAAGTATGTTTTTTCTTTCATAAAGGCTAACGTGCAGACCATGCCATCAGTATCTCCCAGACGGCATGAACGCGTCTAACTGAGGTTGCCCCCATTGTCCTCTCACTTGGCACCACTGTATATTTGAGGAAATAAAGAGAACAGCTTGTCATGAAAGTGCCTGTTACCATGCTGATGTCTGGCTGTGTTTGCCTGCTAGCACAGTCCTGGCAGCCTTTCCAAGCCTATTGCTGTGGCCAGACAGTTGCAAAGGCTGAAGCCCTCTGGACTGTTACCGCCAGCAGAAATTGCTCTGGGGGTTGCAAAGAGGAAAGCTGAGCCAGTACTGCCTGGTGCTTATGAAGACCGTAGAGAAGACTTTTTTTGTATTGTCTCACGATCTTTGTGAATACAAAGACAAGGAAGCAGATAAAGACGCTCCTCTGTCACACTGTGCAACCCCTTGAAGTCAACAAAAGCTTAAGGGCTTAAGTCTTGTTTTGTCTTTTTTTCACTTGGGAACTGCAAGTCCTGCAGACCTTCCGCAACTTATTCAACTTACTATAATCTCAGGGAAGAAGCATGCCAAACGGCTGTGAGATACTGATTTAACTGATATTTTCAATCCTAAGGTATCATCTCTACCATGCTAATATGTACTGAAGAACCATGCCAAAGATTACTCGTGATGGATGATTCTTAAAATGCTTTCAAAATTGGTTTATTTATATTTACAAAGCTGGCCAGAAAACACTCCTATAACTTGTCTTAATCACCTCTTTGGGCTACAAGCAAAATTTGTTAAATCTAAGTCCCTCCAGAGACCTGACCTGCAGTCCCACCCTGTTCTAACATCAAAGCAAATAAGAGTTGTAAATCAGCAGGAACAAAAAAATAAATTCCATGGGAAAGGAATGAACAATTAATTTATTTAACAATACATACTTTTTATGAGCTCTTAACAGTAGAAACACAACCCCTCTCTTCCCTGCTGATTTTTTTCTTCTTTTTTTCCTTTTGCAACAACAGCAAAGAAAGGCATGAGGATTATAAACGGCTCCACTGGCTTTCACACTTCCTTAACTGAAGCTACCACCTGGTGGAATGAACTGCTGATGGAAGAAGTGGGTTGCAGGTCTCTGGAAGTCCATGAGCTGCAAACCCCCGGAGGCCAGGTCTGTGTTGCAGGGAGGTGCCAGCACCCCCCTGCTCACCCGCAAAGCTCTGCTCCTGAGACAGGACCTCATTGACCATGGGTCTGACTGTTCTAGTTCTGACGGTCAAAGTTTTCACACCAAGTTTATATGTTTTACCAGAAGGTAAAATTCGGTCAAACGCATCTCATCAGGTATGAAGGTAATTGGATGAAATTACATGCCCTCTGCTATGAAGGTCAGACCAAATAATCCAGCATGCATGAACGTAAGAAGAGCTAGACTAAAGGTTAATCTAGCCCAGTGCCTCATTTTGCTCAGGCTTTAAAATATATGTTTTATGTATAACAGGATTTCATGCAAATATGAAATATTTCACATAATTCCTTCTCACCCCCAGCCCCTTGTTCCGTCCCCATACACAGCTGCTGTGGGTTTCCATCATGAATTGCGGAGCGGGTGCGAAGATGCTGATTTTGCACCCCTGAAGGACGTAGCTAGATGTCAAGCCTTGGCCTTGCAGACCTGCAGTGCATCCAGCAGCTCTCGAGCCAGGAACAAGTGAGACCCCGAGGAAGAGCAGCCGAAGCAGGACCTCCTTCTTGTCAATGTGCTTGTTCTGGCCGGAGCTGCCAGCAAAGGCAGTTACTAGTGCCAAATAACGTAACTGTATTCCCTTGGGAGCTGTACATTTCATACACATTACTGAAAAGCCATTAGGAATGAATGGTTTTGAATCCTTACCATTGTGGGTTATCTTGCTTGTGGGGTGAACAACCAGTTTTAATGGTTGTTAGGCATTTACCCATCTGGCTGTGGGTTTCAGTCCTCATATGCAATCCTGAAACTCGCTTGGGTTTAATTCACTAGAAGCTCATACCTGTCAGAATAACCTTGCTGAATTCAGGTTATCTGTGTGTGCCAGGAATACTCTGGTGACTGTTTTCCAAAGGTATAATTGTATTTCTCTGCCTTTGGTAAAACAGGATATTGATATTAGTTTGTGGATGGTGATGGTGATGATGATGATGATGATGGTGCACCATCAGCACCCTGATTGTCTCCAGCAGGAGCGGTGCATCACATGCAGGTTCTGGGAAACACCCCAGGACCAAGCAAGGAAGTGGAAGAAACAGTTATGAGGAAGCTTTAACTAAAGCCGTCACTGATCAGTCTTGAATTTAACTCTTGGAAGTGCTTTATGCAAATCTGGGTTCGCTTCTAACGAATAATGCATAATAATTCAGCTCCTGACATCTTTAAAAAGCTCCCGCTTCTTGCCCAGATGGTTTGGTCAGAGGATCAGGACAGCAGGTCAGGCTTTTGCAACATTGACCACTGCGATGCATTTCTGATGAGACACCTGGGAAAAGATCTGTGAGCAGAAAGCAGAGCCAGCCACAGCTCCTTCCAGTCTCATCTCACATTGTTTTTGCAAGCTGGCAGTAGCCGCAGGCTGGTGCAATATAAATGATGGTTGTTAGGATTATGGGAAAAAGAAACAGCCACCTAAAACAATTATTATTCTTCTTCTTATTATTATTACCCATTTTAATAGAACAGACAGCTACTTTCTGTGTTTTCTAAAGCACATCTTCAGTTTCTGGTCAAACTGTTTTGTTTTTGTCAAAATGAGATGCCTGCTCACTGAACCTTTCCCGTGCATGCTGCACTCTGCTATCCCGAGAGCTGGAAATCATCGGGCGCTGCAGCTGGCTACCGCGTACTGTACAGGAATGCACGGCCTCGTGTTTTCCAGAGAATTGGAAACCAGAAGTTACTGCCAGAATACCTCATTTGAGAGGCACATTTAATGGAATAATTACTTTTTAGTAAATCCGGAGAATGACATGGATAGCTGTTTCTGCCTGAATGCCTAGCACTGACCAAGCCACTCACTGGCTCCCCCTCATCTTTGCATGGGAATGAAGATGCTCGTATGGGCCTTCAAACCTCAGGCTCAACCTTTTCCCTGCTGTTGTCCCTCCAGGCCTGTGAGCTCCCAGGGATGGTCCTTGCCCCGCTGCTTTTGCATCCCCAGAGGTACTCTCTGTAGCACTAGACAGCTTTGCTGGTGCTTCGTCACCCAAGTGCCCGTGCTGGGGTAGCAAGCAGGAGCTAACATAGGGTGCAGGATGCTCCATTAGCAATGCTCAACTTTCAGAGATGGAAACCCTGGTAGCTCTGAAGCTACTGACTCTAAGACCTGGATGAGCAATGGAAATGTGAGCACAGCACCAGGGAAAAGGGATAGAAAGTAAGAAGCATGTATATTACAAATAAAATCGTATTAATGCTCTCATTGAGACTTCCTCGGTGTAAAAATACTCTAACTGTACTAGTTTGTCTTTTTCTGTAACAATTAGAACTAATAGAGTGTTAAGATTGCAAATTATACTAGCAGTAAATTCTTTTCTTTATTTACTGTGCTTCCTTTTTGCCTATAAAAAAGACTTTGGGTGTAACATTGGCTGTAGAGCTAGCAGCAGGGGCTGTGCTATCATCCAACACAGGTGCATTTAGAGTAGAAGTACATTCGTTTGCTCAAATGCTCAAAGACTAGTGACAAACACCATCCAACTGCATTAGAAATAATAACAACATATACAATACAGGTGACTATGGTAACTACATATTAGGAACAAGAATTTAGCATTCGGATCTTAGTTATGTCCAAATCCATAGTAAAATATGTGGTTAACATCTCTTCCGTCTCCTCCTCAGAGAGATTTGCTGAAAGTAACGTTTGCTATCGTCATTCTTCATTCTGCTTCTGTATCATCTCCTCACCTCAGTTTTATTTGTCCTCTCTGGTTAGATTTTTATTTAAAAATGTGCAAAACTTAGTGCAACATACTCCTTTTTTTTTACTCTTAGCAGACCATTGGGCAGTAACGTAATAAATATGATTCTGTAAACGAGAGTGCTCTAAAGAAATTGCTTGATTATTAGGAGTGCTATGCAATCACAGTTTCTCTCAGCACTAATAAAAGCTAAAGATTCACATCTATTCAGTTGCTTAAATATCTTCGTATTGCAAAGAGATGGGCTGTCCAGTGAGAATCGTGGTGGCAGATACCCTAGCTTGCTTTGGAGCTTACCATGGAGCATAATAAATACACAAAAATTTATATATAAGCGTTGTATCACTTTTTCCACCCAAACAATTCCCTCATATGTTAGATTTAGTGGCCGATTAAGTATTAACTGTTAGAGAAGGAAGGCTGGAGTTGTCTCTCCTTTGCAATAAGCAGCCACTTGTGCCCTTCCCTTCTGTCAGGTCTTTGTGCAGCTGTGTCTTCGTTCTACTTCGTACCGATTTCATCTCTCCCCTTGGGATACTTCCAGGCTTTCTTTCTCTCCAAATTAGAACTTCAGCACCTTTTACCTGACCTTCACAAAAGCCAAACCTTTTTTGGACACTGTGTGTCTTTGAGCTGCAACAGAGCCAAAGAAAGGCGGACGATGTTGGTTGCGCTCCTCCCCTTGTTGTCTCAGCCTCTTTCTCTTGGCTAATTTAAAAAATTCCTTTTCTGGTGCTTGAGGACCAGGTTGTCACCCACCTCAGCTTTGATCCTAGGAGGTGACTTATGCAAGTATTTAATTTTGCATGCTTTAGAAGCCCTTTCACTTCAAAGTTAAACACCTCAACAGGCTGTTCGTTGGATCAAGGTCTACATTTATATTGTCTTATTCTGTTTGGACATTTCCACAACTGCTGCTGTTCATCACTTACCTTTGGAAAGTATTCGTGAAAGGTTTTTGAACTACTGTCTCTCCTAACCAAAGTTAATGGGAAAGCTGATCCTAACTTCTGTTAGAAGCAGGATCAAGACTTTCCGTCCAAGGTCTGGAACAGGAATGTCTGTTTTGGATCAATTTTATTTCCTTGTTGAACTGTGCACTTAAGCCATTAGCCAGCTAGAGTGGGAATTCATCAGGAGATTTCCCTCTCAGGCAAGATGCTTAGCTCACTTTTTAAAATTGCCGTCTCATTGTGGAGTTATCACACGGTCCTTTTAGTCTAAAGGTTCTCCTTTTTTTGCTTCTACAAAACACCTGCACCCTGATCGTTATTTTTGGGCTTCTCAAGCTATGAGTGCTTTTTTTCTTTTTTCCATTTTTCATCATGTACTTCCCATCCGCAGTGCAATCAAGCATGCAGTTCCTAATCTTAGGGAACATTTCAAAATGATGATTTGTTGTTAGCAGCACAGAGCTGGTTGTTAAAATTTAAAGCAAGGGTATCAGAGTTATTTCAGCTGTGGACCTCATGAAGGACCTTGGCAAAGAGTTGCAGCCAGCTCTTGTCCATGTCCTTCTCAGCTTTCTGCCATTTTCATCCCCTTCACTTCCTAAAAGCAACCTGTGGGGTACCCCTGACTGGAGGCAGTTCCAAAGTTTCTCATTGCAAAAAACATATTTTGCTGCTTTTTCTGTTGAAAGGCCCTCAAAAGCTGCAGTCAAATCACCTCTACGCTGCATGCCCTTGGAGGAGATGGGCGACATGTGGGATGCCCTGAGTGGGGACCTCTGTGGTGGGACGTGGGATGGGGGCATGGGTGTGTGGTGCTTCTGAACAGAGGGGCCGCCTGTCAGACAGACACAAGGGCAGGGAAGCCTGGCTTTACACTGCCCATAGGGAAAAGCTACAGGCCGAGTGTCTTGACCCTGGAACACAGCCAAGGAACACAGCCTCAAATCTTAAGGTTTGCGGGTGAAAAAAAATCCAAGACAAGCAAGTGCTGTGCCAGCAGACAAGGAACAAAACCAAGAAGCACGGAGCTTCTCACATGCCTGACCTAAAGCGTTATCTCTTCCCATCTTCCCTCCCTCCCCAAAATGAACCAAAAAAGCCCACTTAGAGAAAGTATGTTCAGTGGGACTCCGACATCTCACCTCTGCTATTTGTCTACTCACAGAAAAAAGTTTCCCCCCCAAAAGCATTTGCTCGACATTTAACTGCTCCAAAATGCAATACTTCTGCAACCGCCTTAGTGGCTTTCTTTAAAGGTACGTGTGCTTGCTGTGGAAGGTCACAGGTGGCTCTGCTGGTGCAGGCTGCGCTCCTCGAGCATCGCTGGACAGTACCTGCTTCATGCTCGTCCCTCAGCGAGTCCTCCTGCATCGGCGCTTATCTGCAGCACCAGGGCATGCCTGTGGCTGGGCACTGCATCTTCGGCACTCCAGCCTCTCCGGGGAAAGCACCGGCAAGGGAATAGATGGAAAAGTGGGTGATTGTGTTCTCCGTAACCCAAACCACATGCCTGCCCCATGCTGCAAGTCTGCTAAGCCAGAAAAAACAGATTATGTTTGAAAAAGTTGATACTGGAGGAGAGAGGCTGTGTGAGCAACAGCAAGAGCTGCTGCCGAGCTGCAGACGAGAGGAGGGGGATTGGCAGGATGTGAAATAAGGAGAAACAGAAGATCCCTGAGGACTCAACTACAGCTTTGCAACACGGGCTAGGAGATACCTCTACAAGAAGCAGAGCTGAGAGCTAATCACTTTTTTTTCCAGTTCAGCCGCTGAAAATATTGAAAAATATTTTGGGTTTGGATCGACATTCATGCAGATCTCACCAGAACAAAACAGAGGAAATGAACCCTTTCATCCGCATCAAGTGTTAATAAGGTCTGGAAAACCTTCGCTTTTATATTTGAGGCAGTCCTAAAATACCCAGAGCAATGAAGGACTCAGTGCCCGTGCCTGCAGGAGTTGGAGGTGCATCCCTCGTGTGCCTGTGGCACCGATGAGGGGGAGGACTTGCGGGAGCCCCTCGGCTTCTGCACTGAGACATCCCTGGGGTCACAGCGTGACTGAATCAGGAGTCACACGGGCGATGAGCTGAGCCTGTGGGAAGCCTGGGCATCAACAGGAGGGTAACATTAGTCTTGTTTTCCCATGACATGGAAAAAACAGGCTCGAAACTATTGCTGGGTCCCCACCGCTGTACGGCGTTTGGCAGGTGAACGTGGTTGGGGATTGAAGACAAGACCGGGTCTGTCTTGGCCTCTGGCAAACAACTGATGTTCTACATCTTTCAAATCTGTTATTAAAGATCCAGAAAAGAAGAAAAACAGTTAAAGCATTTGAAAAATAAAGAACTAACAAAGGCATGCATATTAACAATATCCTTTATTCTTTTTGTCTTTAAATACTGAGGGTTTAAGAAAAAAAAAATCCTGTTTGACAATCTCTTGGATGGCACTACAGATGGGAAATAAAAAAGTTTCCTGAAACAAGCTGGAGTGCTTGTTAC
The DNA here is from genome assembly GCF_018139145.2 of Gymnogyps californianus. Classification (NCBI taxonomy): domain Eukaryota; kingdom Metazoa; phylum Chordata; class Aves; order Accipitriformes; family Cathartidae; genus Gymnogyps; species Gymnogyps californianus. The sequence continues at coordinate 83,429,296 of NC_059500.1, read as the reverse complement.
TGCAGTTGTTTTCGAAGTCCTGGGCTGCTTCCCTGCATACCAACCAAGACTAATGAATGCATAAAAGGGGAAGAGAATAAACAGCAAAATTAGAAAATGTCCTTTTCTATTTCTGAACCAGACTCTTCAGGCACCTTCACCACTGGAGAACAAAGCCATGGGCCATGCTTGTCAGCCATCCCAAGCCCTGCAAACTTGCAGCGGCTTCGGGATCTCTTGCACCTGGCTGCCTTGTTTGGTTGCAGGCTTGCAGCAATTTTATGAAGGGCCTTTGTTCTGCAAAAGTGACCTTGGCTGGCCAAACCAGATCCTCATTGCATGGAAAGCAAGAAGGGAGAGATACAAAGAAAAGAAATAGAACCGGAAGGAAAAGCTCACAGCAGCACTGATATGTTTTGTGTTATAGGAGTCATATGGGACTTAGACAAAGCCAGAGAAAGAAAAGAAAGGTCACATTGTCCCCAGTCTCTGGTTTGGTGTCATTAAAAAAAAGAAAAATCCAGATGACAAAGGCCCGTGGAGGTTGTTGTCGCAGGGAGTGGTTTGGCTTTCATTTTAAGGGGATGCTGACTCCAAAGGTTGCCCTGCCCTGCCCTGCCCTCCTGCCTCTTCGTCACACCACAATCCACAGTCTCCAAGCCTACATAAGTACTTCTTGTCTCCTGCTAACCAGTGTCTGATGCATTGGTTTTGGCTCACTGGTTTTGGGTGCTGCACCAGCCTGCTTAGAAGACCTCAATGGAATCACTGGAGAGAAGCTCCTGTTGGTAACCTATTTGCTGGTGATAATCATTCTTTCTGCCTTTAACTCTTGCTGCTCCCTCCATACATGCTCTTCTAGGAGAGGGTGAGCAGAGCTTCTGTGGTGTCTGCAGCTCTGAGAGCAGCGAGGGAAGCCCATCCCCTCCGTGTCACCAGCGCGTGGGCTGAGTGGTACCGCAGCAAGCCTTCCCTGCACACCGTGATGCTTCTCGGGGGCTATGGAGGGAGTCAAGCTGTAGGAGGGGATGCTACCCAGATTTATGCTTCTGTGGGATTGCCAAAGACGTTGGGAAGATTTCCCTGCCAGATTGCAACTTCTGTTCTTCCCCATAAATTAACTTGCCTTCAAGAGAGATGTCGGCAAACAAAATTGTTTCTAATGAGTTTATTCCTGAGCATGTTTTGGAAGAGCATCCTTCCCCTTCAGCAGCACCTCCTACTCCTCACGAGCAATGTTTTTATGCAGTTCAATTTGCAGTGGGGGCTTAAGGGGCACAAAAATAAGGAGAACTTTTACTTAGGCAATCTGTGCGTGAGCAGTGCTTTGGGATAAAGTGGAGACAGGCAGCACTGGAAGCAGAAGCAAGGACCTTACACTGCCTGAGTCCCCTCCAGCCCTAAGAGGGACAGCTTTACACAAGCAAAATGGCTCTTTGCACAGTGACTATAAAGGGTACTGAAAAACAAGCCCAACACAAAACTCCTGCGATAGCTGGAAGGGTACATCCTGGGGCAAGAACTAATCCTGTGGGGTAGGTATTGATTTTTATTTGGGTATATCATGATGCACAGAAGCAGGCTCATTCTGCACTTTAATAATTATTTTGGTTGTGCCTGAATGCAAATGTTTTGGCTGGGAAACAAATGCCCCAAGCCCCTGACCCACGTGCTGGGAGGGGAGGCACGGAGGCTGCCCAGTGCTACTCACCCGTGGGAACACAGCAGCTCCCTTTCCTCTCTGGCTCTCATCACTTCCAATTTCCACCAAACGGGAGCTTTTTATTAATACAAAACTTTCTGAGCATGTATACCACGTTATTTTCCACTCAGATTCTCAGAAAAGAATGAGGTTGCTTAAATCCTTTAAGATTCAGTTACTACACTCAGGTGCCTTTGAAAATCCCAGTTTTATTTAACAGTATTGTGAGTTTTCTAATTTTCTCAGTCTACCCTGACCCACACGTTAGCACACGTGAATCCCTGGCAGAGAGGGGAGCTGTCCGTTTATTTAGCAGTGGAAACCATTAGCTTTTGCCTGAAGACAAGTTGTTTTACAGGGCTTACGAAATCGCTGCATGTTTTGTCACGCTTGAATTTACGAAAAGTTATGAAAACAAAACCCAGAAGGCCACAAACAGTCCCATCCTTTGCTTGTGACTAAAACTGAGCAGTGCCCCCGAGTGAATTAGTCTTCAAACACGTTCCTGGAAATTTGGGCTACCTGAAGCGCAGGCTGCAGCTCGGATGCCTGCTCCCCCTGTGCAATGCAAAGGCATTGGATGCGCACCAAAGCGCTGACGCTTTGGTTGGAGCTGTACCTAAACCAGCTCTGTTTTCTGCTGCCTGTGGCTTGCAGATGGCCACGGTTTGTGCTGAGCTTCAAAACCTGGCTGCTTTCCCAGAGGGAGGAGCAAATGCACTTTTTTCCCCTCGCATGCCTTTAGGCTGGCTACTTCAAAACGCATCAGCACCCCCCATCCAGGTAATAAAACTGATGCATGAACTGCTGCCTAAGTCACTGATCGGTGCAATATAGAAAGTCAAACTACACATATAAAATAATCCCTTCAGCCCTTAAAGCTATGTGAAATCCCTCCTTGGCTAGAGAGTCCTTTCTAGAACTGTGGAAGATTTTCTGGCTACTTTGCTTTAAATGGAGATGTCTTCAGAAAAGATTCCCTAAGGTTGAGGGGGGAAAAAAGTTAGTAAAGACAGAGAATCAAAGATCCAGCAGATAATACTGCAAAGACCTGTTATCCATACGGCTCTGATTTGCAGTCCATTTTCTTCTTTAATAGGATTATTTCTTTGTCAGATATTTATATTCTCCTGCATGGAAAGTTTATAGAACGTACAGCACTGATATATTAGTGCCAAGCAGATTTATTTGTTTAGCTGCTCAAATACTCATTGTAGCCCTGCTGGGAAGGGAAGATTCTTGTTAACTTAATAGTCTTTTTCCTTGTCAGATATTCATTTAAATGGTTTGCCTATAAATACAGGACATGTTGAGACATGTATGCTGTAAATATTTCAGAAGATTTATGCGTGCGTTAGCCATTCCTTTAGCTGGACATTAATGTATTGCAGCTACTACAGCCAATTTAAAACAAAAACAATAACTCTAGTTATTGATAATAAAAAGTTCATGTGGTTTCAGAGAAGCGAAGCACAGCCCCTCTCCCTCCCGTCGAAGGAGGGTTGTGCGTGGCTCGGCACGTGCCCACCGTTCAGCTATAGCCCACTTCGCCCTGTGAGACTTGAAGATGGACAGAAAAGACACGGATGTGTTCTCCGCTGCTGTCAGACGTGGCAGACGTTTGCCTTCTTGTAGCGTGCCCGTCGTGCAGTCCTTGCAACCGAAGCACGAGGAGACTCGGCGAGGCCACGCCATAAAAGTGCAGGTTATCATCAAGTTTTAACCCCCCGCGCTGCAGGGCCCGGCACGTATATGAAGGGAAAAGCAGGGCTTTGATTTATATCGCACTATACTTTTGTCCTCTCCGTGATCAGCGTCCGGCTGCTTCATTTTCTTGTTGGTTGATGTTTTCTGCAGAGCGGCTGTGCTTGTGACAGAAAGAACCGTTCCAGGAGTCACAACGACTCTCAGTCACTAAGAGAAGCGAAATGGTATGAAGTCCTCAGGCTGCGGGTCTGAAAGTCGACCTGCAAAGCTGGCAGAGCTCAGAGCTACGGGAGATGCCTCCACCTTTCTGTCTGAAGGACTCCACGCCGCAGCGGGGCTGAGAGGCAAAATGTCAATGATGTAAAATGGTCAAGCCCCCTCCTGACAGCGCTGGCTTGATTTTGAGGGAATCTTCAGGTACAGCCTCACCTTTGGTTTTGCTGGAATGATTTGCAGCTGTAAAATACGTGTCCACTGAATGACTCTGGGCTTAATCACTAGGTACTTGCCCCTGAACGTGTCTAAAACTTCATCCCTCCTGTTGACAGAGCTCTGATAAACACCTACAGTTCAAACAGGGTCTGCCTGAAACAGAGGTAGCTCTTCCCTTCTTCCTTTCCTCCATCCTTCTCCCCAGGAATGGTTTCCTTTACAAACGCATGTAGGTCTCTACTGGTGGAGTGGGCTTCTCAGCAAATTTGGAGAACAAAAGTATTGAACTGTATGACCGTTATTATTTGCCTGCAGAACCTCAGTGGCAGGTATGGAGTTAGTTAGGTTAGGTGTATGGAGTTGGGTGCATTCCCCCCATCAACAGGGAGACACAGGTTCCTTCAGAGGCCAGTTAAAAAGGGGTTCATTCCCCACTAAAGATGCCTAGCTATATATTTACTAGAGCCTATGTGACCTGTTACACGAGGTGTGATAGATTTAACTCTCAGATACCAGAATGAATAAAACAGAAAAAGAAATAGAATAGGACAGAATAGAATAACTAGAGCAAGACCCCAAAACAATACAATAGAACAAGACCCCCACATAGGCTCATCATCTGCATGGTATTTAAGAGCTCTGAAAAAAACCACACGTTACTCAGCACTTTTTCAATCTACACGTTTTTTAGATTGGCCATGAAATGTACAGCTGCTTCCTAACACTGCAGAAACTGAGCCGATAGAGCAGGGGGAAACACAACAAAAGTCCAAAGGAAACCATTTCAAGGGGAGCCCAAGGTTAAATCTTTACTGGGGGAAGTTGACTGATAGGAAATTGAAAATGCAAGGTGACAAGCGGCATGCTTTTAAGTAAATCAAAATCCTTACCGACACCTTGCTTTAATTTTAAAGCAGTGACATGTCTGAGCGTTTTGAATGTGCATTTCAAAGTGGCTGTGACCACCCATTTCTTTGGTTCGAGTCGTGCAGGTAAAGGTTAACTGGTCCTCTCAGGTGCACAGCAGAAAGGCTTTTCATCCTGACAGCCTACAGGTTCTTGAGATATAGGGACTTTGTACTTTTTTCTGGTGGGTTTTTTTTTTTAAACTTTCTCTTTCACAGCCACTAATCCCACATTCTAATCTGGGGGGGAAGGTACTAAGGCTCGGTTTGGTTGCTTAGCCATAGCCATGCATGTGGTGCCCTTTGAGCACAGTGGTATCTCCAACCCCACCTCTCCTGGAGCCATTCACTGACCAGCAAATACTGACCGGTACTCATTCTCAGTACTGCCCCTCTGTCTACAGGACCACACAAAGCCTACGTGCCCAAGAGGTGCCCAGTGGTACCCCAGTGCCAAGCGGATTGCTAAACCCAGGGCTTGAGCACTCCATAGAAACCGAGCCGCGTTTCCAGCATTACGGCTGAATTTAGACATCTCGTCTTACACTGCTGCTGCCCTTGGTACTTCCACTGTGACTAAAAGGAGTTACTCAGTCTTCAGGGAGCCATTCTGCTACCTTTAGTTAGGAATACATTCACTTAACTCCCCATAAGCTCTTCCTCATGACAATAGGGATAACAGCGTAAAATTGTACCTGACGTACATTAAGCCTCCGTGTGCCTGCACCTGATCCCGGGCTACGGGAAGCTATTTCGCGTGGGTTCAGCTGGACAGCTTTAGTCTTGCGTCCGGTGATTTCGAGAGGTATCGACAGACGCATCCCCCCACCGCTCCAGGGGCGTATTGCCTAGGCTGGAAAACAATACAAAAAAAAAAAGGCGTGCACATCCCACCGTGGGCTAAACTCTCTCCATCTGTTCTGTTAACACGTGCTCTTCAGAGCCAACCAGTCTTACCTGGAGGCTGGTTTGTTTTGAGGATGTTGGGAGACTCCACCCTCCCATGAGCTTTTTGTTCCAGGGGTTAATTACACTTGCTGCTACAAGCATAGGGATCACTTCTCATTTGGGGGTTTTTTTGACTTCAGCTTCCAGCCATGGTCCTTGCCACCCCTTCTCTGCTACCTTTAACAGTCATTAGGTCGCAGTACTAGTGTACTGTTAATCAAATCGCCTTGTGAGCCTCTTTTTCGAAAAGTTAACAAAACAGAGGATTTTAAGGCACAGAAAAGTACCGTTTCCAGCCCCCCAGTCATTATTGTGGTGCTGGCATTTTTCAGCATCTTGCATCTTTCAGTAAGAGAAGAGAGAGCAGGTTTGGTGTCAGAGCTCTTGGTGCTCTCTGGGGGGGACAAGTCAGGCCACCACCACCTTTTCTTGCTGAATATGAGCCCAGTCTCTGAGTACTGATTTTTTTCCCAACTTTCAGAAAGTTTTCCATTAGATGTAATTAATTGAATTTAACTCTTTAAAGATTTTATTTTTTTTTTAAACTAAGTTTTAGTTTAATTAAACTAAAGGTTTTTAATTGGATGAAGGGAATGTCACCAAAACTATAATAATATTGGTTCTGATCGCAAAGCAGTTTAGTATCTGAGAAATGGGAGCAGCCGACGGAACAGCAATAGCAGCCTTAGGAGCAGGGTTCGAATCCTTGGTTCTCCTGTGTGCAAATTATTTAATTTAGGCTAAGGACCTTTCTGAGGAATACTTTTCTTTTTAAGTACTGTTTCTGGATGGCGAGGAGACTGCCTGTGTTGCCAGGTGGCTAATTCGAGCAGTCCCACATGCCTGTGGGGTTTCACTGGCGTCTGCTTTAGATGGCAAGATAGAAGAAAGAGTTGTTTCTAGACCCAATAAATCCTTTTTTCCAAGTGTATCTCGTGGTTCCCAAGCATGGAAAACAATTCTTACAATGTAAAAATATCTCTCTTCACGACAAGGTTTATTTTCTTTTCAGTGCTAAGGTTGTTTCTCTTGCCCTTTTTTTTAATGAATATGGCAAATATCCAGAGTTTTGAATAACGAAATTGTGAAAAAAATTGCAAATGAAATGTGTAATGATTCAGACAAGACCCTATTATCTTAATTCAATTTCATTAGCATCAATATAAAATTGTTTCTACTAACTCAGGCTTTCTTTTTTAATGAAACTTGGTGATCTGGAAAGTTAAATGTTTGTGTTTACAAACACCGATCAAAGGCATCTAATTTTGTAGATCATCTCATGATCATCATGACCTGATCCTGCAGTCTGCTGACTTCTCGGGCTCCAGTTAGCTTTGAGCACCGGCGCCATGGGAAGGAGGACTCTCCCACCAGGTCCTGGGTGCCCACCTTGGTCTCACCCATACCAGGAGGGGACATGCTCTGCTCTCGGTGGCTTCGCAGTGACACTGGAGCAGGGGACAACTGCAGCGGTGGCAGGGGACAACTGCCCTGGAGCAGGGGACCAGGAACAGGGATAACAACCTTAGGAGCAGGGAAAGGTGGTGGCAGCAGCCTCCTGGTATGGGCAGTGACCAAGGTTGGTGGCTGTAGCACATCACACCGTGTCCGCAAAACAGTGTCTTATTGTGCCTAACACGCAGATGGACACCGCCGTGCCCAGGCGGGAGGGAAGGCCAAACACCTCTTCTTGCTTATTTGGGGAAATTCCAGCTCAGTGCAAGATCTGGAAAGGGAGCTGGACCAGAGGAGTTTGTGGTGGGAGGGCCACCATTGCTGCTGCATCATCTCTCCATCCCTGGTCCCGGGGCAGGGTGTCCTCACGGTCTGGCAGAGCAGTGCTGGGGACACCATCCTCTGGGAAAGGGCTCCCGCTGCATCCCCCATCGCACCCTCCCATGGGTGCCCTCTCGGGCTCTGCTCCGGTGAGCAGAGACACCCTCCCGAGCCGGCACTAAAAGACGTGCTTAGGCTACACCGATTATTATGCTTCCAGCTCACGCTGCTCCTCCTTGGTTACTAAAATATTCATGTCTGGCGCAGGGTGCTGGGAGGCCGGGTAGCACATTGTCATAATAAAGTGATACTGAATTTTACATGCCTACTTTTTTTTTTTCTTTTTTTTGCATGGTCCAAACATTATAAATTAAATTTGATATTGCCCAAATAAAGAACCAGCGTTTCATTCCAGATTTGAGAAAGGGTGTAATTTGTTAAATCAGATAAACCATGCCTTCTTTCAAATTATGCCCAGACACTTAAAATTAACATATACATTAACCCACACTGTCATTACATTGGAGGAATGACTTCCCTTTTCTTACAAACATTTTCATGATTTTATAGTTGCTCCCACTCTGCCTTAGAAGTTTTTCACGGAAAAGGAGGCGATGAGAGGGAAAAGCTCACTGGGGTAGCCGTGGGGTGATGTTTAGAGCCTGGGGGGCTGTGGGGATGGCTCAGAGCCCTGCGTGCCCCGCGGGGAGGCTGCAGAGCCATCCGTAGCCCACAGCAGCCACAGCCCGAAACAAGGCATGGCGTTGCTCTCCAACAGCCACAGTAAATGTCTGCAATAGCAGCACAGGACTGTTGTCTTTCTCTTATTTCTCTGACTGGTTTTGACTGGAACTCCATGCGGAAAAACTTGCTGTTCGGACTCGCGGATCAGCATTTCTCAGCAAGACGCAGTTTGGTTGGGAAGTTCCTCCGAGTCAAAAGCGGAGAGCAAAAGCAACCGGGGATTCAAGGCAACACCGAGAACAGCGCTCAGACTCTCCACCTTCCCGTGCCACCACGTGTCTGCTGACGCATTTGGGCCTTAAAGCAGACATTTGCCACGTGTTTCCCACCGCGCACGTTAGCAAATCCCGTCACTCACGGCACTGCCCAAGGCCACGTGCCGTGGTCCCACTCCCGATCCCACCAGCATCCTCCAAGCAGTCATTTACAGACAACGCATCAGCACTACTTGATCCGCTTGCTCTGACTGCACTCTTTGCTCAGTTTGTTGACGAGAAAGGCACTCACATTAATTCCCACATGGCAAGAAATGTGCAATTAACTGCTACGCTGTCCCCCGGTCCCAGACAAGAGGGAGAGGGTGCACAAGGGCTGGTGGGCTCCCAGAGCTGACATCCCTGCCTGCTGAAAGCACGGGCACACAAACCTCAAGAAATGGATAAATTCCGCAGGTAGAGCAAAAAGCTTGTTCCCACCTGGCCTGAAGTCGATTTACAGCTCATGAGATGATAAAAGCTCCACTCTATCTCATCGTGGTCTGAGGGACTTGAACAAATCAGCCAGGTCAGCTGGATTGCCGTGGAAGGGAGAGTGCAGTTGTCATCCAAGAGTAAGGAAACTCAATCTGCCGCTTTGCTTGGAGCTTCACCCCCAGCCAGGGCACAACATCTCCTGTCCAAGTGACGTTTGGGGTCTCAGGATGAAGCCCAGGTATCTGCAGGTGTTTTGTCAAACAGTAGGACATGCCACCAAACCAGGGGTGCCACGATACGCTAGGAAGGTTGGTTGCTTTTCACTTGGTTGCTACAGACGGACTGTCTTGCCTGGGGTGCCAGCAATAGCAGACGTAGAGGAGCATATTGGTTTAAGACTGCTAGCAAATTGAATTGCTATTCCACAATGGAGCCAAAACCTGTTTTTGTCCCAAACCAGGGTGAAAAATGAATAATTCATAGATTTCTTTAAAAGGAAATATGGTGCAGGTATTTGATTTACTCGCATTATATTTCAGCAAAGTCAGAATGTTTTCTTCCGACTTTTACATCTGGACTTTTGTATTACAATATCAGCCAGAACATATGTAGCTTTAAAGCATGATACATGAAAAAAAGTCAAAATATTTATAGCACAGCCAAATACTTTGCCACATTGAAACAAGACTAAAATAAAACGTTGTGATAATTTCCTGAGCATATTCCATAAAACACAATATGTTTCAGTGAAATACTTGGATAGTCTCAAATCAACAGTTTGTGATGTTTGAAAGGGGGGAAAAAAAAAAAGGCCATTTCTATAATGCACTTTGTAAAAAGCATTGTGGCTCAGGACTTCAGCAGAAAGGCAGTCGGAGCCTGGTGTGACCGTGAGGCTCTGCCTCCCCAGCTCGGGGAAACTGACTGCTTTTAAAATAGAATAACAACTTCCTTAGAGAGGTGTAGTTATGCATGGAAGTCCTGCCTGTTCCTAAAGAGGACTTCCATAAGGCAGTGCCTGTTGCTAGAAAACGTCTAAGTTCATTTCTTTTCTTTCTTTGCAAGATGAGACTCTGCAGATCCCAGCCTCGGGAAAGCCTCCCAGACAATCCTGCTGCTTACAAGCTTCTCTGTCTGGAGGCCTGCCCTCAAAGCCACCCCCAAGGAACAGAATTATGTTTATTAAAAAGATTTTGCTACTCCAGTGTACTTGAGCTGGCAAAACCAGGAGACGTCTAGAGAGACGTATCTCTGTTCAATCCCAGCCCAAAATGCCGCTCAGCCATCCCCAGCTATGACCCTCGGGTGCCTGGGTTGGAGGTTGCTTATATATTCCAGCAACGACTTTGTCTGCTCCTGCAGGTACCTCAGCTCCCAGTGTGTCACCCTGCTTGAAACCAGCCGGGAATAAAAGCAGAGGAAATGCTCCATGCCCAGGCGTAACTCCAGTGACGGTGCTGGGTTGGATCCCAACCCTTTCCTCTTCCACTGCAGTCTCTCCGGCGTGCTCCTGTGCAACTGCCACAATACAAAATCACTGCGAGGTGCTTTTGCACACAGCAGATTTGCTTCCTTGCGCTTCCCAGGTTTGCTTCTTTTACGGACTGGGCTAAGGGGAAGTTTTTACACACACACAAAATGTGTAAGTGCTCCCCTGAGCTGCTTCCCATGCTGCTGCTTGGCCAGGGAGCAGTGATTTTTGCCTACAGGCTCTGCACCTCCTTTCAAACCACCAGCTGTTTTTACTACGTTTGACGTCATTTTGTAGCCACGCGCTCCAGCATCCTCCTGTGGAGTGATCATGAAATCATAGCTGGAGAAATTGTAAGGGAAAAGCCATCGGTGAGCTGCCGAGCCTCTCGGGAGGTTGTTTGCAGATTACTTAATAAAGAAAACACACTGACGGTCAGCTCGGATTTATGATTATTTTTTTGGCCTGTGGCTAACTAACTGCCTTGTTCACAGCCAGGCGAGCGGCACCCGACTCCTCCGTGGTGCCTCTGTCGCGAGCAGACTGCTAAAGCAACAGAGTCACCAGCCACCAAATGCAGGGCTCGAACCTTCCCGTGCACGGCTGCGGGTCACTCACGCTTGGAAAACAACATCTCAGCCACAGACTCTCATTCATTTATTATGATGGTTTAATATTTACAGGCTGGCTGCAGCCTCTTCTTCTAGACACCAGGAAAAGCAAGGTGACGGACTTGCAAAGCTTCCCCCAAGAAACCCACACTGCGACCGCAAATACTGAAGGCAAAGGTCTTCAGACCAAACCACACGGATCTGGCAGTCAGTTTGACTTAAAGTAAAACAATATTTTCTCCTAAACCGTCCACTGATTCATTTCCTACGCTAGCATTATTTTGTTCTATGAAAAGCTCAAATAGATTTAATTTATTGGCCCTGAGAGAGGTTGATGACTTTTTGTGCATGAAACAAAATATTCCCACCTGACCAATAAAATCCTGAACCATGATAAATTTATTAGAATGCCACCATTTAAAATTCAAACTAAAGCCTCAACGCATGTGGTTCATCAGGGGTTGGTTTACCCTACAGTCATATTTCTCTGTGCTTAAACGTGGCGTAATAGAAAGGGTTTCCATTAATCCCCACTGACAACCCCAAACAGAGTTTTTCAAGGACTCCAGCACAAAACCAAAAGCAGCGGTTTAGGGATCCCTCCCAGATTTTTTTTCCTGGATCCTCCTTTGGGACAACGACCCACCTTTGCTTTCAGCAGGATGCAGCAGCCCTGCCTTCAGCCCAAGAAACCAAACGGCAGGCAGCTCATGCCCTTCTTCTTTGGAGGAGAGTCCCACTGTGGTGTCAACTTGAGCTCTTTTATTAAGGTATTTGAGGGGGCTTTCCCTTCCTACAGAGGAGAACCTAACATTTACAAAGTGCCATGAAGGCAAAAGCCCCCAACGCTTGCATTTGGGGTCCTTGGAACAGTTTTCTGAGCTTTCAACTTTTGACTTTTATTTCACATCATCTTCTAAAATGCAGTAATTCTTGAAGAAAAAATGAAATTAATGTCTCCCTTTCCCTGGAAATATCTGGAAATATGACAAGTCTCACCTCATTAGAATGCCCCTTCCCAGTACCCGCTCCCACACTCGGCCCCGCCGCCGGCCTTGTCGGCTTCCAAACCAAACTTTGGAAGAAAAGCGCAAGTTGGCTTGGGTGAAATGCTTACATGGGCGACGTGCCCCCGGCCGCTTTCTGCCTTGGTGCTGAGCTGAGCCCGGCCCTGGGGCACACGACAAGAGTCCCCACTGAGCACCGAGGTCCCCAGTGCCCGGCTCCTGCCCGGACAGCAATGTGCTCGGGTGGGCAGAGGGCGAGCCCGTGGGGCAGGCAGCCCACGGCCAGCCGGTCTCGCTCAGCCTCTGTCGCTTTCGACATTGCGGATGTACACAACTGTCAGGTTTTGACTTGCTTCAAAAGCAGGATTAATACCGTTATCTCACTACAGAGATAGCTTCTTATTTCTCTTTATATCTCAGTCTTCAAACACAAAAATCCTCCCGCTCGCTTGATGTGATGATTTGGTACCTGCCACCGCTTGGAGTTTAGAAATAAAAGGAGTTTTGATATTGAAAAAGGTTGTGCCAAGAACATAAAAGGGGCTTCAGCGTCCATAAAGTGGTATTAATTTTTAGAAATAAACATGAAAGCTCTGGCCCCATGAACCACACTCTTTCTTTGGACAAGACCTTGAAAGAGCAAACAGCAAGAGAAAAAAAGCAATTCCTTCCACAGAGTCATATTTTGTTATGCAGCCCTAAAAGTTGAGAATGACGGGGGAAAAAAAGCAGACACCACCCCCGCCTCAAATGTTCACATTACCCGGAATCCTCCAAATTAGATGAGAAAGAAAAGCTTTGTGTGAAAAAACAAATATGTGCACACCAGGGAGTTGGCCACGATGTTGAACAAGAGGAGTGATTCTGCTGGGAAGCAGAGACACCGAGGAGGATGAGATGCCAGCCACGGGGGCTGCAGCGGCGGGCACCAGGTCCTCAGAACTCGCACAGGTCAAAAGCTGCCCTAATTGTGTTTTATTCAGAGTATGGACTTGCCCCTGTCTCCTCTGGTCAGACGAGAAGCCGCCCGTTCTCAGCGCCCATATGGGAAAGTGGGGGACAGGAGGGGTTTGGGCATAACGTATGTAAAATGTGCCCTTCCCACCTAGTCCGCATTGCAAACTGTCTGCAGCACAGCCTCGGGAGACGTAGAAAGCATTTCAGGTCTGTTGGCTGCATGCAGTGCCAGGGTGGCTTAGCAATGAAAACGCCCACGACTCCGGTACCAAAGTACGAGGGCGCTCTGAGGAAGGAGGAACAACAATTGCAACAACAGAAACGGGGCATAAGAGGAAAGAAGGCTGTAAATTGTAATGAGAGACCGAACCGGCTGCCTTAGTTACCCATCAGGGTCTGGAGAACATTTGCTGTGTGCAGTCCTTGGGCTACGGTGTCAGAGGAGATGCTGGCAGCACCCTCTCTCTTGGCTGCTGCCTCCTGCGGGTCCTCACAGGTAGGTGCCGGGTAGGATAGCTATGAAAAATCCATGTGTTGAGTGCTTAGAGCTCAAAACTAATGTGTTTTGAGGTTGCTCACATCACCCAACACTGTTTTGGATAACTTCACTACTAACTCATGACGCCTGTGGGAGGCAGGGCAGGTAGGCTCAGCAAGCGCTGGGAAACAACAGCAGGATCAAGGTGCAATGGGAAGAGGCGGGAGCAGAAATAAATCCAAATCCCGGGTGCTCACTACAGGCAGACTGAAAATAGTTTGTGAAATGTAATAGCTGGCGGGGCGTCTCGGAAACCTCTCGTGCCCAACTGCAGGACATCGGAAGTGCCGGACATTAAAGTTCCCGGGCGTGCAGCACAGCCTGAGCACGGCCAAGGGCAGAGCTGCTGCCGAGCAGCCGCCGCGGCTGCTTTAGCACTCGGCTTGCTGGTGGGATTGAGAAGTCAAGCCCAGCATGGCATTTCTCTACTGATAGGGAGCTGATTCCCAAGCGTGTGAAATTACCTTCCTGGACACCATTTGCACAGTGGCATCATGTTTTCTTGCGTAAGATGACTTCTTCTTCTTCCCTTCCAAAGCCTTCCCCAAACCGACACAGCTCCTGCAGCATCCAGAGTGTACCCCGATATTCACCTTAAGTCGAGCCCCGAATTGCAAGTTGCATTTACCTGGGGCTCAGGAGGGGAGCAATGCAGCGGGGCTGGAGCCAGCAGATGCTGCAGGGCTGGATGGGATGTGCTGGGGTGGGAGCCGCGGGCTTGCCCTGGGATGCAGGGACCGATACCCAGAGCTTGTTGTACAATGTACCAGACGGAGAGAGAATTTGTATCAAAACTTTATTTATTAAACAAAAAAATGCACCATTGGAATAACATTTCTATAAAAAATGAATATGAGACTGTTCTACAGTGCATTACAAAACCCCCTTTTTCTTCATGTAGTAGTATACAAGATTGTGTGTAGAAACAGTCATTTATTTTTAAACTGTAAGCAAGTTTCCTTTCTCATAGAACAAGATTTACACTTAAATATTGCAGTCACTATTCTAATTTGGTTAACAATGCTAGAGTCTGACAATTTAAAGAAACTGTTTGTAGGCTCAAAATGCCATCTTTAGGCCTTTTGTAACAACAAGATTTTTTTCTTTTTTTTTTTTTTTAAACTAAGGCTAGTTAAAGCTGTAGTATAACCCATTTCTATCAGATAAACATATCACTAGTATCCTAAGAATTTTTGAATTACCTTGCAAAGCCCTTTAACTGGCATTCACCAGTGCCAGGACATTGAATTAGCAGGCTGGAGCCGGTGCTTCACAGCAGCCGTGGGGTGTGTGTGACAGTGGCGGTGACCGGTGACTGGGTGGCACCGTCCCGCTGCCCGACCCTCCCGAATCCTCACGCTTGGGGTGCGTAACGCAGGGCCGGAGCCCAGCGCACGGGGACATGGGCACACTGCAGCTTTAACAGCCTGCTCTAGGTTTCCAGCCAGGTATCCCTTGTATCATAAATTATCCAAAAGAAAACACTCTAAATAATAAATTAAATATTACTTATAAAAAGTACACCCTCCCCCCCCAACCACCCCATCCCAAACACGGTGGCAATTCGCAAACGTAGGAATCGCCAGGTCTATTTTACAAGAATAAAAACAGCATCGTTCCTTCTCCTACCGACGGTGCTTCCTCGCACTTGGAAATACATGTACAGCATACAGCAAAGCACGCTGGCTCGTGCCGCCTCGCGACGTGGGGGCTGTACTGTGTTCTCCAGCCAACCCAGACCAGAATGAGGATGCGTTCAATGCCTTTTGCTGAGAACGTTAAAAAAAAAAAGGTCATGGAGCCTCCGAGAATCCAATTCGACACCAGACAGGACACTGAGCAGCTAACGGGGACGCGGGGAAACAAAGCCGACAGGAAAAACAATCTCTGATCACCTATGAAGCCATGATTTTTTTTAAAAAAAACCCCTTCTTCCATCCAGCTGCCAGGTACCCATCTCAGAAATGAGGCCAAGGGGGTTGCAGGTTCATCGCCTTCTGCTTCCCACTGGCGCTGCCTGCAGAGCGATCCCTTACCTACATCTACTTAGGGATTTAATGAGCAACTGGGTAACGCTGCCGGCTCTCACCCTGCAAACGTTTACACCTGGTTTTACCACTGGTACGGCTAACGGTGGTTCGTGCCTGTTCAGGGCAGCGTGTGCGAGCATCTGCGTAGGGATTTGCAGGATTCAGCGTTAGGTGCCAGCTAGAGGGCGTCCCGCGAAAGGACGAGGTGAGCTGCAGCAGGAATTACACCATCAGCTCTGACTGCAGAAGCAAACATCTGATGCTTCCCAAAGGCTGGAAGGACCCGGAGATGGCCTCACTGTTAACTCACTCCCATCCTTCCACGCCTGAACAAGCGCTGCCATCGTTTTGCCTGGTGTTTTCTGGGTTGCACCGTGTGTTTTGGCAGAAGATGTCACAGCGAGCGAGCAGGCACTGCAAACAAGCCCAGAAGCTCTGGAGAAACGTTTTAAAGAAATCATCTGGTCTTTAAAAATGTCAAGGAGGGAATCAGGCCAGACATGCAGCAGTCCTACCTTTTAAGGAGCTGGCTCTGGGAAAAGGTTGGTGAAGAGATGCTCCTGTAAAAAACTAAAGGCATGGCTACTAAGAGAAGAGGCTCAAGGAGTGCCGATGCAAAGAACAGCCACCTTGCAGCAGAATCTTATTACAGCATCCGACACGCGACGTCCCAAGCCGCACAGAAGCCTCGTGGCTGAGATTTCCTTCCCTACCAGTGCAAAGTTGCAAGAGCACACTGGGATGTGCATTGCCGCTGGCGGCGGGCTGGGTGCCATGGGGAGAACAAGGACCAACCTTCGAAGCATGTGCATGTCAGGAAACTGTGGAGTGGGCAATCCTGCTCGGAGCTACATGACTATCTCTGTGCTTCTCCACTTTCTGGCTTCCTTTTAGTTGGGAATTACCAGTTCCCGAATGGGAGGGTGCACAAACAGCCAGACCAGTATAGGGGATATGATGGTCCTCGCTCCCTGAGAAGTGACACCACAAACCCTACGGCAAAGTTTTGGCAGTATCAATGTCCAGCCCCAAATCATGGCATAGTCAAGATCACATGCAAGAAGAACAAGCAGATTATCCTCCCTCCTCCAAAAATTAAATAGCTTCTCAAAGTGACTGAACCTTTGCCCCAGACGTGAACATCTAAGCAGTCCACAAAGATGCTGAGCTAGGGAGCACTCAGCCTTTTGAACCATTGATATTCCTCCATTTTTAGGTCTTGGAGCAAAAAAAAAAAGGGGGGGGGGAAGAAAAAGAAAAGAAAAACTAAAAAATATATCCTTTTTTGGCTGCTGGGTTTTTTTTTCCACCTGTTTATGGCAGCCCTGTTGTATTGATTAGCTAATGATCTTCCATGGTAACATCGAGCTTCACAAGCCCGTCATGGACTGACAGATTTCTCATTACATTTTTCTGGGAGTGTCCATGGCTGAGATAGTCACGGGCTATAAATATTCTGGCAGTTGAGGAATTTGTCAAAATCCAAAGAAATTCTCAGCCAAGCTCACTGCAAATAAATAGAGCGTCAGCAGAATATAATGTGGAAGTTTTGTGCTGAAACATTTGAGTTTTGCAAGTTTTGCAAGTTCACACATAAGGTGAAATTTCAAAAGAAATGCCTGCTTATGAATTAGTTAGGTACTGTACTAAAATCGTCCTTAAATGAAGGCTGGGAATGTCTCCAAGGCTCCTTAGGACAATGACACCCAAATGTAGTGTCATGTGGCTCAGGGGAGGTGAAGGGTACAGCCCTTTTTTGGCTGTCAAGGGAAGGTCTGAAGGAAAATTTAAAAAAAAAAAAAAAAACAAACAAAAAACCAAACCAACCCTGAAACTCAGTGTTTATATTGAATAATTTCTTTTTACTGACATATGCTGAACTTAAATTGAAGCAGAAATTTCTTACTAATTTATTTAGAAAGGGGGTGGGGAGCGGCTGTCTTATGCTTGGGCTGAGCCGATAAGAGTTTTTCCTTCCCGCGGACTGAGTACACAAGGACTTGTTTCGACGTGGACCTTGGCCTTGGTCTGTAAGTGTTATTGATTTAAATAGGCTGAGCCTGGAAATAGATACGCTTCAAACGGCAGAAGAAAGGCTGCGCTCACAGGAGTGCCAGATCAATCTGCAGACTTTCAGGGGCTTAGCGTTTAAGTCGAAGAGAGATGCTTCAACAAAACGAAGAGGCTGATCAATACCAAAGCGCCTGGACACTACAATGCTTGTGTCCAAACCAAACAAAATCCAACTTGCAAACCTCTTTGTGGCTCGTCTTATTTTAGGCAATTTGGGATTGTTATACGCTTAGTCCTGGGTTAGTATTCCATGATTAAAAAGGTGCAGTGCTGCTCTTTAAAGGCCTGGGGCAGTTTCTTTTCCCAGCTATCCTGCTGCAAATCCGGGGTAAAAGATATTTCATAAACGATAAGTGAGAGACACATTTGACCTTATGTTCCTATTTCAACAACGTCAATCTCTGCAAATACGGACGGGGAGCTATTCAAAAGCTGCATTAAGCCTTCTTTTTTCGAGTTAAAATGGAGACAGTGATTTTATAGGGTCTAACAGCTGAGCTGGGTTTTCATCGGGAAAGATTTGTGCATTTTATTTTTAGTAGAGGTTTTTGGTTACAAATTTTTCAGAACTGGAAAGCTCAGCTTCCCATGCAAACACGATTTCCTCACTCTTGAGAAATATTTCATTAAAATCTTCGTAAATTGAATAACAAGGCATTTTTAAAGGAGCATTTTCACAAACACACTAGAGTTCCTAATGAAGCATTTGAATTCCTCCTTGACATCTGATTTCCTTTCCAGCACAGGGCCGTAGAAAATAATCTGAATTATTACTTCTGTTGCAGTGCCATTTTACTCAAAATATTTTATTCGGAGATTCACATATAATTACCCACCTAATAAAAGGAGCTATTAGGTTGTAAAGATCCTATCCTTTCCATGCTCTTTTAAAATTATGACCCACTCAAGCTTGAAATCAAAGGCAGAGCTGAATGGAATAATTCATCTGAAACTCTCTTATTGGGTTTTGCAGCCTCCTAACTGAGAAATATGCAAATTAGTTCCCTTTTGGTGATTCAGCTGCATAAACAGGGATTAACGCTGAATGCAGCTGAAAATTTAGCAATAAAATGTATGCACACAAAATTTAGTCAATTCAACCAGTTATCGTTGTCAATAAACACTGTAATGCGCAGCTAAAGCACTAGGACAAGGAGAGGGAATCCCTAAAGATGGTGCACGGTGTCCTGCTGCTCTCCGCTCTTTGCTTGCTGTTCTCACGGAGCACTGCCGATCCCAACCGGGAAACGTTACGCTTGCAGAAAAGCCCTCCTAATTAATTTATCAGTTATTTACCCGCCTCTGTGGTTCTTCCCCCAGGCTCGTGTCCCGCCCGTGGGAAGCACCCATCGCCTGCTACCCCTTTGCCCTCCTCATCCTCTGCCCATCGTCATCCCAGGTGGACGGATCCTGCGATCGGAACCATCCCGGGGGATGCGGGGTGGATGGGAAAGGCTCGGGGAAACTTCAGCTCTGTTTTTCTCTCTGCTCCGGCTCGCGGCGGCCCCAGCCGCGCTTCCCAATGTCATCACAGGGCGGTCTGCCACAGAGGCCACCCATACGCAGACGTGTTTTATTACAAGCTTAAGCACGTAATGACTGCGTGTCAGAGAAGATTGCATATTATGTCCTCTTTTTGCAAGTGTACACTGGCTGGCCGGCAGCAGGCCACCAATGAGACTTTCTTCTTCCCCCCCCCCCTTTTTTTTTTACATTCCTGGTTCTCTGTTTGCCATACATAAAACATTAACTGTGGGAGGATTTACAAACGCCTGCTAAAATGGCTGAATTTTACAGCAACTCGCTAATCCCCACCACTCGTGCAAGATGAGTGATGGAGACGACGAAAGAAATTAGTAATTTGTCTTTGCATTTTGTGCTGTTGTGAAAACTTCCAAATTCTTGGTGTGGCGGTGTGATTATTCGCTATGGGTGTTTTTGTAGTCAGTAATCACGTATTTAAAAAAAAAAAACACAAACAAGTGACCTACAACACTGTCTCATTAATGGCATGGTCTATGTTTAAAAACATACTTGCATGAGGAAAGACTAGATCTATACAAAGAGCTACAAACCTCTACGGAGTAAAACATGAGTTAGTCATGACAACTTGAGCTCTACGAAGACTAGTAGATCAAAATGAGCAATTCGGTGGCATCAGCTACGACTCCGCGGTGATGACGTCATTCGCTTTGCCATGTTTCCATCACTTTAGATGCCAGATCTACAGTTCTGTAACATTTCCATTATTATTCTTTCCTTTTTCTTCTTTTTATCGTTCCTTTTAGGACTTTGCAGGAATCTTCCTTGCACTGAAGGAGTGGTACTGGGCACAAGATGATTTTATGGGGTGGTGTACGTGGGTGGTACGCGTGAAATCCTGGTATGCTGCAATGCTCCGGGATAATTATCGCTTCATCAAGAGCTGTTAGAAGGCTGAGCCTGTGATAGCGTTGAGTTGCTTCATTAGCCCCTCCAAACTGGCCATCTGTTCACTCAGATCATCCTGCTCATAAACCTGCGAGTGAACAAACACACACAGATAAGCGGGCAGCGGGATGGGAACCGAAAGCCCCCTGTGCAGGAGCCCAGGACATGGACCTCCTGGGGTCCCCCCACCGGGACATCTTCCCCGCATGGTCCTCAGGGACTGGGAGCGCTCAAGGATGGGCTGCCGCTTACAGGCTGGATAGCAAAGCCTCTCCGGGCTTAACACGGGAGCTGAAAACTAAGGGTGACCATGCTAGAGCAATGTTAAATGTCAACGACCCTTCCCTGAGTCCCCGTTTCCCCAGCTCCCTCCCTTGCATTGCATGCATCCATGCTTGGGGGGACTATGAAAACATTTTTTTAGCACCCACCAGAGACACAAATGCTCATCTAAACATGTCCTCTCCTAGGACGGGCTGCAACAGTTTGTCCAGCAATTAGCTGAACTTCTCAGCCCTTGCTGGTGGTGGTTGGGAATTTCTGCCTTCACCTTTAGTGGGAGCAGAGGACTGGGAACAGTTTTCAGAAGCGCCTAACTGGGCTGGAGGAAAGTAATCCTTTGGGGTATGGTCAACTGAGAATCTGCAGCAAAACCTAAAATTACCAGCACTGCACCTATTCTTGGGAACCATTGAACTCAAAAATTACCAAGGCAAGAGCAAGAGGAGTGATCCTCTGCTTTCAGGCACTGAGAGGGAGCTCAGACATTAGTTAGTTGGGTGGGTTTTACCCAGTAAAAGATCTGACAGTGCTGTATAAGCTCTGCAGTCCCTGAGGTGGGATGGAGCCAGCAGCTTAAAAGAGCACCTGCACAGTCAAGCTTAAAAAAAAAATCATCCCCAAATTTTAGCCTTTCTCCCCAAATTCTGGCCACCCGAGGAGCTTGTTGCCTGCACTGTTATTGCCTGTAACTGCCCTCATGCTTGTGGAGCTTGAGCAGTGTCTCTCCTGAGAGCTAAATCGTGCTGCTGTGATGAAATAAGGTATTGACAGCTGAAATTGCACTTTGCGTTACCAAATGTCCTATGTTAAATTACTCCTCATGCCAGCAATTTTACCATGGAGGGCACTGTCCTTCCCATTCCCATTCCTGTAGGAGATTCCATGTATCTCACATTGTCCTGCATCCCCTTTTCCCAGCAAAACACGAGAATCCTTCTGTGACTATATGCAGAAGTATATTTTTATGCCGTTGATAATGACGAGCAGGAATCAAACGCTGTTGGCCTGCGTTAAACAGGCGGCAGACCCAAACCCTCCATACATACGTCTAAAGCAAATCTTTTGTCTTTCCCTTTAGCCAAGTGGAAAACATAAAAGGATTCACTAACAAAATGTTGGACAAATCACTACTATAGTGCCTAGCAAAAAATTCTCCTGTGCAAACAGATTAAAAGAGGTGATATACAAGATGTATTTCATATATTTCTTTTTTTCCTTGTTCCTTCTCTTTTGCACTGTTTCGTCTTCTGGATCACATGAGACCTTTCTCTAACAGAGTCTTAATAGGAGTGAAAAGATTATTCTAATTTCACCATCTTTTCAGTTTCACTTATCTACTTCTTCAATGTTATTTTTCTCACCATTATCTGGTATTGCTATATACTCATTTTTCCTGCCAAAATTATTTTCTTCCCTTATCGCACCTCTCACCCCCTCGTTCTCTTCTCCTGATATCTCAGGGCGCTCAGGAGAGGCTGTGCCAGTTGTCCCGTGGATAATATTAACACAGAATTGAAGCACTCGCTTCTCCCCTGTATCACACGTGCCAAAGTCCATTAAAGCCAACAGAAAAGTTTTACCAGCTGCCAGAACTTTTTACTAGCTTTCTAATAGCTATCAGCTGCAGCGTAATACCTGAGGTAAGGAGGGACAGATCGTTATCTAAAAATTAACGTGCAGATTGGGGATTAGAGAATATAACTCAATGGCGATGAGCCTCGCAAGAAGGCTGGCTCTGCAAGATGGTTCTTACGTTCGCGGAGTCCTCCGTCTGCTTGTGGCCCTCTTCTGCGACCTCCGGGGCCGTGGGCACCGAGACGGGCAGCAGAGGCGACCTGGCTTTTCCTGCCAAACCAAGGGATGCTGTTTTAACCTGAGCCTTGGGGAGGTTAGGCCCTGGAAGAAGAAGAAACAAAAGTCCCACTGAGAACCTGCAGGTATGAAAGAGGGGATTGCAGTGAAATTTGGGGATTATAGGCAAAATGCAGCTGGTTTTATCATTGCTGCTTGTGTTTTCGGTTGTAAACGTACGGTCTCCTCCCCAGACAGACTTACGCTACTTCTTCCAGGAAGAGCACCGGAGCCAACACAAATGCTTTCTAAAAACTCTTCGATTGCGTTTCAAGCATCGCAGGTCCAAACCCCGCTGCTGCACTCAGCAGAACCGACGGCTGAGGCTGCCGCGTGCCGCAGAAGGGCCGCGAGATTGCAGCAGGTTTGCGATTCTCTGTTGACGTCATTTTTTGATGAAGCACGCTCTTTTGCAAAAAGAAAAGTTTACACACAGAAACTTTTTCCTGGGAGAAATACCTACAAACCAGGTACTCCAGAAAGATAATGAAAACCTGGGCTCCGTGGCCCCTGCCTGGCAGGGAACTGTCAGTTTGATGTTGTGTTTGAGGCAGAAAGTGAGGCCGAAGAGCAGAGAGCAGCGGCCAGGCTGGGGGAATGGCAGTTATTTCCATGGTTCTCGTCTATTTTTGTTCCTAACTCCCTCAAGCTGACAGCAGCCCTCCAGGTGGGTCACTGAACAAGCTAAAATAAAAATTGTATTTCAACTTTCTCAAAAAAAAAAAAAAAAAGTTCTTTCTGACTTCTTATCCCAGCTTGGAAGGAGGGGAAAAAAAAAAATCAAAATAGATTTATTTTTTTGACAGAAAGGGATTCCCCTTTTTATGCAGCTCTGCTGAAACTCCTCCTGCCACCGCTCCGAGCCGCAGTACTGCTGCTTGGCACAAGAGGTGGCAGCTGCAGCACTGTTTGAAGTGCTGCCCTTTAAAGAGGCATCAACTGAGGTGTCTCAGTTGGACATTTCTAGAGGAAATTAAAAATTCTTTGTCTCTTTTAATGATTTAAACCGTCAAAGAATAAAACGTTTGTCCCGGACAATCTGCCTCCACTCAGCACAAGGTGCCCGGCTCTATGCAAGACTCTGCTGGAGACACAAGGGCTGTCAGTTGAAATAGAGGCACACAAGACATTGATTTTAAGTACAGCGGGATAGTTTTAAAATTCCAGTTGCCAAACTGAGCTCATGTATCTCACGTATCATAGATTCAAGGCCAAAAATGGGGACGGCAATTTCAAGCTTGCTTGCTGCCAGAGTAATCCTGCTCCCCCTGAAGCTACGGCTTAAACATCCCTACGACCTGCGTAAGGTCAAACTCATTCCAGTGAGTGCTTTGGCACTTCTTTCAGCCACGTAGGTCCCCAAAATTTATTCTTCCCACTTTCTCTCTATCGACATTAAACCACTTTGATGTGTACTTGTGCCCTAAGGCAAGTTTCATGTTCGTATCTTTAAAGATGCAATCGCCAGGCTGATACTTGCTTGGCAGGATGCATCACGTACCAGGGACTGTCAGATCCCCCCAGCCATCCCCACCAGGTAACAGCAGATCCCCTCTGGCACAGGGGATCACTGTGGAGTCTCACAGGGCAGGCTTCCATCTCCCATGGGACTTGGGCACAATTTTTATTCTGCTCATTTAACTCCCGTTGAAATCAAGAAGATGAATCATAAATAAATAGCTTTTTTTCCTATATATTTCCTCCACTATGATCTTCAGCAAGTTCTCGGCCTTTTTTTCTGTTAAGAAAATGTGTACTATAATAATGATAGTAACAACAGCCATCGCTTTAGTAGCTAGTTGTTCTTATTAGGGGTATTAAAAGGCATCAGCCCCAGTAAATCAAGTAGGCTATCGGCCATTGCATCAGAATTGGACCCAGAAAAATAGGTCTTGAGACACTCAAGCCATAAAATGTGCGTAGAGGAAGGGGTGTCCCAGGGATGAGCCACAGGACAGGTTTGTACGAGGACGCGCGTGGCTCTGGAGCTGAGACGCCGGGACCAGGAGCGGGGGAGATGTCTCCATCCCCAGGGGACGCACACAGGCTCACTCCAAAACCCACGTCTCAGATCAGAAACCCACGCAACTGCCATGCAAAACCAAACCGCCTTTTCATGAATCTTAGGTTTAACCACCCATTTGTTCTCTTCATCGCTAGATTCCCCCCTGATTACCTCTCTTTTCTTACAGATCATTAACGTCTCATGAAAGCAATGCTCCTGAGCCCAGAGCGGCCCTGCCGGGAGAATAGCTCCAGCGTAGGCAGGCAGGCAGCTGCTGCAGCTGCAGCAGCCGCTGCTCCCGCTCCCCAAACCCCACCGCATCGTTGCAGTCATGACAGCTCTCTGGATCCTTACAGCTCCAGCGAGTAGCCAGGAGACAAGAGTTGCAGATTAATTTTCCGGTATTTGAAAGAATCGTGTTTACATTTTTAATTAGTTTAAGGCAGAGAAAACACAGTGGAGCAGAAGAGAGAACAAAATCCCTCCCGAAAGCGAGCCGCCAACACCGTGTTCATTAAAAGTAAGTTCCAGTACAGAGCTGCAAGATGGGGGCAGAGAGGGAAAGACTCACAAACACCCTCTCTGTAAGGCTGAGAATCACAGATAACTCCCGTTTAGCTGAAGCTATGAACGTGTGAAAGCTCAATACAAGCTAAAAGAGATCGCCACAAAGATACCCTCACTCTTCCAGCTCCAGTTTAATAGCTAAAAGACTTCTTTAATAACTGGGCCTTCAGACTTCCCTGTATCTCAGAGTAAGAGTAGAAGATACAGCTATCCCCAGAGATCAAATCTTCTAAGCGCTGCACATTCAAATCAGTTTTTTAAAAAAGGAAATGTTTTTCACTTCCATTTCTTAATAAAAAAAGCTTATTTCCAAAGAAGCGCAGGGGGGAATATTCACACACTGACACTCGAAACGTGCACCCAGCAGTTACACACTGAGAAACGCAAGAGCCTGAATGTAAAAAACAAAGCGAAGAAGGTAGCACCATCACAGGCAAATTAACTCTAAGCTGCCTGCCGCACAGACCTTAGCTTCTCAACATTTTTTTTTCCCCAGCGCTTTGAAAACACCTGCAGCGCTCAGCAAAGGAGGAGACTGCAGCGACGGCCCCTGCAGCTGGCAGCTGGGGCGGTATTTCTATTCTAGTAGCGCTTGCGTGCCCTGCTAAAGAGAGATTTATCCCATTCCTGTTACAGGGAACCTGGATTGCATCCTGGGATATCCCTATCAGGTGAAGAATAAACGATAAGATACGGCCACCGTGGAAAATTGCATCCGTGCCGTTTATTGGTTAGATAATGGACCCAAGCAGGCTTTTCTTATACAAGTGACTTCGCGTTGCGACTTGTTTGATTTTCATGGGCTGGTGGAGAAGTAAATATTTGATGCGGTGGTGAGGAGCTCATGTGAAATGCAGAGTATGTTGCTATTGTAACCCTCTAAATCCCGCGGTAAAAATCATGTTTCTCATATTTAACTCATTAATTGTCATAACTGGACATAAAGATCCACTCTTCTGCACAGACAGATGTTCCCTCCTGGATATTGTTAATGAGAAGCCATAAGGATGATTAGTAAGTTCAGTTTGTGCATCGTTTCGCCCTTTAGCTCACAAAAGCAACAGGCAAATCGTAATGCTCACAACTAAAATGAAACTGAGAAGCTTTTCCTTATGCATAGCTGCGTATTTCAAGTTCTTCAGCAAATGTTTTACAGCAGTGACCGCTTTCCAAGGTAATGCCTGTAATATGTAATTAGTACAACAGTTGAGCCCTCTTCCCCCAAAGGACGTTAAAAAGACCAAGCAGGCCTCTTGAAGAGAATTCTGGACGCAGAAGGTTGACATGCTAAGTAAACTAATTTATGCAAATGAGTAGCTAATTAAATTAAAATCGCTTTGGTTTCTAATGTTCTCCAACTCAGCGGGAGTCTCACAAGTGAAAAAGAGGAAACCTTGGATCTGAGGCCACAAGAGGCAGAAGATGACAGTACCGATCAGGTGTAACTCTGAGCAGCCCCAGCATGATTTACTGTTTAAAAGTTTTATTTTCTCAGTAGGGTTATTAAACACTTCACTGGCTTATGAGTAAGATAATATGTGGCTACCAGGTGCAAATCCTGGCTACCGCCGCCTCTCCGAGGCCCACGCTGAACTCACTGCAGTATCATCCTTGGTATTTCAGGAGCACTACACATCGGTGCGATCCTGAGTCGAGCCAAAAAGCAGCAGGTTTCTAACTCTATACGCATTTGTGCCTATCAGGCCACACGTTATCATGATGGACACCAAGTAAAACCAATATAGCATCCATCCTCGTGATAGTAATAGTTTGAGAAAGCTACTTGGCATTATTTTATTTTGAGGTATGTCAAATGGGACATGAGATGACATACTCAGCCAGGTGAGAACAACTCATTTCAGGGAGAGGGCTCAGGGTTCCTGCTGTTCGTGTTGCAGGGTTTCCAAAGGCCAGTCCCTAGCTGCAGGGAGGACAGCGAGCTGGAAACTCAGAAAGTGTCAAAAAAATGCTATGCTCGCACTCAGTGGGTCTGGGGTCTGTATCCAACTTGAAGACCAAAAATCCTTGCCTGGTTCATGGGTTACAGGCATCCCGGGTGATGATGCAAAGCAGTGACATGGGAAAAAAGAGTTGAAGTGGAGAAAATGGAGATGAATGCAAAAATGGAAAGGAGCTACTTTATGGAGAGACAGCAAGAAATCATGCTCAATGGAGAATACTGGAGTAGAAGGCAGGCTACCAGTGGAGTTCCTCAAAATCTGGATCTAGGACCAACTCTTAATATTTTGATACATACAATAGGTGTGTGATTATGAAATCTATGACTAGCAAAAGCTTGGAAATACAGCTGGAGCTGGAGTTACCACGAAGAGAACTGCAGGGACCTTTCTGCCTATCTGCTGCTCAGGCAAACTTTCAGACTTTCACAGCAAGGAGGCGAGGCTGTGTATCACATCCCTTCAGCTGAATTTCACATCGCTTCAGCTGTTTAAAAGTGAGGGATGAGTCTCTGCTGGTTCTTTCATCTCCCTCAATCATCTATGGAAAGAAGCACCATCCAAAGTCTGCGGAGAGGTTGGATGAGTTGTCTTTGAGAAGATCCTCTCTCCCCCTTTGGCCGCACAGTGAGCATATGTGACTGGCACAGAGCAGACACCTATTCATCGGAAATCTAAAATTAGCTAGGAATGAGTCATATCTCCGAGAAGGAGGAACAGGAAGTTTTGCCACAAATTCTTGCTGGGTCTAAGAGAAGGAAATGAGGGAAGAGAAAAGCCTGCACGCTTCTGATTGCAAGCCTACAAGTGGGTATGTGTCTCAGAGAAGGCAACTACGATCTTTGCATGTACGAGGGAAGAAATTTTTAGCAGAAGCAAGGCAAACAGCAATGCTGTTTTACAAAGCATCGGGGAGATCCTATCTGGAAAGCTCTGTACAAGCCTGAAGGCTTGCACGCAGGAAGAAATGAACTGCACAAAGTGTTGAGAGGAGTTTACTAACTGCCAGTGACAAAGAGGAAGAGTCTATATTATAATCTATATATGGAACAGAAAATGTGATGGAATCAGCTTTGCCTGCGAATCCTGCGCTTCTCAGAAAGATTGCGGTAATTTGGTTTCACTGGGCGGTAATGCAAAACTGAAAGGCAATAGGAGTCTTTCCATTAACCTCAGCGAGACGTGGCTCAAGCTCGCAATGCCAACATGCTCTTCGCAGAGATCACCAACAGCTGGCCTTAGGAAGGACGCATCCAGCCGAAAACATCAGGTAGTGACCACAGGTACAGAAAGGACACCTAGCATCTTTAAAAATGTTTATCTTCCTAATATTCTGCTCTTGGTAAACACGTACAACCAGCATCAAACACAATGTGTGACAGCAGAGAGGACACCGGAGAAACTCTGAAAAGAGGATTTTGCAGTAAGATACGTTGTGTTGTATATGGGCTCTGGTTCCAGTTTTCAACCTGCAGCCATTTTAGTCTATTGATTCCAGCGTTGGACAAAATGCTCTGTTCAATATTCGATTAATCTAAAGCTGATTTTTTTGTTGTTGTTGGTTTAGGATTTTCAACAAAGTAAAAAATATTTTGCATCGGGTAAGGTATTTATAGGCATGTCTCATAAAACCGATTTGGAAACTTAAATAGAAAATTTCCAAACTGGGGATACAGATATATCCTTATATCCAATAGCCCAAAAGACAGGGCATACATCAAAGACGTGAAGGGGATCTGCAGCTGAAGATCACCTGGTCTGAGGAGGCAGATGAAAATTGATCTATCTACTGGGATGCAAACAAGCCGTTCTTTTCATAAGAACCGAGAGGATTCTTGGAGGATGAAGAGTACCAAGATGAATCCTGTATAATGAGACTGTAAAAGACAAAATAAGCTGCAGAAATCAGAAGGTAATGTCAGACTTGTAATTAAATGAGGATACTCTCTTCTGGCCCTGCATCTCACACCTTTTCCACAGCTTTTTCTAACCAACAGGACAACAGACAATAGCTATCTGTATCATTAACTAGAGCTGCTTCCTACTGGAGGAATCTGCAAGGATGCTCCCACAGAGATATGTCACAGCTCGCAAAACTGAAAGCGATCCATCTGGAAAATTAAAATTATTTAAGAATTTCATCTGTCCCAGATGCTTCTGACAGTGAGGAGACTGGCAGCCTGAACTTCAAGGATGGGGAAGGAGGGCTGTATAGCAACGCAAAGCCAGATGTTTTCCCTATTAAGTAAGTAATCAAAGCTGGTGGGGTATACTGCTTATCTTGCCGTATGAAGAGGTAATTTTCTCATAAAAATACAACAGAAAATCACAAAAGGATCAAATGCCACTTACAGGTTATCTGATGTTTCCACCAGTAAAAACAGTGTCAGTTTAAATGACTTAAAAGTTGAAACATAAAGAGGAAAATAACATGTAGAAGTGAGCTTACTTGTAGCTCCGTGGCAGGATGTTCCTGTTTAAGTAAGATGGTGCCTCTCAGGGGAATAGAATATGCAACTATATGAAAAATACTATTTGAAGACTCAGCTGTTTTACATTACAGGTGGGAAAAAATATTTTTCATCAAGAAATTGAGTTTCTAAAAATGATTTTTGAGGTGATAATCAACGGAGGCTTGGCTCATTCCGCAAGGGAAATTGTTCTAGAAAGAGGCAAAGTTTAATTTAGAAATATTTGATAGCAGGAGAAATAAAGTAAAAAGAGAAATAAAACACAAAAGAGAAAGAGATCATTTAATCACTCTCCAGAATATGGTACCAAGCAAGTACCGGGACTGCCTATTGGGGAGGCTTTTGAAGTAGCATTGATGAACTTCACACATTTTCACATGCTACAGCTTCAAAATAGGGATAGAAACAGTGAGTTTGGAAAGGACACTTCAAGACAAAAACAACAGAGACTGCTCAAATACGTGGAAATAGGAGAGAGGTTTGGTCTCTGTCTTCTCAGATGCTCTTCATGTTTTTCATCTATTTGCTGGAAATACTATGTGGGATAAACAAGTGTTAGGGCAAAAGTGACTCGTTGGCTGCAGTTGCTCAGTGATAACACACACAGTCCCAAATTAATATGGAGAAATTGTACACGTTTTATTTTGTACAAGTTTTATTTCTCTGCTTATGAAACACAGGAAGATAGAATGGCCCATCATTAAATCTTCCTATGGATTTACAGTATAATTATCCAGATAAATATTTTTTTAATGATTTGACTGCTGCCTTGTATTGAAATAGATCATTTATATCAAAGGGGAATCAGTTCATTTATCCAGACAGGCACCTAAATCCACATTTCACTTTACACCTTCCAGTAGTCCCCGTTGATTTTAATAAGACAACTCAGCTGTCTCAAGTTATCTGCGTGCTAATTAAACTTTGCTGGACTGGGGACAGATTTCTCTAATAGACAGGACTGACCCTTTCATGACACTTCTGTGTCAATATATCTCCCAGTTGAACGGAGAAAGCTTGTCTTCATAAAAAGAAATGTGGAAGAAAAAAACATTTCAAAATTGAAGGGGGGGCAGGTAAAGGCTTATGAAATAAAAGAATAATTTTCCTTTGAATCTGGGAGTTACTAGTGCAAAAACGTAGGATTTCAGAATAAAAGGTTCAAGAACGAATCATTCCCATATTTTCAGTGAATTTCTAGACCTTGCTTACTGTAGACTACGATAAAGAGAAGTCCATAATCACATTTACACTCATCATTAAAATAAGAAAAAAAACCCCTATGCCAGAAAGATTTTTATACCCTATTAACAAAAGACTTCTTAGTTGCCTTCAAATTCAATGACTGAATTCAAATTAGAAGCAATAGGTTTTCATTTGTGTTTTACATTGGCACTGGGATTTTTTTATTGTGAATGGTAAACTTCAAAAAAAAAAAAAAAAAAAGGACCCAGAAAGGTTGTATAGCTAATTAATTAGAGCTAATTGATTGTTCAGAATAAATGCTCTCACAAATTAGCTCCCCACTTTGCACAAGAGGGGATTAAACACTCTAAAAAATGGATAGCAATTAAATGCATAAATCTATTACCAGAGAGTTCTAAGTTCATGTCTCCAAAATTTGCCTAATTTGCAGCCAAAAGTTTTATTCTTGGAATTTCCATCTCTAAACACGCCACCTGAGATCCAATATTCAAGACACTTGTGTCACAGTGATTGTACCAATGCTCCTGTGAGGAGCAGTCTATTATCAGCACGACCAAAAATTCTTTCTATATTTTTTCTGTATTCACTCTTCTAAGGATCACTGTCATTTCAGCAGCTACTGGGGCCCCAAACCCTTGCTATTTGAGATTATTATGGCCCAGGAGTCACTGCTTAATACCCATATACCCTTTTTTCCTCTTGATTTCATCCCTTATTTATTTGACCGTTAGCTCACGGTTTTAACACTGGCTTTGCAAACCTTCACTCTTATCTTGTTTTTCTGATTCTTTTCTTACAATAGCTATAGAGAAAAAAAAAAAGGCAGCACAAAAAACACCTCATGGAGCTCATTTTCTTATCAGGCTTTTTTATCCCACTTGGTAACGAAAACAGTGTGTGGGTCAGCCTGGATATGGGAAGGATTTGTACTAACGTCCAGGCAATATCCAGCTGCTGCTTTTTACACAGTGATGTTTACTGCCAGATTTCTTCACCTCACTCTTCACTTTTACTCCCCAAACATTGAAAATACAAGATTTTTTTCCCCAAAGAGGCAAAGAAATAAATCTTGAACAGTTCATCTGCAGGGCAACCCTTCCCCTGCACTCCCAGCCCATAGCCAGTTTGGGGCATACCTTACAGCTTAGCAGGAGGAAGGAAAATCAAGCTCAATTTTGCTGTACAATTAAGTGGTTTTTAGCTCTGGGGTATCACTGAGTGTTTCCGGGAAGACCGAGAAGATGATGATTTGGATTTCCAACTTCACTTTTTTGGTGGAGTAGGGACAGAAAAAATGCAGCGTTTTTACAATCTCACAAAAGATATAGGAGCCTGAAAAGGCTGAAGTTTTAGAACTGTGACACAATATAAAACCCACCACTTCACAGGCGGTATTTTCCATCACCTCACACTTGCTTCTGCAGAAGAAAAATGACCTCCTAATTCAGGTTCATTTAAAGTGCAGCTGATCATCAAGACCTAAAAGGAATTTTCATTTGTGAGGGTAAAAAAAATATATCTTTCCTGTCCATTTGCGGAATTTATGTCAGATCTATAATGCAATAAGCTCAACACTCCATCAAACATTTTCTATTTAACCTGAAAGGGGACTAAGTCAAATCACTTATATGCCTATGCATATGATTTGCAAAGAGGAGCAAGCGCAGCCACAGTGGGGACTGGAAATACCATGGAGCGATTCTCACGCCTTCAGAGTAAGTATTAGGAACCTCAAGTGCTCCATCACAAAGCAGTGATGAAAAGGTGAGATCTCCTATAAAATATCAACAGGAAGGGCTTAATGTAAAGAGTTCAGATTTACTGGGCTCAAGTAAAAAAGAAAAAGAAAAAAAAAAAAAAGGAGAAAAATGGCAGATTTAGCTCTGGATTAGGCTGATGCCATGACCCAAAACCAGGAGCACAGCCTTTTAAATATTTATTCATATCCTCATGGCAAAATCCCCCACAACTGAATAATGATCTCTGTATGTCTTTTTTATGAACCATATGATAGAGTTTAACAGCTAATTATAATGCCACTACAGAGATATACTGAATAGATAAAATATTAGAGGAGACACCTCCTTTTACCATCAGGTCAATCAAAGCCAAGAAAAAGCCCTGTGCTCATCTATTCTCTGGGCAAGCTCCAAAAATTAATTTCGATACTAATATTGCATGAGGGCCAGCGTTAGACATCAGCTCCAGGACTATAATCTAAATATCCAAATACATATGGAGCTTCAGCATGCGGCTGGCTGCGGGGCAGCCGGTGGGGCTGGTTGAGGACCAGAGGACACCACAGCCTGGCAGTTCCATAGAGGCTACTCTTTAAAAGGAGATATAAAACTCATGGGGCTGGAGGGAGGAGAGTCTGCAAACCAGCGATGAAGGGATTTCAAGGGAAATCTCCACTGAACTTCAGGTTCCTGCTTTTTAAAGTCTTTGCTGGGAATCTCTGGATCAATCTCTCCAGTTCTCTGCTGCTTTCTCCCCTTCCGAATTCTGCAGGATTGTTCCCTTAGTTATATATTGTCTGAAGGGATAAGACACCTGATTGACATGCATTTAAAAAATAGGACAGCAAAGCAAAGAGTTGTTTAATTGGTTTAAGTGACGATGAGTCCATTACTTATTGCCCTATTGCTTTATTACATAGGACATGTAAAAATGTCTTGAGTTTAAGAAAAACGTAATGAAAATGTAATTAATTCTATCTATCAGGTTAAGGAAAGTAACAGTTATTCCAACATGGGAATTTGCTAAGAGCCTTTTAAACCTGAGATGTCCCTAAGTGGGGTATAATTAGCAGACGTGGTCCATAAGGGAATTGTCTCAGCTGGCCTGCAGAGAGCTCGGCCACCCTGGCTCTGCCAGTGGGCACTAGGGAGGAGCGACCGTGCAGGGACGTGCCAGCCATCTCTTCCAGGAGGTTTGTTCAAAGAGAGAAATACATCACAAGCTTTGTAAAGTCACAAATGTCTTCAAAATTTCCCTTTCATGGGTATCTAACTATGGCTGAGATATCATGCTCATGGGTAGTATTAAATACTCAGAATTGCTGGTGAAATGAAGCGCTCTTTCTAGACATCTCTTTTTCAATGCTTTCTCTCTCCACTCCCATTTTAAGTGAAAAGGAGAGAGATGGGGGTTCCAGAGGAGTGGGATTCAGGAGTGGGTACCGAAAGAGCAGCCTAGTTTTGAGGGATCATGTGCAGGACCAGGATCAGTTCTGCACACTCTGCTGCCCAGAGGCACAAATAGAAGTTAACATTTACAGAGGAAACCTTTCTACAAGAAATTGGTAAAGGAGACAACATCAGTCTGGCTAATGACTCTGAGGACAAGTACATTGAGAAAAGCAAGAGAAACCATGCATAGAGAGAAAAAAATAGCCCTCAACACCACAAAATAGCTGGAGGCAGATGAGAAATGAAGCTATACACAATTCTAAAAAGTAAAAATTGAGGTTTCAGTATAACAGTGAATACAACAGTTTGAATGCCATATATAACCCAGCAACATGTTTTCGTCTATGTGACAGAGTCCAGAAAAACAGATATTTTCGTTGCCTTAGCATTTGCTTTATTTATTTCCATTGCTTTATGGCAGATTATTTCCATAAACTTTCAGTTCTGAATTTTGCCTAGTAACAAAGTTCTACACATAGTTTGTAGGAAACATTGCATCTGCTTACGTGAGATTACTTACTCAAAAAAAGGCAATTTTATTTTTCAGGATGACGGGGTTCTTTATGAAGATAAGTAACATGCCCCAATTTCCTCTCTCTTTACCACGCCTCCCAATTATAATGGTTAAAATGTAAACTCTGATTGACTTAGAGAACAAATAGTCCTTTCGAGGCAACCAGGCTTACTCGCTAGAGTAAGACAACTAGAACTGGATCCTCATAAACTAAAATGCAGTACTACATAAAGATGAATGGACTCTGTTATATATAAAAAATAATTCAGCAGCACTATTTGGCAAAAGCAGTTCTCCAATAAATAAGGATTTATCTACTTCTGTCTGCTGTCAGAAACTGGATTACTTGCTGATGGATAGCAGGTGCTTCCAGTAAAAATGCAGAGATGTTTTGCTAGCTTGCTTGTTGCAAACATCGACCTAACATATGCTGTATGGCAAGAAAGCTATGCTCGGAGAGCAGTATTAGAACAGAAAAGGGTAAAGCTGAAATCTCAAAGGTTGTCTGAGCCAAACTGGAGATTATCCAAGCTAAAGGAGGAGGGCAAACAGTTAAAATGAGATACCAGTCCGCAACCCCTTTTTTCTCCTCCTTAATCGCTCTAGTAGTTAGGGTCACCAAGGCAAATAGAGTTACTCAAATCATACCACTTCACGTGAAGAACAATGCTAGCACTGGGCCTACTTTATGAACAAAGCACATACCGGATATATCACACAAACGTTCTCATTGATCCAAGGGTGAATTTTTAAAACAGCTCTCCAGAAATGGTGCTGCTCTGGAAGCAAACCCAGAAATGAGCTGGAGAGGCACCGTTCCCTCTTGCTCTGCCATGCCCCACGCTGCCGTGCCCCCCACCCATGACTCAATGTTTCGCTACGGCCATACACAGCCGTTTAATCTAACCCTGAAACCAGCCCACAGCTTCATTCAACAGTGGCACTATTCTAAAGCCTTTTTCTTTTATATATAATAATTTTCTTTCTGTTCCGTGCACGCTTCCTATGTAATTTTTAAGTAGTTTGCACACTGGAGTGGATTGCAGTCAGTTCTTTTCCAGCATACATAAATAGTCCTTTCATTATCAAAAAGGCAAGCCTTGAAACAAGAGTCGAGCATTTGGCACTGGTTCAAGTTACTGTAGCATAACAGGAGACTGGAAACAAGACCAAGTGATTAATTTGGCATCTCATTTAATTCATTTTTATCACTTACTTGTTAACTCTGATTTTAAGCTATTGCCTTCTCCTGAATTTTTATTCCAGATTGGCAGAATGAAATACTGGATTATTACCATAAAACTGTATATATCCACTTTCCATTCTGTGAGCACTTACAGATATTTCTTCAAGGTATGGGACAATCTTGTGCTCTCTATTTTCTCACGAATTGAAGGTCAATGGTTCAGATGAGTGGTACTGGAGACTTTTGCCCCGTCACTCTTACCTGTTTGAGACAGAAGTGGCGTGTAAGGGACTTTCGGTTCTATTGCACTCATGGGCGGAGGTAGCAAGGGGTTGGCAAAGCTGCGGAGAGGGTGCGTGGGGCGGACGCAGGCGGTGGGGATGGTTCTGCTCGGGGCGTCCTCGTTGTTGGAGTGCTCAGGCTGCGTCTGCGGTAGCAAGGACGGCTGCTGTGGTGCTGGTCCTTCGTTAACAGCTGCAAAGGAACAGTCAAAAAAAAGAAAAAAAGAAAAACCAAAGGACTATTATTGATGTGGTTTTTATGTCCCATTTCCTATTTTTATGGTCATTTTCAACAGAAGGGACAGCATTAGCCTCTACCCTCCAAGAAGGTGCAGGAAATGTGTAAACAGTTCCATCAAAAGTTATTGGCAGACGAATTAAAAACCAGATGCTCCTCAGAGTGGCCGTGTGCCATTTGAAGCTCAAAACATCTTCCTTTAAAAAACAAAAACCAAAACCAAGCATGATGTTTTTATCTTCTTCTCTCTATCGTTCCTCTCTATGTGCTTTTAAATATTAAAAATCAATAAACACAAAAAACACTCCATCATGTGGAGATTGAAACAAGCTATGACTATGGAAACTCATTATGTTCAGCATGATGGTACTGTTCTAGTCACAGCAGAGAAAAGCTGGAGACAAAGAAAGGACTTAATTAATTTCCACATAACCAATCACCAATATTGTTCTTCCTTGAGACAGCTGTAACATTTAGTGTGCCAAAGCAGTAGGTTGCTGTTTTATGAGCCTACATTCAAAGTCAATTCTTCAGAGATTTAAATGTTCCCTGTCAACCTTCTAATATAAAAGACAGCTTCCCTACGTTCTGCAGTGTTTCTTAAAAGAAGCTTTCAGTATCAAGCTCTGAAATGGACTTTCCATGCCAGAAAACAGAAGCAAACAGCTGAAGTGTTAATGAAAACAAAGGCTGAGACAAAGAGAAAAGCCCTTTATTTCTACGGCCCTCTAGAAACGCATGTTGTACCCAAGCTATAAATCACAACATGATTATGGTTGTACAGGAGTTTTCAGGATGTGTACAGTCCACAGCGTTGTCCGACATCACCAGTACCGTGAATGCAGAAAAAGGTGATTTGTGAACTGAGTTCTCTTGAAACCTATTGGATGCAAAATCTTCTAATCATGTAGTCTAAAATCAGAGTATCTTCTGTGGAGTGTGTACAGTGAAGAAGATGTTGTGTAGAAGGAGGGATAGAAGAAGACAGCAAGAGGCGGGATGCACACTCACACATCTCGATGGCATTGCCCAGATTTATGGCACTGCTCTTCACATAACACTGACTCTTGGTCATGAAGAGAAACTCACTGCTGCTGTTTACACCGGGACACAACACTGTACCACATTATTCAGACTTTCAGAAGTTTAAGAAAATAAACAAAGACAGAAAAAAGAATTCCAAAGAAAACAGATTATTTTGTTCTTGTAAGGGAACTGTAATTGGAATAAACAACAATCTTTAAAGCTTTAAAAACTTCAAAATCTTTAAAATCTCTTCTTGACCACTATGCCTACCGTGACAAGCCAAACCAATTAAGAATTAATTACAAGGACTGATAAGTGTAAGTCTGCTGTGGTGCTTTATGGATGGCAGCAAGAAGTTCATTTCCCCATGCCACAGGAAAGAGCCTGCCACTTCTATTTCGTTCCTACTGCAGGAGAAGGATAAGCAAATTGAATTGGAAACACCATCTCTTGTCTTCTTTTCCAAATCCCGCATCACGAGTGCTGTTGAGGCTTCCCCAGAGCTCGGATCCATGGCCTCTCCCGGCCCCTCTTCCAGCTCCCGCCCCGCTGCCCCGAGGAGCAGCACTGGAGAAAGTTCTCCTCTTGGCGAGAGTGTCCGCAAGGCCTGACATTATTTGCAAGCAGAACAGTGGAAGGAAGCAGCC
Organism: Gymnogyps californianus; assembly: GCF_018139145.2. Lineage (NCBI taxonomy): Eukaryota > Metazoa > Chordata > Aves > Accipitriformes > Cathartidae > Gymnogyps > Gymnogyps californianus. The sequence goes on along the minus strand of NC_059500.1, from coordinate 83,391,871 downwards.
TGGTTAGTGAAGAGCCTGATCACAACAGGAACTTACTTAATTGGAGCATGTTTGTGTCGTCCGGTGTCTCCACAGTATCTGTGCCAGCCAGGATGGCTCACAGCACAACAGTTAATCATGCAGCTTGTGGCAGGAAACAGAAATCTAGGAAAAGCTCAATCTTTTACTGACGAAAACAACCTTCCTGACACATACATATCAGAATTAGTTATTATACTGGGACCCAAAATGCTCCAGAGGATCTGGTTTCTTTCAAAGCCTGCTGCAACAACCAGAACTCATTGTACAAATAACATGCAATTACACAGCCAAGTCAAATCTCAAGGCATTTTATAATAATTAATGTCAAAGTATATAAGTAATTACAACCTACTAAGTGGCAAAACAATTTTGAAAAATGGAAAATGAGGATTTCTCCTCATTTCCACAGCCCCATTGCTTGTTCCTATGGCAATATTGCAGACATCCCTGGCAAAACTGAACACCGCGGATAGGAACCCAACTACAGGATCAGACCAAGGTCAAAATCATCTACGGTTTGTAAAAGTTGCCTCATCTGTGGCTCATGTTCCTTGTTTTCACCTTCAAGGCTCTTTGCGTTATCATGCCATTGCCCTAGCTCTGCTTTTCCATTTCCCTCCTTGCCCAGCGGACCCCTCTCTTTTCTTCTCTGAGGACTAAAATTCTCCTTAAGGAGGCCGGAGATACTGAGGTTATTTGTAACAGGGCAGAGCAGGAATGATAGTTTAGCTCATTCCACCCTTACTCTCTGCCCACACATTCAAGAAGGTGTCACAGCGTGTTGCTGCTCTAGGCTACCATGGGCATTAGGCTCTTCTCTCCCTTCACCCTGTCCTAGTCAAGGAAGATGCAAAATAGTATGTGAGTCTCACAGAGGTATACATCTGAGATTACAATGCTTTCTGGAGCAAAGCCTTGGCGAGGTCTTTGCTTAAAGTAAAAATAAAGCCTTTTGTCTATGCTCTTAGCCTCAATATGTCTTTCAACATGTTTGTCAAAGTCTGAGCTTCCAACGGAGCCCAACACTTTTCATCGTGTCCTTTAGGACAGCTCTTTTGGGAGGCTCTTGACCTGTTTGGAGAAACAAGTAAACCAGACACTTACTGCTACTCGCCATCAAATACCTTCTTGGTATTTTCTGCAGTGGTGCTCTCAGATAACAAAGCTTTATCAGCTAGCATCAGCATAACGGTCTCTGCATTCAAAGGCTATTAAATTACTGCTTTACTGTATGGGTATGTTTTATCTTAAAGATTTAGTTGTAAAATCTGGAGACCTACATAACCATTATTACATAAAAGATTTCAGCGTATCCTCCAGCTATTACTGAAGAGAAAGGTGTGATGACTCTATTAAAATTAGAAGCTAGAGCTGGGATTTAAATATTGAAGGTAAGTGGTCTAATGAAGGTGCTTCATGCTTGAGAAGACTTTTATCTAAAGTAAGATGTGCATGCTTGCAAACATAATGAGAACCATCAATTTGCAATTCACTCAAGTCCCTGCAGGAAGAGAGGATGGATTGTTTATTTGACGGATGGATGAAGATGAGCACATCGCTACTGCTGCCTACATCACCTACATCAATCCCCTGCCTAGCAGCCAGATATTTGCCTTCATACACCGCAACAGAAGCGCCCAAGGATTCTGATTATTTCTACTGATCCAATTATTACCTTTTTTTTTTACAGAAAGTAGACTCCAAATCGGCCTTTAAGATGAAGCAGATAACACCATGCTGCATTCCAGTTGTGATCTTTTGCTCTTGAATTTAGTAAAATATTTTGGCAGAGTAAAGAAAGTATTATGCTATACATGAAGATCTGTTCTAAAGCCCAGTAAAACCTATTAGGGTCTCATTACTTTGGAGAAACCTTGGATAAAGCCCTACTTGCATTAATTTTATATGTGAGGAACATTGAGAATAAACTTGCTTTGAACTCAAATAGCCATGGACAGGTCTCACCAAGCAGAAGAACAAATATCTGATACAAAGTCTTTTGATCTTCCCTTTGCTTTTGCATAATTGTTGGTTGGTACAATGCTGTTAACCAGTTCAATGAATTTAGGCCTCTGAATATATTTTTACTTTGTATATCTTCTACTAAGAAGTAACACTGGAAATATTCCCACTTGGATTTGTAGGTATTGGCCCTGCCACAGTCTGAGGTAATGAAAAAATCAATATGGATTGAAAACAAAAGGTAATAACAATTCAAAGTATGTGATGGTAGATGGGGACTTAAAATGACTGAACTTTATTCCATATCTGCTAATGACTTTCTGCGTATTTTTGAATTTATACAGGTTGTAAATATCATGTGACGAAGACTATATACCTGTGTAATGCTGACAAACCTGGGCCTCATTCCTGTTGGGATCTTTGGATGTTATTGTAGCACAAGCAGTAACACTTTTTTAGCATGATTATTGTCAGGTTACTACTCTCATGCAATTTTAGGTACATCCAAAGAATACTTTTGAGGAATACTTTTAAAAAATTGCGAATCGTAAAGCTGAATCATGGGAAGACAGCAGAACCATTTTTAAATCATACGTGGTTACATCCAAAGAACTATGTACTGAAAAAACCAAACTGCTTTGCTGATGATTCACTTTCTGGAGGAAAACAAAGGAAGTGAGGGGCTAAGCAGGACCTTACCCACAACTCCAGTACAGCTCTCATCCCACTTCTGTGAGATGTTGCAATCCCTGCTGAACCCAAACCGGACTGTTGGATAAAAATGACCATTTCCACTAAGTCCAGAACGCAGCTTCTATCATAGAAGGGATTTAAGCTTCCCAGCTGGATGAGCTCACTGCAGAGCTGACTGTTCGCAGCCAGAAAGGCAGCTCCAAGAGGAAATGTGCTCAGGAAATATTTGCTTTAGTGCATCTCACTTTAACAGATTAATGTACATAAAGTTATCTCCATTCCATAATACTTCTCTATGGCTATCTCAAGCTATTAATATAATTGTTGTTTCATTGTTCTGGTTTACACAATTTTCAATCTTTCTTTTTAATACTAGAAAATAATATGTCTTTATTTTTAACAAAACATACTTTCTGAACATCTCCAAGTTTTCACCATGTGGATTATTAGGGCAACACACTGATGAATGGCTCCCTCTAAAAATGGTGCTGTTAGACCAGTCGTAGTCTTTAGCCTGAAGAAAAGTACTCTGCCTCCTGTAAAAGTGTGATCAGGATGGGACCAGAACACAGCCTATTTATGCTGACCAGCGTGTGGATGGGGACGGGGCCACCTCAGTACCTCCCAAGTGGGAGATGGTTTCCTCCAGCTCTCCTCTTTCCCTACTGGAGACTGCGACAGCTCAGCATCTCCAATAGCTGTGGCAGAGGAAAAAAAAAGAGCATCTTCTTCCTTCTGTAACACACGGCAAACTACAAAGCATCTTCTCCTACCTGTCTTGATAAAATCGTAGGCAGTGGGCACGACAGAGCTCTGGAGGAGCCTGGAGGAGAAGGCCAAGCCATGAGAAGGATTGCTGACCAGACAACAGTCACTTTATTATGGCTCAGAGATGTCTTCTGTCTGGAAAAACTGGTATTTAGCAATAGTATTTTATGGCTGGTAGTGTCATCAGCAGTAGTCAAACAGGCAAGACAGCTTATTATTCAAGCTCTAGTTGGGGCCTGACTCTCCCTTCCATTTTTTTCAGTTTCCTCTTCAGTAGAACATTTGTCCTAAAGATAAGTTGCAGCACTCGAATCTTCGGGTCAATGAAAAAGGCCTTCAGAAACAGAAGAAGGTGTTCGAGCATTGTCGGTACGGCAGGACGTCGAGCAACACCGTCGCTAATGGCATGGCATATGATTTATTCAGGGATTGCTACATCTTGATCAATAGGGTGCTCGGTCATGCAGTACCGCAGGTAGGCTCTGTCTCAGAGGAATTATTGCTGGGTATTTCTTTTTCAGACACAGCTGCAATTGGTCAAGTATCAAGTGAATTTTTCACTGAGGGATAAAACACACAAAAAAGCTTTATGTATTGTCTCTACAGTCTCTTTAACTGCTAGTTGCTCTCGACCACATGATCATATTAAGAAAACAGCCAAAAAATAAACAAACTCAAAGCATTAGAGTAATTTCGTTGCTCTATCCCCACATTCTCCGCTGCAGCGAGGTGGTCGGTGAGGCAGTGGGAGGTGAGCCACAAATGAAGCAGCTGCTTTTCAGTCGGCTGCGCTGGAGATTGACCGCTCTTCCAGACGGGCTGACGTTGCCAGCCCTGGCGTCCGGCAGCAACGGCACCAGTGCTGCGAAGAGCTTCGGGCATCATATTACAAATATACTTTTATATCCCTTCATCCCTCCTCTGACTGAAAAGTAATGAACACTGCCATTATATAAACCTAGTGAACTGCTTGGCTGGTTCTGACAGTGTCAAGTGTCACTAGAAAACAAACACTATTTCCACGTCCTTGTCTGTGCCTTCGCTTCATTGCCGTGGTGCTGAAAACGTAAGGCACAGCGAAGGAAGAGAATATTTCATTTGGAGGTATTTTGTACGATCTGGGAGCTTTGGAAGTCAATAGCCTTTGCCAGAGAGCACAACCGCAACGGCTATAATACGTTGTCATTGCACATTGTAACGGGCTTAGATAATTTTCGAAATACCACGCAGTCTTGATTACCCAGACCTCAATAATCTGAAATAGCCATTATCCAAACAAGGCTATGTCTACCGCTTTTGAATTATTTAATGGGAAATTGCCCAAATTATCTGAAATCTTCACTGCCTGAGCTTTTTCAAGGCCCATCAGGTCTTCTGAATAATTAAAGCTGTTTTGTATTCAAGCTTCTTGCAGAGAACTTTTGTGTATTAGCACTCTTCTGTTCAACTCTCAAGCGTGCCGCGCTTGAAAGACTTGGGCAAACCCATACCTTTCGATACAGACCTTCCCCTGGGAACTGCCATTGGATCCAAGAGGATTTCAAACGCATTCCTCTTTTTGAAAATCTCGTCTCCTGACTACTACATGTGTAAATCTAGTGGCTGGTTCAGGCAGGAGCTGAACGCACCAGGGATGTGCGATCTTGGGGGTTGTGCCTAACGTATCCCTCAGCAATTGTGTCCCAGCCACCAGTCCCTATGGCATTTACCAGCTGAGCTGCCTGCATCCCTGAGGCATCAGCAGAACTAGGGAAACCTCCCTGACTTTCACGGCTGGACTTTGGATCTGAGGACTGAAGATGCTCAGGTCCTTTATGAGTAGGTCGAGATGATGACGGCTGAGCAAACAATTCAGTCTTCAATTTTTTTTTCTTCCATCTCCACGATCAGGCACAGGGTAGTTAATTTTATTTTTATTCCCAACATCTAACATATGTCAAGCAAGAAGCTGAATCTACTTTGTTTCTGTGCATTGCATTTGTGGTGGGTTTGGTATTAATTTAAGCAGGAGATCAAAACCTGATTATGCCAGCGAGGCCCTGCAGAGGAAATTGCCATCTAGCTTTGAAAGGACCTCAGCAACCGCACTGAAGAGAGGGGGAATGGCATTAGGGTGATGACTAGGACACCTGAACCCACCTTTTATCTACAATCCCACCACTGGATTTCAATCACCGCTCCCCAAGGACCTGTCTGAACTGACTGAAAGCAACAATCAAATAGGAGGAAAAAATCGGTCATTTCCAGATGAGTTCCCCGTGGACCAGCAGCACAGACTCTCTGCGACGTGAAAAAAAATTATGTGTAACAGATTGACATTAATCTGTCAATAATTCAGACTTGATATGCAGTAGAGTTAAGGGAGAATTATAAGAAAATATCAGCCCTCCAACCATAATTAATATGCCAGAGCACGCTCGCTAGGCTTGAACAAAGAACAGATGGCTGGCGGCGCGGCAGAGGCGTACAAGTAAGTTGTGAAGGTGAGGCTGGGGGCTCGCGCTGCATGCGTGCGCCTTCCCCTGATCGCGATAAGGTGAAGAATAGTTACGGGAAGACACAAACCGCAAATCTATTACTGCAGAGGAGCCAATATGAATACAGAGCTCACTCCAGAGAAGAGGCGAGCGATGTGAGATGGGATAACAGCATCCACATGTATAAAAGGATCTGCACAAGGAAGAAAATAAACTGTTCTCTATGCCCGCTCTAATCGAATCACAAAACAATTGACTTAAATTTTAGCAAGTTAGATATTAAAGAAAATGTTTCTAGCAGTGATGGCAGCTAAGCCTGGGAAGACACTATGTGGAGAGGTCGTGTAAGTGCTATCATGGATGATTTTAATGAGTGATGATACCAGATTCTGCCTTGGGATGAAGAAGAGCTCTTGAAGCCTGCATTTTTCTGGGAATATCCTTATGAATAAAGCAAAGGAAATTAAAGTACAGTGAAATGACTGACAGACCTGCAGAAAAGGCAGGACTGGATTAGAGATGCAGCAACTTTTAACTTTTAAGGTGTTCAGTACAGATTGGAAATTGCAACTGGAGCCGCTGCTGGAGAAGAGGCAGCCCGCAGCCAGTTGCTGTTACCAGACCAGACTTACCCTGGCTCCCAAAAAGCATGGCAGCATGATTTGCATTGGCTTATACATTCCATTGATAGAAAGCAACTTATTTCCAAGCACGTTAAGAGCAACGAGCAGAAGAAAAGCACTGTACTGACTTCTTCCTGCTCCAAAGGTCCTGTCCACAGAGAGGGTCGGGAACGGCACCGGCCGAAGGGTGAACTGCGGGTGCGGGTATCCGCAGGTCGGGGACGGCAGGATCCCGGGATACTGGGCACTTTCTAGTGTTGGCACCGGAATGGCACTGACCACAGCTAAAAGGAAAGAAGGAGAGAGAGATTAAATGAGTGCTTTTGGAAAATGAAAGAAGAAGTCCTTAGAGAGTCAGTAGGGAACCAGAAACAACCACGTTTCCAAAGCAAAGTACCCAAACGCTCGCTATAAAACATGCCTCTGCCCACAGAAGCCACCTCTGTATACAGAAATATGCCTCTCTGGTACACGTTGGATAATTGCAAGTACAGTCTGCAATTACTTATCTGTAAAACCAAATAGCTTTTTGTCTGCGTTCCAGCTATTCAGCCACGTTTTGGGGGGTGCTTTATATCCCTTGACAAATAAGTGAGAAGGAACGGATCAGGCAGTTTAAGGGCTTATTTCAGTTGCCTAAGCACAGGTCCCTGGTGCCATTTCTGATGCCTTAGGAGGGCCTGCTGCCCTCAGCCGCCGCTCTGGAGGAGTGTGGGCTCCTGCAACTCTTCCATTATGTCTGCCAGCTTCACACCAGTGTCCCTGATGCCCTTGGATGTCCCCAGTGGCATGGGACCCCCAGGTTTACCCATCAGCTGAGGCTGTCCGGGCATTATTCCCCACTCAGGAATGTCCAAGCCTGTAAGGAACAGGAGTGAGATGTGCCAGCAAACCAGTAGCTAAAAGTCTGAAGTTGAAGTTGAGTTCTTGAGTTGAATTTAAGTGAAACGCTTTGATTTGAAAACCGGGATTACAGCATGATGAATTCAGGCTTTCCTGGGAGTTATCTCCTTTATTTTCAACAGTCAATGCTTGAAGAGTGGGTGATAATAATGCTATATAAATCATAAATTTCTTGGTAGCTTTTTGGAAAAACATTGAAACTCACATTAAAGTTTTGCCCAGCTAAACAATAAGCAGAGATTTTTGGCTCATTGATGATAAGGTCTGGCTTATCTAGCACCTTTCGCACACGAATCATAAACAATGCTGTAAACTTTAAGATAGTCATTACAGTTACCTCTAGCTCCTACTACATCCATTACACAGAGTGGCGAATTGGGCTGCCCCCCAGGTCACACAAGAAGCCATGACGGTGCCAAGGCTTTACGAGGGTATTTTTAAGCACACGGCTTTCAGCGAGACAACGCTGCACTTCCAGAGGTAACGGACAAGTGTGGAGATGAAGAAAACTCACGAAGCAATGCTAACCTGGGTGATTTGAGCTTCAGAGTTGTCTGGGTTCAATTCACCCACTCTTAGAAGCGAATTTCTACTATTCAGACATTTCATTTTGTCTGTATAAGACATTTTTATTGACAATATTTACAACATTGCTGCTGCAGTGAAAAATAGTACTCTTTATTGAATTCTATTAAAGAACAACTTGTTTTTCAAAGTCCATTCCTTCATTTCTTTTTAGGGTGTAGATACCTAGCACTTTCATTTTTAAAATAAGACAGGATTACTATTCATTGCAGTGCTCTATTGTAGAGAAGCTGGAGAAAAGGTAACATCAAACATTTTCAATAAATCTTTGCAATTTCAAGCAGATATGACAACAAATCTGTTCTGTCATAGCCTGTCAGCAATTGAATTTGCACTTAATACTGATATACTAAGACACTGAAAACAGAAATTCCCTGACCAAATCATGGAGCTACCTAAACACTGTTCTACATTTAAAATGTACTGTATCATGTAAAAAAACCAGCACCCAAGAACAGCTTACAGAAATGACAAAGTAGGACGTTTTGAATTGTATTCAAGCACCCCAGAGGCTGCCAAAGCAACGGAGTTGACATGTTCACATTTCCCTGAAAAAAAGAACTGCTGCGATTTTCTGCAGTTTTAGGGAGTGGGATAAACAGAAAAAACCTCCCCACAAAGCACAGCAGAAATCTCTCGCCAAACTGATTTACTCTGTGAGCATTTTATTTTTGTCTTCCATAAGCAAAGATTACAAACAGAAAACAGGGGAATTACAGGTACGATACTTGAATGTGATACCCTGCAAAGACTTTCTCAATTATTTTTCCCTGTAAATACTCCTCTCCATACAACAGCCTTGGTATTTGTGACTGCCTGTATTTCAGTAGCATTAGAGCCATCAAAGATATCACTAAAACCTTATCAGATTTATCTGGTTTACGCTCCTTCCACTTCAGTAAGCAAAGGCGCATTACGGAGTATATTTGTTCTCAAAGACTGCAAATACTGATTATTGAGATGAGCGTGACTACTTCCAGATTTGGTATTTAACAATTAAGAGTATGGGTTTTTTACTTCAGAATTACGATGTTGCTTCTTCAATCTATTTAATCACTGACTGCTGACAATTTCTTTCAGTATCAGGCAAACAGAGAGAAATGAATTAAAGCATCTAATCTGACAGAGCCTCAATTTTATCTTCTGGGGAAAAAAAAACATATTCAGCATAACTCAGCCTGCACAAATGCACAAATAAGACTTTTATAAATCTGAGTTTAATTATTTGCAAACAATCATAATATGCTGTCGCTGTAGATTAGATTGATACTGTTGAAAATATAAATAAATAGAAAAGAGGACATAATTCCTCAAAATGCATCATTTGACTGAAAAACCTAAATATGTTTAAAAGCACTTTTATCTATAAGCTGTATGTAGAATAATGTTGACTTGACTTTTACTTAACTAACACTGCTATTGACCCATCGTAATTACAATTGATTTGGTTCCGATTTTGCTTACACCACTCCAAGCCTATCCATTTTCTTGGACTGCTGCCCTCCTTCAAGCCAGGCCAACCCAGGAGGAATCCCACTGAAAAAAGGGCAAATTGCCCGATTGTGAGAATAGCGAGGTTACAAGATGGGAATATTTCCCAGGACACGGCCAGGTGGTGTAAGAGCTTTCTCCGCCTCAACCCAGAGGTCTTTCTTCCAGATCATAAAGAGGGTGGAGGCTGAAATGTGGTGATATGTCCAGCCCAAGGCATGAAGAACTGGAATTCAGTCTCTCCCTGGGCACCTCTGGTTTATCCTCATAAGGGCTGGGTACTGAGCCTGAGCAGCATGACCTGAATTGCACCCATAATGAACACAAATTACAGGAATCAACACTAGCTCCTACTAAGTAATTTACTGAACAAAGCCATGGTAGGTTATTCCCTCTCCTCTCCTTCATTCAGTTCCTTCTGGTTTTTTTTTTTAATATATCATTTGTGATGTGCCCTTCCACAAGCCTACAAATAGGCACTTAGATTTAACCATCAGAGCTAGAAAGAAATTTTGTGATGAAATAGATTTCTGTCAGTATGTGTTCATTTTTCTTAACTCAGACTATTTACATAGATGTACCAATTCCCATAGATTTTTGATCGGATCTATTTTGTGAGGTCAAAGGTAGAACTTCTAGCTAAAAGCTGAGAGCTACCAAGAGACTGATCACAGGGCTGCTCAGAGGAAAGGTGAAGACCCAAAGCCTCATCCTCCACCGGGAACTTCATCAATGCCAAACCCTCTCTCCGGTGCCTGCGGGCTCTCACTTACCCCTTTCCTTTGCTCAGCGGTGAAACAAGGTCACTTCAGAAATTTTAAGAAGTTCCGCAGGATGGGAGAACCTATCTAATGCTCTCCAGCCTTCCTGTCTTTCTTGTGTACTTTGCTGCTTTGAAAAAGATCCACTTCATCTATGGAACTTGTTCAATGATAAACACTGTGGTCACTAAAATTGAACACCTATTAAAAATATCTTTTCTCCTCATTTACTTGGCCTTGTAAGAGAGCTGCTCCATATTAAAAAGGCATATAGTTGCATGGCCAACTACTACAGACAAAAGAAAATAGAGCAGAAACTGCAATAATGTCCAGCTGATTATAATTATTGATACTACTACTAATATCACAATTTACATCTGTGTATTGCAAAGCCTTCTGCTCTGGCAGCTTGAACTCTTACCCCTGTTTTTAAAGTTTTATAGTAAGGAGACAGAGGGATTTATCCATCACTGTCCACCTGGTAAAAATAGAAACGATGACTCTTTAGGCTTAGCCTGGGCTGAGTCTAGCAGAAGTATGATTTCTGAATTCTCTTCATAGTTTTTCCAGCGATGCGTTGTGAAGCCCTGGCAAGCTTCCAGGCCTTTTATTTTTTTTTTTAGATGAAGAAAACATTGCTAATGCTATTTAACTTTATGAGGCATAACTAGATCATATTGGAAAGATCGTATGAGATCTTCCGATGGGTGAGCACGGCTTGCGGGGTGCAGAAGGAGGCTGGGGGAAGGTCCTGGTACTCACGAGGGTTGTTTGGTTGTGAATCCATGGGGATCATGAGCTTGGCACGGGTGGCTCTGCGGGCAGCAAGTGAGCGCTCTAACGTGGACATGCTGCTTCCAACATCTTCTGTCTCTGGACCTAGAGAAAAACACCACAATAGCTTAGTTGAAAATGCTGTAAATGAATGTTTCTCTTCACCTTACAACTAGCAGAAAAATCAGGTTTTTTTAGAATTCAGTTATTTTAACCGATCATTAAATATCACCACCTGCAAAGAGCTGCACAGACTATTTTGGCTGCTTTTTCTGTATAAAATTATTGTTAGCATTTTTCTGCAAGAGAATTAAGATATGTCCCTTTCTCTTTGACTCTGAAATTATCTTGAAAACCCCATCCACTTCATAAAAATATGACAATTTTCTTGTAACTTCCCTGTTATAAACTTATTTTAAAATTCAAGTATCAAGACCAGAAAAAGGCTGCATCAATTCAGGTACCTACAAAACCTGGCAGCCAAGAATTATCTTTGAAATACGTCTGAAGGATGAAAACAACCTTCCTTGTGAGATGCCATGAAGTCCTACGTCCTGATTGTCCGGTAATTCACGGTGGCTCTTCTAGCCTGTGCATCTTGTTTTTTCTACAGCAACCATGGCAAGTTAAAGATGTGCCTGGAGCTTCCCCTTATTTGGTCCTGGATCACAACTAGCACACCTACCTCGATCAGAGAGCTGAGATACGCTGCCTAATGCCCAATCCAATTCAAAACTGTCTCAGCAGCTATATATATTAGACTCTCTGTTTAGGTATTGAAATATGGATGCTGTAATTTAGTCACATTAGTATAGGATATTTGAAGTATTCAAAGATTCTAGGGAATACACTTGTCAGAAAGAAAGTGTGCTTGGAACTGGATGTTTGGTGGAGTGAACTGCAATGAAATAAAAGCTGTATTTCTCTCTTCATACCTCGTCTCACATGAACCTTATATTTATGTTACTTTTGCTATTTTAATAAAACATGGATGAAATCAGTTTAATACTGTCCTACAGGTAAGCTTAATACCCACTCAGAATATCCATCTCTGATGTACCCAAGCAAACACAGATTCCTTGAAAAAGATGACAAAAAAGATTTGCATGAAAAGACTATTTTTCTCCCAAATCACTCTTCTCTGAATTGCAGGACTGAAATGTCAAGTCTTCTGTCGATGGCCATTCAAAGACCTAATTGCTAGTGAAAAGCCAGGGACAGTCGCACTGAACTGTATATTACAGAACGGGAAGAAACATAAAGGCATTTATTTACGGTCCAAGGCGTTTACACATAAAATACCTAGCCCAGCCTTTGTCATTAACTTGCTCATACGCTGTGATGACTTCCTACCATGCACTCGATTGCAAGCCTACTGCAATCAATGGAGCTCTCACATTGATCTTTCTGGGCCCTGGATCAGCTCTCCTGATCATCAGCAATATCTGTTCAGGCAAAGGGAATGTTCTGGTTATGTTTTCCCAATGTCTAATATAACGAGGACCTTTGCATTAAAAACAACAGAAATCATTGTCACAATTATCCTCTAAATAGCTATCAGCCCAAAACACAATGTCAGAAAAAGAAAATTAGATCCATTTAGAAATTTGAAAACTGTTCCTTTTTAACTTCTCTTTCCTTGCAAGAAAAGAGCTATGGAAAAAGAGATAAAAACATCAGAGGCATCCGAAAAAGTCACCTTCGTTATTTACAGCCCCAACCGATATTCTGGAATTATTTCACTCTGTCACCCACAAGCAACGTGTTCACGACGAACTCAAGACAAATATGTTTATGTTTTCAACTTCTGTGCTGTGTTTCGCCCTCCGTCCCTCTCTGCACACACCACCTGCCTCTCCCAAGACTTTCTATTATGGTGGAAAAAATGTTATCAGCCGAAGTGAAACCTGCGATGTGCGGTGTGCACTAAGGTTAAAAAAAGGAGGAGGAAACTTCACTGAAACTACATTTCTCTTACAGAATTTCTTTCTTCATATCTGTAAGTTTTCTCAGTTTGCCTGGCCCAAATTCTGCTCCCGGTGATGCCGCTGACCACCTTCCCGATCATGTTCTCCCTTTGCTCCATTTTTCATTTCTTTTTTTCCCCACTTACTTCTCCATGCCCCCCTTTGCCTCTCTGTTTTTTTTTTTAGCACGGTATGCAAATTTAATAACATTTGACTTCCAGTTGAATTCCTGAACTTAAAAAATTAGAATGGTGTAAAAATCAAAAATGATGGGTTTTCCCCAAACCACTGCAAAAATCATCTAGGAACATCTCTCCCAGCACCCATAGCAGAGCTGTCAATTCTGCCAGTCTCCTCCTGGATCTTGCCAGGTTTCGCCCTCTGTTAGAGACTCCACGTGCTGGGCTAAGGTCACTAACCACCAGTATCAAATTAATTTAAAGAAAATTTATATGCTGGTGATGGAGAAAAAAAAAAATTGGAGTACAGGGAATGGGGTTGGACTAGATGACCTTTAGAGGTCCCTTCCAACCCAAACCATTCTATGATTCTAATTTCCCCAAATCTACAAGTGAAACCCAGCCGATTTCTGTCTCTCCTGCCCTCGGAGCCCCTCACCGGGCTGCGGGGTGCTCTTGCTGCCCAGCTGCGTTTCCGACTGGCTGTGGCTGACGGGGGTGATGTCCTGGCAGCTCTGCATCGGCGAGTCCCTTCCTGCGGGGTCCGAGCCCGTCGGCTTCTCGATGTTCTTCATTTCCATCTCCTCGTGGTGTATCCACAGATCTGGGGGTCTCAGGTCCTTCTGGCTGCCCTTCCTTTTACCAGCACTGTGGGTTGCACGTTTTCTGCAGGAAAGAAAGATCAAAACTGTCACATAAGGACGTTTTTCCCCTTCATAAGACCAAGAGTGTGATGCCTCCTCATTGGCGTCTTTCTAAGGAACCCCTCTGGTTGTGTCCTTCAAAGGACAGCAGTTATCTTGATGCGGTCCTATACTTTCTGGACCCTATGCTCCAGGGGATGGGCCTGGGGCTCAGCAGGGTGGGTCACTTTTTTTCAGCCCCTGACGTAGAAATTGGGGAAAACCACTCTTCCTGGAAGAGGAAGGGGAAGCGGCCAGTCTCATCTCGGGAAGAGCAGCACTCGTGGAGCGCCTGCATCTAAAAACAGCGACCAAAACCCACGTCCGCCAAGCGATGCACATCTTATACCTTCCATAACTGCGTGCAGCATTTCTTTAAATATACACTAAAGCAGTATTTTTATTACAGAAAAGCTCACAAATCCAGAGTAGCATTTCCCAGAGCAACATTAACTCTCCTCTCTTCATGCACAGGTATTACAATATGCTCTCACGTCAGTGGGCCACCTCCTCTGGGGAGCACACCGTGCCACGAGGGGATGGTACTGCTCCGCTGCTCTCCAGCTTTCACCTCCCCTCGACTACACAGGCTATTTGTAACAAAATACGCATGTTTTTCTATTCTAAAGAAAAGATATGCTCCTTACATATGGAGCACAATGTCTAATTTACAGCTGTAGAGAAAGTCTTATCAGAAATCTATCAATTTAAATAACTCTGAAAGAGCAGTTCTTCTGGTTTATTGTTAGGGTTTTTTGCTCAATAATCCAAAAGTACTCTTACCTCTGGTTTCTTCCTCTGTACATCTCAAAGTACTTTGTGAAAGGCAAGTAATATTATTGCCCCAAGTGGAAAAGCAGAAATACTTGTGATATACAAAAAGCTGCAGGCAAATATTTTCAAATTCATGTGCGCTTTTAGGTAACAAAAAAAGAAAACCTTGATTTCCATGGGCACTGAGCGCTCTCAGCTACTCATTACCCCTGTCATACGCTCACCCCAAAACATAGCTGTGCACCTCCGAAGGGAAGGCTCTTTCCCGTATCCACGGAAAGCAATGCCAAACCTCTCACTGGCATCCCTAGGACTCACACTCATGCATCATTTGTGTAGGTGTGCTCAGATAACTGCCCTTCCTATCACACGCTGCAGGCGGTATTGCAGAAGGTGGCATGGGGTTATTTTACCAGAAAAAAGTTTGAGGAAATTATAAACTTTAAGAAATTCCAATTGTTTGAATCAATTTCTGTGATTTGCTAAATTTTCTCAGCCTGGTCTAGAAAGCAAGAGATGCGTGTTACGACTGTGTGCATCACCAAATGTTGTGCTTTCAAGAGAAGGAACAAACATATCCTACAATTTAAAATGTCACTGCGGGCACAGCCCTGTCTCATCCCCTGAAGCTGATGGCAATGACATTTTACTTCAGCAGAAATATCCCAGTCCTCAAACTGCCACCCTTAAAAGCAGAAATTGTTTTAGGTCCTTTGACTGGCCAGTACGCGAAAAGCTCTTCAAGGGTCAAAAGATTAATTTTAAAACGTGATCTGGAAAGTTAGCGGTGGAGGCGAGGCTGGGGTTGTTGAGAGATTTTTTGTTTATAGCCCACAAGAAATAGGAGTGTTGGCTTCTGGTCATAATTATTTCCTACGTTTAGTCTGTTACTTGCTAATTGCCAGAACTTAGTAATTTAAAATGACAGTATTTCAAAGAACAGGAATAAAGAACATGGAATAAAGACAGTTCTTTAATACCTTCTTGCACAGACCCTCGTACCATCCTGATTAACGCCTACAAGAATAATTATGAGCACTTTCATTCAAACCTTAACATATGACCTGCCTGAAGTTAAAAAGTAAAGTTGTTCTTTCTGTCTCATTCAAAAAAGACCATAATTTTGGTTCTAAACAAGGAATTACTTTCTTCACTTCAGGATACAGCAGCTTTTTTGTCACTTTCAATTGAAAATAATTCATTTCTCCAGGCTTGAGCTAGGTAAGAGAAATTTCAGCCCCAAAGTAATTTTATACACAACTCAAAATAGGAGGTTATAATGAATGTGTCATTCCAACCATAACTACAAAACCGCTACAGCAATGATATCATTTAAAAATATATGCAATGATCTAGCTTGGTTTGCATTGTATTTTCTCACAAATTATTGATGTTCTGACAGCCCGTGAGTAGCAAATTGAATCAGAGCCAGGAGTGCATACGAAAAGGTCATCAATAACAAATGAAAATAAATCCTCCCCTGGAATGTTCTGTTTATGCAATGCAGAAGTTGAGGTTCGGCTTCTGAAAATGCATCTACCCTCAATTTCAGGGGGAGGCAGGACCTTTGCTGCACCAGACAAGCACTTTATATCTATAGAAGACAGTCACAACAGCTTCAACATCAGCTTCAAACCTCAGCTGCAGCAATGGAAACTGATGCTTTGCAAGTTCATGTTGAGATTTACAGTGGGATTCAAATTTAGTCCATTACCCATTTTATAACTGGAGCAGGGATTGGGAAGACAAGGAGTTTGGAATTGAAAAATTGATCTCAGATGGCAGCGTTTCTGTTGCTGTTCAATTATTTTACAACGTGAAATGCATCCAGCTTGCATACCATAATGATATATATTTTTTTCCTAAGGATGGATACAAAAACAGAGGTCAGCTCTGCCCTTAAAATATATATTATGGTCATGCAATCTTGAATAATGACAGCAGAACGTAAGCTGTACTTTCAAAATAAATAAACTCTTGGGAGAGGAAACTCTTTCTCGTTGTCTATTTCTATAGTTTCCAGCACAACACCGCCTGGGCAGTGACTTCAGCCATTATACAGCACACCCATATAGCTCCTAACAATATACACATGCTACACAGGATAATTTTTCAAGTACTCCAGAGTGAGATTACTCTTCATTGCCTTCGTTTTACAGTTACATTACCCCAGAGAAAACACTTAAGCTTTTAACAGCTCAGCCTAGTTTGTTTTTTTAACAACAATTGAAGATGTCTCTATCTGAAGATCTCAGAAATAAACTGTTCTCCTGGGCAAAACAAGTTTTTGCTTGTAAAAAAACCATGGGTAACCATCCGGTCATGGTCTGATCGGATGTCTTTTCTCATGGAGCAGGGACAGGCTCGGAGGCAGGACACAGAAGCAATGGCCCCATAAGATGTAACCCACCTCCCGCACGAACCCTGAGCCTCCTGCACTGCTGCTTGCGAAGCAAGTAATGTGAACATTACTTCAACTTAATTATCCTTCTGATGCATAAGTTAATATTTTATACTTTCTGTTCTTTATTCTTAACCTGGCAAAAATGTGCACTTTGCCTTTTGGGTTGTATTAAAGGAAACTCAACTGGTACAGAGGTCCTGTACAAAAAAAAAAAAAAAAAAAAAAAGAATACAAAACAATTCTTTCTCCAGAAAATCTCCCCCAGTGTTGAAAAATGCTTTCATTTTGGCCTCTTTATTTCCTGCCAGCCTTCCTGAAAAGCCAAAACCAGTACCCGTCTCTCCTATCACCTGGCTTCATGGTCCTCTCCTCCGAGGGAAGATCCAGCCTCACGCCACCGTGCAAGAGATGGGGCAGAGGCCACAGCTCACGAGCTAGCCCAGCATGGAGGACACGCGGAAAACCAGGAGCATCTCCAGGCAACACGGCAGTGAAATATGGAGGCTCTTTAGTGGCTGCTAACTCATTCCCCATTAGTTTGAGTTTGATTACGCTTTGGTTAATGCCTCCCCCGAGCCTTCCCAGATGTATGCTGACGCATCCCTGTTACTTACATAGGACTTAAACTAGTCTTAGCTTATTTTTTGCAGCCTCTTTTTACACCGCTCCCCCGCCCAGCATACTAATCGGTTGGGCACTTGTTCAAGACCATGTTTCATTTTTAATGGCTTAAATATGCACAATTTACCTACCAGGCTCGGACTAGATGTCCGCCCTCACCTTTTCTCCTGCGGCAGTCATAACCTCGTGTTACCAGTCCATAGGCTAATTGTTCTGGCATGTTACAAATTTTTGTTATACCTTGAAGCCTCAAAAAAATTCCTGGAAGAAGCAGGTCCTGCAGTTCGGGTGTATGGTGTACAAAGTGATATTTTCCCTTATCTTAAGATTCAGCTGGGATTCATCTTCTCGAAGCTTAAGCTCTGAACTGACCTGCCTGGAGCAGGAGTGCACTGAAGGACAGAGCTGATGGGTGGCCCCATCGTCCATCCTCCCTGGCACCACATCGGCAGACACTGCCAGTGCAGGACAGCGAGCATCTCGTGCTGTGGAAGATGTAATTACGGTGAGGGTATGAATCTCAATTACTGCAGGAGCCATACGTTCCCCTTACGCACAACTGGGTAAGTTATTGCACCTGAATCTTTACTTACATTTTTCTCCCCTATTTTTTACTGGCTTCAAATTGTCACTGGGTTTGTACGGCTGATATTTCATTCTTCCCTAGATGGCAGAGACAGAAAATACCTACTAAGCGACCTAGGTCAGTACCACGTTGTTCTGTATAATATGCTTTATTGTGCTTTGTTCAGCCAAGTTTTAATTAACTTAAGAAATATGACTTTTCCTCCACTGAAGGCTTGCAGGAGATTATTCCATCACCTGCAAGTTTTTGCTCTGGGGAAGGACACATGCATTATCCAACGAGACTTGGCCTTTACCCTTATTGCAGTCCTTTTGTTCTGTAGTTCATTGGTGATTTTAAACTAAGAACCAGCTGCCAATAAAAGCCTGAATCTAAACTCTTTCTGTCACAGTGTTCATCTCTCCAGGCAGGTCAGAAACAAAGTCATTCCCACCAACAACCTCTGTTTTGAGGAAATCCGGGATTTTTCCTGTTGTGCCAAATTTAAGATCCGTTGTTTAATTTCTATTGCCCTGTTTTTTGCCCACTTTCAGTGCAGAAATGGTTGGTTTGGGGCAACTTGGGTGAGATTCACCTGCCCACAGTATAGACATTTAGAAGTTAAACAGCAAATCCAAACCCACCAGCTTCACATTTTTTTAATCACTGGACAGCAATAAGCATCTTCAGATGACAAGTCTTCCGGTGCCTTAGGATAAGATGAACGATTCTTTGAACATTCCTGTTCCTCCCCAGGGGCTACAGAGGAGGTCAAGGTTGATTAACTCAAACTTGGATATTTAAGTTTTAGACACCTAATTCTGGACAGATGAATCTGTTTGTTTCTCTCTCATGTAATTCCCTTTTCCCTGTTAGAAACTCAAGAGACCTTTAGCCTTGATTCACCAAACCCTACTCAGCAGAAGAATTTCCATTGCCTTCAGATGATGGCCTGATTTTCAGGTGCTAAGACTCACAATAGAAGCAGATTTTCAAATCAGTTCATCATTCAGCTACCCCAGCATCCCAAAAGCATAGGCCCTTACTTTTCTGCCTAAACGAGAGCTTTCTTATTTAAAAAAATCTACCCTCAAATATCCATCTTTAGAGGAAGCGCTTGCCCCAGTGACTGTAACACACTACAAGCTGCCATCTGCCCATGCTCGACCAGCCCGAAGCTGATTTCGGCAAACACGGGAGCTGTTTGGTACCCTGACCATCCCTTCTTTCATCGTGCCACCCTTTTTTAAGCATCAGTGCAAATCAATGTAATAATGTCTGGCCCGTGCAAACGTTTATCATTCTTGTGGGCAAACTATGATTAAACTTCACTTCCTCATGTCCAGTCTTTCAAAATAGTATAATAATACAATGAATTAATAGTAAAATAACAGTGTAATAATTTTCAATGCATTAAATGCATCAAACCCAGCTCTGTTTCAAACCCATTGACTCCACTTCTAATTTCTCATAAAAACTGAAAAAAGCTTTGTGCTTTATGCTGCTGCCCTTTTATAGCCTTTCAGAGGAATGCCAAAGATTTTTTCCCCGTAATTTGCTACAGACTGGTTTTTTTTTTTTTTCAAATATATGAGAAATACCTGGAGAAACAGTTCTGGATGCTTTGTACTGGAAGACTTTTGGAGACAGACTGTCTGGAGAGGATAACGTCCTCCCAAAGGTTAGCAAGTGAGCAGGACTGCCTGTGTTTCTCAGCTGGGCAGGTGCAGGACCACAGAGTCAGAAAGTCTGACAGCATCACCAGGCACAGACAAATACTTTTTTTTTTTTTTCCTTTAAATCAATGGAATTGATTCTTTCCTGTGTCTGAATTATACTTGGCAATATAAACAACAGAGAGGTGTGCATGGCAGACTTGTTTTTCAAGGCTCGCCACATCAGGGGTACTTATTCTCCATGGTTTACTCTACAGCCTGGGGGACAGGGGAGATTTTCCACTCACCAGCAACGAGCGACACTTCCAAAAACAAAAGATCGAGCCCCAAAATGCAGTTCAGCCCCAGAACCCCCGTCTCCACAGTATGAATGTTATTGCCCGTATCTATTTTGAAGCTGAGCATCGCTGCCCTTTCCTTCCGTCCCGTGATTTGAGAACGTACTTCCTCTGCTGTGCTGAGGAGCGCCTGGTGCAGATGACGGCCACCACCACCACCACCACCACGGTGATGACGCCGACGGTGACGACGATGATGACGAGGAGGTTACTGTTCTTCTGGGGCGTGACGCTGCCGTGGGGAGGGTGCATCTGCCCGATGGGAGGCTCTGAAAGAAGATAAGACAACGAGGGGATGGTTAGCGCTGGATTTGCTCCCCTCCCTCTTTAGGAGTCACCCACAAAATAAAACACATAAAGCCTGTCAGGTGGCATGAATTCCTCTGAAAAAGCAGACGGAGGGTGCAGAAGGGTGCCACAAAGAGCTGAAGTTTATGTCGCGCTGCATTTCAGTGGTATAGCAAACAGGGACATATTTAAGCTGTAACGACTTTGCATTTTCTGAGTGTTAACAGCCTGGTGTTGGGAGTCAATAACTCTCAGCTCATTTTTGCTATTATCAGCTGAAAACGGAAATACAGGGACTATGGATTTTTTCTTTACGGCCCGTATAGTCTTTCTCAGTATTTACAGGCAAATACATATCTTGTGCATCAGCCAACCCGAATGCCTGATTCATTTGCCAGTACTGCTTTCACCCCACAGTCAGCCTCACATCGCATTATATTTCGTTTATTGCTACGCTGACCAGATCCCCGTGCAACGTTTGAGCAGGTTAAGGGCTCAATCTTCTGAAGTGATGAGCTTCTTGGTTTCAATGCAGCAGCAAGAATGGGACTGAAAATAACATCATTTCTGGTGTCAAGTCCCAGTCAAACTGACTTCAAGTACTGGTCCCTTGCTTTCGACAATATTTTCCCATTGCAGTGGGAATAGTATAGTTTATATTTTCATAATCTTGTTGGATAATGTCTATATTTACACAGCATTGGGCCATATGTTACGGACACCTGCACAAAACAGTGAGTAATCCTTTTGCTCTGTCTGCTAAGGCAATCTTATAGGCTTCCTATAAGATTACAAAATCACAAACCCCAAAATATCTTTCCACTTAAGCTTGGAGAAAAACTAAATATTCGGTGCAATGGGATGCAAAAGGAAGAGCTGTGCTATAGCGTGAATGTACTTTCTTCACAAGAGAAGTAACTCAAGAATTTTCATATGGCATCATCCCCACAACCTCCCACGTATAAACTAAACAATACTTGACTGGGATTTCATATTGCCTTTAGTACAACTGAATGTGAAAGGAAAAAAGGACAAATCTTTCCGAATAACAGTTTTTGTTAGCAATAGATGTAATTTAATTGTAATATTCTGCCTTGATTTTCTGCCCTAATATCCTTTCTTTACTTAACTAATCATGCTATTTAAATAATTTGCCCTTTTCTCATAGCTTTTCTCAGGCAACTGAATAAGATAAGCAGCTGTGAGTGCCATCTTTTCGGCATTACAATGGCCTAGTACAGAAATCCCGAAGATTTTGGGGTTAGGTTTCTTTTTCATTTCCATGCTCAGTAAAAGGCATTGAAGGAATATACCACATAAAATACCACAGCTATCAAGAAAAAACAAAAAGTTTTCACTCCCTACCCTTTATTGCAGTCCCTGGAAGCTCTCTTTACTTCTCAAAAGTCAGTTTTCCTATAATTATGATGAACTACTATGAAGAGCAGGAGGAAAGCGGAAAACACACAACAGTGGTGTGTTGGCTGCAGCGAAGCAGGACAGAAAAGGTAACAGAATTTTGCATTCCTTCCTTGTCTTGGCTGAGGAAAATAATCAGCGTGAGTTAATCAGCTATGTGCCTTGTAATTATTTGGTACTTTCGAACCTCACTCGATACCACATTTGAGGGAATCTCGTCTGTTGTTTCATTCAATAATGGGAGATGACAATGCTTCATTAGGTAACAGAGATGGGGTCAGGAATAAGGAGTTATTGATAGCGTATCTACACCCCAGCTGGCACTGATTAGGTTCAGTTAATTTTTGTTAATCCACGGGGTTTCCTCTCATTTCGTCCTATTTTAGGGCAGGATTAAGTAATTTTAAAAAATCATATTTTCTGCAGAAAGCTTAAATTGAAGTATAATAACGAAAAATGCATTTTACAATTCTTTTTAAGCCGTTATTTTCTTAGAGGCATTCCCATGGCCTGAGATATATCTAAAGCATCTCTTGCGATGGGATGATCATATCCAGCGACATGCCTTTGGGATTACTGCGTCAGCTGGAAATCTGACAGGTCGTTTGGAGATCAGCTTTAAGAAAGCCAAAACAGAATATATGGTGTCCTGACCCTACTTTTGTCAACATTTCTGGTTAAAACTACTGCCTGTTTTGCAGCAGATATTTTGCACAGTGGATGGGATTTTCAACAGCTGAGATAACTCTTCCCGACACAACAGTGAGCGTGCAACCGGTGGGCACATTGGGTGGCCTCCAAACCATGAGAGAGAGGAACGCAAGAGCGATAAGGAGAAGAAAAGTAGGAGGTTATCACCAAAACTGCACTTAATTATGGAGCATGGACGGACAGAGCCTGTATTTACCGTTCAGACTGCTCCTGTCAATCAGGTTGGTGTCCACCGGCCAGTAGGAGCCATCCCCGTGACGACCTGTTGGCAGAAAAATGCATCAGATACGGCGTGACAGGTCAACCAGCAAAGTCAAGTTTGTTGCTTGAGACAGCGCCTGTCTGACAACGTTTAAACCATTAAACAGTGCGGGAAAAGTCATCCCATATGTGCTGGGGAAAATCTGTCATCAAAGTAGGCTTTCGAAAGCAAGCTGAATTTCAGCCCTTTGAGCAGCTTGCCTTGTTCTGTTGGGTTTTTTCCCTCCTCCAGATGTGCTCATTAGAGTGACAAACTAAGGTGTGATGGCAGCATCCATCTGTGCCCCCTCCATGGGTGACGGGAATAATTCAGACAGCTGCTTTTGCACACAAGCGGCTGGAACCGTGGCAGAGGCACGGTGCTGCAGAGAAAATCGCGGGCACGTTCTCCACCTGCCAGGTGGCTTTCCACCACGATTAAGCAAGCTTTCTTTAATTTATTTTCCCGCTTGTGGAAACATACTTGTGGAAATACAACTCCACAACTGCTTGGTTTTTCCAAAAAGATTGCCTCTTTTCTAACCCTGACATTAAAAAAAATGAAAGAAAAAAGAAAGGATATGATTATTATTCCAAAAATGGTTTGGCTGTTGAAGTAGTATTTGCACTCCAAATTAATATAGTAAAATTTGAGGTGTTCATCTTTTTCCCTGCTTTATTTTGTCCTATTTATCAGCTTTGGGCTAAATAGCTGTGATGGTATGTCCATGTTTCTGTCAAGACCAGCATCTCTGCTTCCTCATGTCCGACAGAAAGAGAATCGCAAAGGTTAGTAAAGTCCTACCAAGCTTCTCTTCGTCTCTACTGGTATGAGAGCGAGCAGTCAAAGTCCATGGCAAAAGTGGTTTGGGGTAAAAGCCGCTCTTCTGG
This sequence comes from Gymnogyps californianus, assembly GCF_018139145.2. Lineage (NCBI taxonomy): Eukaryota > Metazoa > Chordata > Aves > Accipitriformes > Cathartidae > Gymnogyps > Gymnogyps californianus. Next base: position 83,368,057 of record NC_059500.1, on the reverse strand, counting down.
CAAAGACCAACCTTATGCCAACAGCCTGCTCTTGGTATGGGCATACCGCACTATAGCAAAGCCCAAAATGTGGCCATCTCATTCCTCCACAGCTAATTATTCTTTCATTTAAGTCAAATGAACCTTCCCAGGTGGCACGGTCTCAGCTGATGCCAGTAGTGCTCTGCTGGGACAGTGGTTCAGGGAGAAGACATATTCCCCCAAGACAGGCAGAGGCTGCCGGAGCAGTGCATCGACACCGACTCTGTAAGACCCCTGGGCACTATCTTTTTTGGCTCTGCCATCCCTTAGGTCGGACAAATAGTACCTGAGGGTGGGGTTTGGTTGGTGAAAGGATTACGTAGAAATTCTGAAAACTTACTGCAGGGCAGAGAATGACTAGGGACTATTGCAGATAACTTCTACATCAACCAACCACCGTCTACATCAGATCTCTTGGCAGATTAGCAAAACCCCCCACATTTTCTCACTTTCCTGCAGTTGTTTGTTGCTGCTGTGCACTGTTAAACAACTGCCATATTACTCTCCAGAGGTACTCGTATTTCTGTGGATTGCGAAGAAATTCACGTGCACAACTTTGTCTACCAATTTGGAAAGTATTTTGTGATGAATGGCCCTAAATAAACGGAAGATGATTATCATCAGAAGAGACTTCAATGTAATCATCTTTTCAATCAGCATAATTGCACAGCTACAACAACTTGATCCCAAGAAAGCAAGGTTGCAAAATGTTTAGCTGTAAAAGCAGACAAAATAGAGATAAATGTAAGGTATACAGTAATTCCGTTTACCAAGATGACACTCTGAAGCAGTCCTATTCATAGTACTACACTGCAGCATGTGAATATGTTGTGAACCCGGGGTTATATTGTGCTTAGGAAACATGGGTATCTCCATCGGAGATTGCTAAATGTTACTATTTTTTATATTTAGCCCACACGGAAACATCTTAGCGGGAGCCTAGCACATTAGAAAATTTAGTTAGGATATCGGGGACTTAAAAAACCTAACCCTGCATGCCTGACGCTGAAGTTTAGTACTTTTTGAATTAACCTAAGAGCACTTTTCAAGGCATTATACATGACATTTTCATTGGAAAAATATCTGTGGAAACAGCTGCCCATTTCATTTCTGGCTCTAATATGGTGACTGGCACCTGGAGATGCCATTTACTTGGGATGGCTGCAACACGGAGGCAGCCAGGCAGCAACCGGGGAAAGGCTTGGGCTACACCGTCCATCTCGGGGGTTCTTGGGCTAGAAACATTTCTGAAATGCTTTAAGTTTTAAAACCATCCCAAGGCAGCGGAGTCTTCCAGTTTTACTCACTGAGGGCCACTCTTTCAAAAGGCCGAGCTTCTAATCAGAGGCAATTTCACTGATAAGCGACAGGAACGCAAATAACTCTTAACAAACAGTATTTCAACAACACTTTGTCAGGGACAGCCAAGACTGAATTTATGGTAATTCGGCTCTGTTCTGCTATTAAGACATACAAACATTATTCAACATTTGGATAAACAAACAGGGAAATCTAAGCACTTAGGAGATGGGAGGTAAATCTCTGATGCATTGTAAGGTTCTATATGTTAAAGGGTAGGTAGGGCTTAAACCCCTAAGGATTATCCATGCTCTGTTCCAAGCCAGCACACCTCCATGAATCATTTCTATCTCTAGCTGTCACTCGGCAACAGTTTAGGTCATATTTCCCTTTAAAAACCTCAAATGATGTGCAAGACCATTGCTACTTCGAGGCTATTGCCGCACTTACTTTCAAAGCCTCAGGTTTCGACTATCTTTATAATAATCTAATTTAAAAAGTAAGCTAACCTGTGTGCTTCCACTTAACCGTCACCTTCAATATCTTTACTGCATTCGTCGGTCTGCACCATACTCACTATTGCTGTTGCTCTCCACCTCCTTCCCAAATCCACCAGTGGGTTTCTTGTCTTACAGAAGACAAGTACAAAACTCCCGTCCCACTGAGTGTAGATGTAAACCCTCAGTGTCAGCCAGAAAGTCATGTACAAGGTGGGCATAACTCAACAGATATGTCCAGATCTCATTTGGGGTTTTTTCGGGTCAGACAATGGACTCTCTCTTCAACTTTCACCAGTTTCCAGTGGAGCTTTTTTCCTTTGTATTATTCCATCTTTTGGAACAAACCATTATAAAATCTTGAGTATTCAGCTGTTTCTTTGAGAACTGCCTTTTTAAATGGAGGTTAAACAGTCTTAAACTTGATTTTCTTACTTTTTTAATGAGTTGTATTAAAGGTGGTAACATACTTTCAGAGGTACCAAAACCTGCATCCATATGAACCTACATATCATTTCTCACCTCTCACTTCTGTTTAACTTCTGTTTTCCCCCGGGTTTGTCTTTCAGATGTTTCAGTAACTCGAGTCTTTCTCTGAAAAAGCATATCCTTCTCCCACAACTGTATCTCAGGTACCATTATATGAAATAAACATTTCAACTTGGTCTTGTCAAGGCAAAAAAAAAATCAAGTTGTCAGTGACAACAACAGTTCTTCATCCTCTCAGGTCTCCAGCACTTGGAAATCAGCCAAAAATTCTGTTGTCATTTTGCTGTAAATCTCTTTCCTTTTCCATGCTTTACTCGAGCAGCTTCCTTATTTGCAAACTTCAGGTATCCCCGCACAGCATGGGCAGATTGGTAGACATTGAGGGAATGGAGCTGTGTTGCTCTCTCCTTGCAAAACGCTCACTGCAAGCCAACGACCTGAGCTGGAGGGGGAATGACGCTTGCTGTTTTGTCGTCTGGCTCCCCTGAACCAGACGCGGCCCTGCACTACCGCTGTTGCTGTATTTTGCCTTAAACAGTCCAAAATACTGAGAAAATAAGCTGAGTAATATTCTCATATGAGACAGCAGAGACTGTAAGTGATATTTCCTGCCCCATGGGTGTCCCCAGGGAGGTTCAAGCATGCAAACTAAGTCACTGGGAGTTCAAGCATGCAAACTAAGTCACTGGAAGGTTCAAGCATGCAAACTAAGTCATTGGCTCTCACAGCCAACACAAGCCGTCAGGCGTATGGTGCCATCAGAAAAGCTGCTCTTCTGTTCCCACAGAAGAGGTGAGCTCCCTGTGTAAGGTAGTTATGGCGCTGAGCACTTGGAAACCTGAGCAGAAGATAGCAGCAGACAGCAAGTTGCCTTCGGGGGCAGCTCTAGCTCGCTGCTGACCTGCAGCCCTCCTAGAAACCTGGTGGAATAAGGAAGCTCAGACATAGCAGGGTGAAAACAGAGTAAGGAGGATGGCTGAAGAGAAAGGGGCAATGGGAGCTTCTGCCCAGAGCAGACACACGGACTTCTGAGAAAAACGAAAGCATCCCCCTAGCACCTTGTTCCAATTCGGCATCATCTTCTGGGAAGGTAGAAATACAAGTCAGAAGAGAGAAAGCGTGAATAATACATGTTATGCAGTTCAGTATCACTCCAGAGGCTGCTCTTCATCCTGGAAGACGGACACCAGTTCAGCCGGAGATGGGTAATGCTGCGCAGGCACATCACGCATTCGCACACCCAGCTGGGAGGAGGAGCGGTGGGTCACACGCTGACTTCAGAGAGCACCGAGGTGAGGATCCATCTCCATGTGCACAGCCATTCACAAGTTCCCTCTTTGGTCAGTGATGAGAGAAGGAAACCTCACAATCACGACTGAACCTGCTTATCCTGGATGGGAAAAGCTGCTTTTGGAAGGTACCCACCTCTCCCCAGTGACCACACTGTCAGACTTCGAGATGTACAATATTAGCCTTCAGCGCTGAGGTTCTGCATCCATCACCAAAGTCAGAGCATGAGGACTTGCGTCTTCTTCCCATCTCTGGTCAGCACCTGATAACGAAGGAGACACCCACGTTGTCCTGGTGACAGCTGAAGAGCTCAGCGAAGGCGGGGTGTTTGTAAATTTGCTTGTAAGCAAGTATAAACTGGCAGACTTCTTGGAAAGATGCTGGGGCTTGGGGCAGAAATGCAAGATTAGGTGAACAGATGCCACGTCACCTGTTGACTTTCTAGTGCTTCTTTTTCAAGCGCATCCGGAGGTAGTTGTCTCAACTATGTCTCAGTGTAGCAGGAAACACAACCCATATGCAGGAACAACCCTTCTTAAAATTTCAAGCATGTCTTCTGAGATGCTTTCCATTTTTTGGACCTTAAGAAAGAGTTCCTACACCTGCTTAGTAAACATAGCCAGATGACAGAGTTTAAAAGGCTTTTTTTTTTTTTTCCCCAGAAGGTGTTATTCTGATAAATGGGATACTTCTTATTTCTTTTCTCTAGCAAAGAGCGTTACAGACCACTGCATTATTTGCTTAGGAAGCAGCTCTTTGAAAAACACCTGAACTGCTCATCCTTTCACTGCTGCTACGCTCAGAGTTTGCAAAATAGCTTCAGAACTGAAAGCCCGGAGCCATCAAAAGCTTTAACAGAAAAAAAAAATAAAGAGGCAAACTTGATGCCTTCTGCAGTCACAGTATGAGACGATGTGACTGTTTAGGGGCTGATATCAGGCTGTAGATGTACCGGCAGCCGTTTTCACGCAGGAAGGCGTATGCAGAAAAACGAGCAGAGGAAGGTTTCAAATGGGCAAACAGCAACACGCCTGTGATAATCCAACATGGCAAAGGCTGAACTGCAGAAAGCCAAATTCCAGGCGTGACTAGACAGCGCATCAAACCCTCTTGCTCTGAAAGCTGAAGCAAGCGGTGCGCTGTTAACTCATGAGACGCAGAGCACCGAGGTATTAAAATAGCAGGTGTGGGGCCAAGCACCCAGTGTTCATCCCCTGTTCAGGAGAGGCAAAGTCCCCCAGCATCACTTGGAAACCCTTCCACGTGCCTCCGGACTGGATGCAAAACAACGCAGACCACCGTTTGCCTCAGGATTTGGAAACAAAAGCCGTGGATGTCTGTCGCGGATGATCTTCTCCCATGGGCTTTTTGTTGTCCTGGGTAGGGTCACTGGCCCTGCTCCAGGCATGGGAACAGGAGACTTCCCACTGGCCTCACCACGGCAGTAAGCATTAAATCTGAACTTGTAAATATCCAGTGTATGGTTTAAAAAGAGTAATGTCATATTAAAAAAAATCATACCTGTATTCCATAGGTAACAGTCTACCATAGTGATAAATGAATTTATCTAGATAGTTCATATGACCCATTTCACTGGAGGTATGTTTTCAGAAAACAATTGAACAATCAAAATGTATTGAAATTTCCTAAGATAAGGAGAAACATTTGTTCAAAATTGTGTATGTTTCCTTTTATCAAAATTTACAGGGGATGTTATAAAACATTTGTAGTCCAAAGGCAGAAATCGGCTTTTTTTTGCTCTTGCAGAGATCTAATTCCGATGGCAACACAAAACTGTTGACAAGTCCTATGTTGACAAAATACGGACTAAAGAATCTAATATTGTTTTATCAAATGAAAACTGGGGCAAGATAAAACGCAATGAATTAATCTCTTCTTTGCCCAGTTTGCCTCTATATATTTCAGATGAAAATCGTAAATAGCGTTTTTTAGACTCCAGGAAGCTTCTACCACAGCTCATCTGAAAGCAGCCGGCCCTGTCCCACATACATAACGTTTGTGACAAAAATTCTCTCTTGAGCATCTGAAACTGTAATTTTATTCTTACTTTTGTATTACCGTTTTTACTACCTTTGCATATTTCCTGCTCTACCAGTTGCACACAGACAAAATAAAAATCTGAAAGGAAGCTGGCACATTTACGGGCTTGGCACCCACTTCAGATTTAAGGGCTCTCTTGGGAAATGTGTGATTTGATTCTCTAGATGCCGATGCTCCTCTTTTTGCCCTTCGGATAACAGAGTTTGCACCCTGGGAGCATTATTTGCATTTCATCAACAGGACTTCTCATCCTCTGTCAGACAGCTGCAGACCAAAGCTTCCACAGGACGGGATGGGACGGGCTCAACTCTCTCCATCACTCCTGGGCGAGAATGAAGTAATGGAAGTGGGGTACCCTCTTGCCTCCTTCCTCTTGTCAGTGGTCACCCCTTCTTGCAGCGGCTGGTCTCTGCTCTCCCAGGGAGTTGCAGCAACAGGGAACACATTTGCTCTGACCAAGAAACCTTTGAAGTTCTCCCTAAACTCTACTCTCCTCCCTACCTCCTTTTTTGGCACCTAAGGATGGTAGCAGCTGTACCGTCCCTTCTAGCAGATCCCACATCTGGGATCTTCAAAGCTCCATCTCCTCACGCCCGAAACCTCGGTGTCTCTGCCCAAACCCCCTCACATATCCCACACCCTCCAACGCTGCTTTGCTGCCACGTAAGTTAATTTTGCTTCCTGAACTCGGGAACCATGAGCTGGCATTAGAGACAGATGACCTACCAGAGTTAATTCATGTCACTCAATAAGAATTGCATTTGTGGCAGAGATGGCCCTAAGGGCTTTGTCCAAAGCACAGAGTAATTTAAAAGGCTCCCACTGACTTCAGCAGGCATTGGTTCAGGATGATTAAAGAATTAGCTTTGATGATTTCTAAGGCAAATGAGCTTCTAGAAACTTTGACTTTGTTTGTCTTAATGCTTGTGCTTGGAGTACAGTTACAGTGAGACCCGGCACCATCCACTGAACGCAAATGAAGACCTCAGGCTTCATCACTGAGGTCATGTAAAAATGGAAACTGAATTCAGGTATCAACAAGCCTATGGAAGATACAACAAAAGGCTGAGAATTTCTCCTCCTTATATACTACAATCCTAAAAAACGCAAACGCAGTGTACTTCAACTACCCTGGCAAAAGGCAGTATTTATGTACTAGGAGTGACTGTGTTTAACTCAGGCTGTGCATACCTGCTCTCTGCTAAACACACACTAACCTCGTTTCATTTTTGTAAGTTATTTGACTCAAATCAAACCAAAAAAAAACCCCACCATACCCAAAGCGATTGGGAATTCGCAGGCTACGGCTGCAATCCCAACACAGTTATCACCGTGGGGATATGCTTCAGCCAGACATCACGCTGCAAGTAGTTACATGAGACTGGCTGAAATTTTTCCTGTTTTAAAGTCGATATGGAGTATCATTCACTAAATAGGTTGCAAGCACCGTTCAGGCTGTTCAAGAACAGTGAATTATTCTGCTGACAGTTTTTCCATAGCAAGGAAAACCCTAGCAAGGGGCACAGCATTCCCAGAGGAACACCATGCACAAAAGGCAAATGACCCAGACCTCTCTTCTTCCGCGGCAGTCTGAGGTCCATTAAATAGCACTACAGTATGGCCATACAACCATACAGTTATGCTGAAACAGAGCAGCACGCTCAGTGAAGAACTAAACCACAAACTCTGCTTTCCATCCAGCCTTACTTTTTCCCCCTCCTTTTTTTTTTTTAAACTGAACTTGACACTTTTTCATTCCTGCTTACCAGGTGATACCTTGTGCCGAAGCCTCTCCTAGGTTTTCCAAACCTGCCTGAAAACATTTTAAATGCAAATTTGAGAAAAATATACTGGCAATTTACTTTCAGGCTTCTTTGTAACCTAACACTTTTACCCTTTAAAAATAGTTTTTATCTATTCATACCTGACATTTTCAATTTGCATGTGCTGTGGTGCAAAAAAATCATCCTGAGCAAACCAGCTTTTAATTTTGTAATTTGTATACTTCTACTTCTTTCAGAAAATCATATGCTGAAATCAGAGGGTGGATTTCCAAAACTGGCTGAGAGCAGGTCTCTCCAATGTGCTACCTTGCTGTGAGACTTTACGTGGTACCTGGTACAAAGTAAAATCCTAGTGAAGAAATATGCTCTGGGTAACCTCCAGGGATGCTCCAGGTCGAAGTAAAACCTATGAAAGGGCCTAGAGTTGACTTCGATCTTCTAAATAACGCTTTCTTGTCTTCCCTAGGAATTATTTATTGCAGGTTAACTCAACTTACTAAATTGGGGTAAGACAGTAGCTGTTAAGCGAAGCCAAGGTTTGAGGTTTACACCTCACTTTGCCTTTTAAACTAGTGTGAAGTAAGAGTTCAAATCCAAATAAACCTCCCAAGATCAGGTCTGAGTTTTCCAAATGTCACCGTGACTGTTCCCTCGGGCAGATGTCACATAAATGTACAATGCTCTAGCTGTAATTGAAAGAAATACTTAGGAATAAGTAGGTCTAAAGCAAAAAAAAAGGAAAAAATATCCTAGCAACAGACTTCACAAGTATTCGAAAGGAGACAGGAGCAGAGGAACTGTGACTAATCAGACATATATTCATATTTGGAAAATGTAACGATAATGCCTTGAAAAGTTGACTAAACTTTGCTATTATTAAACAGGAGCTGCTGGTTTGAGAGAAAAGATGATTTATGATTTCTCACTGCGAGGCTTTTGAACTTTAATCTATAACCCACGAAAGGGTGCAAGAGGAGCCTGGAAATTATGCTGAGCTTAATTATACTTAATGTGAATTATTCAGAAGTGCAGCAGAGAGACTAAAAATTTATTTCATACAAAGAAGCTTGACATTTTAATTGGTCCTTCAGAAAAGAGACAAAACAATTTCCTCTCCCGAAAATTTACATCTTCCCCATCAAAGCAGCAGCCTCAGCCGAGCAGAACTTCATTAACAAGATTAATTATCAGGCCGGCGTCTGCCTCATCAGGTGCGCAGCCCAGGTGAAAAGCGCGGCCCCCTCCCCGGCGTGCCCCCGAGGCTCCGGCAGAAAAGGCGACAGATTGAGGGCACCGTACCTTGGTCATTAGCCATTTTGTCAGGGTGCTCGACTGCAAGAAAGAGACAACGTCATTAGAGGCTGACAGCTCCTGGCAGGTAAGCCGACACATCGCATCAACTACTGCCTTAGCGGGCCGGCGCAGCGCCCTGCTGCCTTCCCGCACCGCGGGCGGATGGTGCAGGAGGACAGGAGGAGTTTTACCGTTCCCTTTTCCAGAGAGATCCTGGAGAAGCGAGAGGACAAACACAGAATCATAGAATCACGGAATATCTCCGGTTGGAAGGGACCCATGAGGATCATCGAGTCCAACTCCCTGCTCCTCGCAGGACTACCTAAAACTAAACCATACGGCTAGGAGCGCCGTCCGGACGCTCCTTGAACTCCGAGCGCAGGTTGAACCATGCCTTATATCAGATATTTTCACCAAGCTCTTCCAAATGTGAAACCTTTACCGCAGCATTTTTTCATTCTCGGTATGATCTGGGAAGTTTAATCAAGCCAGAAGGGAAAGAGAGAGAGATATACTGCTTCTTTAAATAATTACAGTCAAATCACCTACAAGTTGAAAGCTCAGTCTGACTTATCATTATTTCAGCTTTTTACAAAAGGGGTTTAAAACTATTTACATGTTTTTGCATAATAACCATAAAAGACAGCGTGATCTGAAGTGCACCAGACAAGACTTCAAAATTCAATAGGTATATTAAAAGCTTTCCTGCACAGCTACAACTTCTGACTATTTATGATATGGCTGAGGGAATTAAAGTTTCCTTGGATTCCTAAGTAGCTACCATCGTAGAGCATTAACCAGTCCTCTGCTTAATAAATTATGCAAGAATCTTAAGTACAGGAAATTGGGGGAAAAAGAAGTGATTTGGCACGTGAATCTGGAAGTCAAATAACCACTGCCTGCAGGTGCAGAGCATGCTGCTCCCCTCGCTGCTAAAATCACTACAAAACCTCCTCGAGATCGTGGCATTGTGCTAGGAACAAATGGAAGTACTGAACTAGCAGTAGTTTACATTTACAGACACATCTATGAGCTCCATGCTTATGGCAGAGGAGGAATAGCTCCTTCGATGACCCCCAAACCCTCAGTTAATTTTTTTTTCCCCCCTCTCAGACTTTTTCACATGGATGCAGAGAAGAAGAGGGCTATATGGAGCATACTGCCTCCAACTTTCTAGAAATCTGTGAGCCTGTGCTTCCCCACTGAGCCATGCCTGGGTTATCACCTTTCCCTTAGGGCAAATACATTCACGAAAACACGAATCCTTGCTCGCAGCTCAAGTGACCTCCATCCAAGCGCTGATGCCACTTAGACGCTGCCCTGGCACCGCTCGGCGTTTGCTGCCTTCTCCAAGCGATGGAGGAGGCGAAACCCGTGACACTTCCAGTGCCGTGCGATGCTGCAGCCCGGGTGGGTGATATCTGCTTCTGGCAGGTCGCGGGGGTTCGGGTTTGGTGCCAGTTATGAACTGGGGATGCGCTGTTGAACCACGCCGCCGAGGCAGCATTAGAGGGCACTGCAGGGCTAGGAATGCTGCCCCCCCATCCTTGCCAAAAGGGGGGGTTCAAGGGGGGGGAACGGGCGTCATCTGCAATTTCAGGGCTCTTTTAGAATTGGTACAGTGGCAACTTTTAATCTGGTGTCCTGTAAAAGCCCGTGAATACAGTTTTCCTTGCTGATCTCAGCACGATGGGAATACCTGAGAGTGTTATGAAGCTCAGCCCATGACCTCTTTCTCCCTCTCTCTCCCCCTTTCCACTCTTCCCTTTAAAAACACATCTGATCCCGTGCTTTAGTCATGCTTGACGTTGTCTATAGGTGCATTAACAGGCAACTGTTTTCAGTTCATATGTATTGACGTAATGTTTTGTGTGATTCTGATAAGCAGAATACTCCTCTCTCATTTTCTTTAATTAAAGGAGCTCAGCACACAAGGAAGGTCTGTTTGTAAACGCCGGCTGAAAGCCAGAATAGGTACGGCTGAGCAGAAGAAAGCAGAAGCACATTTAGTAAGTGCAGTTCTGAGATTTGCTTGTTTCTGTAACAGATGAAAAAACAAATCTCTGACAAGTTCTTTAAAAGATTGAGGAAATCCTCCTTCCTCTCCGCCTGCCACCGGTTCATTCATTCACTCTTTAGTCGGCATGATTCGCTGGGCAGCTGCGAGTAAATTTCAGACTATTTATTTACTTCTGCAACTTAATGAATTTCTGAAAATGATTCATTTGCGCGCCATAAAAGCAATATAACACTGAGACTTGGACTTTAACTTCAGGGGCAATCTGTGACAATACACTGTGAAAGGCTGCAAAACGCACATACTATTTGGGCACTCTCTGCTTCTCTTCCATAAACACATATACATATATATGTATACATAATATTTACTGAAGTCATCCAGACTCAGCAAGGAGTAAGAAAAATCCTAGTAATGACCTCAAATTTTGGCCCAAATTATATCGCAAAAAAAAGGTGGGATGTTCAATCAAATTTTATCCTTCTATTCCAGGTCCCTAAGAATGTGTGTATCAGATTCTTCATGCTTTAAGTGACAAATTTAACCAGCCAGAGCATAAAAACAGCAGATCCTCAACTGATGTAAACTGTTGTAGCTTGATTGAAGTTCACAGTGTAACGACAACTTACATAAGCTCCGGATTTGCCCATTTGCCTGTATATTATCATCAGTGGAGCTGAGGTGGAAGAATATAAACTCATTGCTCCGTGGTAGCGTTATTTACTACTAAACATATCTCTTTCTCACAGATCACTACATTTTCATTAGTAAAGGAAAGTCACTACAAAAACTCACATTGCAATTACAACACAAGTAATGGCTTGGTTTCCTTGGAGGAGCTTTATGTGCTATAATATATGAAACGAGACAGCGGGTGACTTAGTGGATCTTTGATGCTTGTTTAGTTCCTCGTGGTTTAAAACTTCCTCTGATCAGGACATAGATTTGCCATCAGAGCACACATTACCAAATGGCACATACACATCTTCTGTTAATAATCATTAAGGGCAGGAAACCAACATTTTTGCATAATTCAGAATGCACTCAAGACTTCAGAAAGTCTTTTCACCTCAAGTGTAGGGATAGATTTGTCAAAAAACCAGTTGAATAGTATTGAACATGACATATTTAGGGTGGATATCATTAAGTATTCATGGCAGGGTATTAGACGTAGTCCTCGTAGGCTATTACAAGATGTAACAAATGTATAAATTCATCTTTTTGGTATCTGTTGATGCTGTCTGATATAAAACTCATCTCCCAAATGAGTTTTATGGTACTTTGTGTAAACATTACAAAGTAGGTGATATCGAGTGCATTAATCTTTTGGTTTAGTTAGATATCTGGGTCTCTATATCTTTTCATATCTCATTAGTCTGCGGTTATTGTATTTTGATGCCTTGACTCATTTTAAACTCAGTCTAATAGACGACTTCTGCTTGGCACAAATTGTGAGCATGAAATTAAGTTGGCACCATCCGCTTGATAGAGATGAAGCACCCGCAAAGTGCTATCTCTTCACATTTCATGGCAGTGGAGAATGAATAATCAGGATCCTACCAATAATTCATTCAAAGTGAAACATGACTTGGACAAGGAAGTCCTGCAAATCTGGGCAGGCAGTGATAAGCTCAGAACAAATTGATACAATTTTTCATTTTTTTTCTGACTCTTGCTAATTCATGAAAACTGTTGTATGAGGCTTTTCACTCCCAGCCTGAATGGTCGATAGCATGCTTTAGAGACACTGATATCAGTGAAGGAAAAAGGGCAAGCTCTCTGCCAGTGCTGCTGAGGACACCGGCTCATTCATCGAAAGCCTTCCTTAATGGCCGAAAGTGGAGTTTCCCCTCCTTCCCTCAGAGGCAGCAGAAAAATTTGCTATTCTCACAAAGGTTTGCTGAAAGACGAACTCAAATACAAGCTCTCGCCAAAGAAACAAACAAATCCCCCAAAGGGAATGATGTGGGGATGGTGTGTGACCCCTTCCCTGCAGCCATTCTGCTTGGCCTTTGTACAGCTCGCGTTAAATGAAGTCACTTATAACTGATTAAAAAGAGGCTTGAGTGTGAACGCTAATTCCAAGCCTCTCAGGCACAGGTTTGAGTCTGCATTTCCCTTATTTCCCTCCAGTCGTGACTTCTCAGGCCCAGCCTGCGTCCAGTACGAATTACCTTCTGTCAAGATGTTATTTTTATATACAAATCCCCGGATTTTCTCTAGAGAAGACACAGCGATAACGTGCTCTCTCATATGCCACGCTTCTTTCCTGGAATAGGTTCGCTGTTTATGTCATTTGAGTTTTTCATTAATTACACGTCTTTCTAAAAGTAATTTCATACCTTTGTGCAAATGAATGAGTGACAGTTAAAATATAAGGAGCAGAGCTGCGGCAAGCAACCTGCTTCCCACTCACGGTAATATTGCTTACATCTTCATAACTAATAATTTCTGGGTAGGTTATGTCAGGGCTTCACACAGACAGGCAGCGGGGAAGAGAGAAGAGGAATCTCTCTCCATGTTAATTTGAAATTGAGTCTGATACAAGTGCAGTCCTTTGCTCTCATAAACACCTTGGCGCTGAAATACCAGCCAAAAAAAATACGTGCCCCTGTTTTGCCTGCTCCTTCTCACTGGTCACTAAGGGAGAGGGATCAGGTATTAATTAGTCTGTTGTTAATAACAGCTACTGAAAAATACCTAGAAGAACTTTCCCCATGCAAAGCTAAGTTGCCTCTCAGTTTGCTGAGATTTTTAATCATAATTTTGCACGCCTGCTCTGTTGATAGGAGTGAGTCATTACAGGTTCCTACCGTCACCGGAGGATCCAGAATGAAAAGGGACCTCCCCAGAGAACTCCAGTCAGATCCAATTAGCTCTATTATTGATGGTAGAAAGTTAGGTGGTGTCAGAGTGCTTTCCCTCAGCTGACTGAATTTAAAAATATAGTTGCTGCCTCATTATGTGGTTTACTTTTGTCAACTACTGTACGTAGCATTTTGCTTTTCTCTCTCAATCATGGTTTCAAGTAGTAGGATCTCTTCTGGCTGACATGGAATTAATTGCAAAGCTCCCACGGAGGCATAAGAAAATTCTATGTATCGTTACTATGCAGATGACACAGATCCAAACCTTTCAGCGTCCGGAAGAAAATAGGATCGGAGAGGGGCCCCACTCCCTTGGCGTTGCGAGCTTGGATTCTGAAGTAGTAGACGGTGTCCAGGTTGAGGTCCATGATCTGGTGGGTGAGCCGGTCGCCGCTGATGGATTCCATAATCCAGTCATCAATGGGAGCATTCTTGTCCAAAGTATAGAAGAGGATGTAAGCTGAATAAACACAGTCTCTCAGTTAGTACTTCAACCAAATTTTAACGTGTTTCTGTTACGAAAAAACAAGATGAAATTCAGAGTTCTTAAAAATCAGAGTTTTCTTTTTAAAAGCAGGGATGGCAAGTCTCCGATCAAAATAGCTTTGAGGAATGTTATGAAAATACACATTTGTCTATTTTTAGAACAAAACCACAATTACAGTATTCACTGTAAGAAATAGAGATTTAACAAATATAAAACCAGGTAGCACACATTAAAAGGCTGTTACAAGTGCATTTCTCAAATTCAGGTGCACCATTCAGTCCGATAGCTGCCATAAACCATACGATGTAAGTCTTTAGCGTTTCAGTGCTGAAATAAAACTAAACGGCATTAATGACACACATCAATTACTGGGTGCTTATGGGAAGCCATGCAATGTTTCTTGGCAACTATAGGGGAAAGTATTTTGGGGCAAAGAATGAAGAATTAAAAATTTTGGTAACTCAGAATTTTGGTAACTCAGAGTACTACAATAACTCCTTACCACTGAATAAAACTTAAAAGTTAGAGAGTAGAAGTACCAACGTTAGGAAACGATAATAGTTTGTAGGAATTACCTTGCCAGCAAATGAAATTTTGGGAAGAAGAAAAAAGCCTGTAAGCAAGGCTGAGAGGTCTAGCATACCCTGCAGCACCAATCTCTGCCTAACTTTGAAAATATCTTTTTTTTTTTCCTGAAATGCTTGCTGGCAAATTAGTCATAGGCAAAAAACCCACTCTAAGTCCAGTCTTAAGTGCCATGCCACAGGAGTGAGCTGCTGGAGCGGGGAGAGGCCGAGCGGGTCTTCTGGACTTCATCTTTGTGCCTGGATCCAAAGTTACTACAAAGATGGTGTAAGCCTTATTATTGCTATTTCCCTATTCTTTTCTGAAACAAAGATGTTTTTCCAAACTCATTCCACATGAACGGTTACACTGGTCATGGACAAGCGGTGTTAGGATGGAAGTAATATGTTTTTGCGTGGGGTTTGGTTTTTTTTTTTGCTTGTTTTATATTACAGGATTTTATTTAGAGGCTTGTAGTTTGGGGTTACTAAAGCAGTTTCTCTGACCTTGACATTTGAATTAATATATATAAAGTTATGAAAATATATACATGTTTCTCAAATGAACACAAATACACTCGCTCAAGCATTTGTACGGACGAAGATTTGGTTGTTAGGGACATTTCTACTCTCCACAAGGAGTTGTTTCCTCTGCTTGATATGTCTGAGAAACATTTGACCACATATGCAGTAAAAAATCCCTATGAGAGTCATTCTTCAACCAAGTGCTACAAGAGAGAAGTTTGTGCAGACTTCTGTGGGGACCCAGTCTGCTCTTAGGTCTGAATGCTGCTGTCGATGGAAAAACTCTATAAAAGTTGCTACCACGGAGTCATTTCACACCTTGGAAGTGAGGAAAGCTTTTATTTTATTTTGTCTTTTAGTCACTGGGGCATCAGGACCATTAGTACTCATTTCAGCATCATCATAGAATCATCATAGAATGGTTTGGGTTGGAAGGGACCTTAAAGATCATCTAGTTCCAACCCCCCTGCAGTGTGTTGTCCATCAGAATGATCATTTCTTCTCTCTAATAGCTAAATTAGGTTAGTGTAAGCAGAGCCATTTCATCAAAACATTCTCCTTTCGGACACGGTCACGGATTGTCAAGTCCTGATTATAACGTAGAGTGAAATCATACACAGCTATGCAGGTCTAGCCTAGGAATCGGTATTGCTGGGCAATGTCCACACGGAAATATATCCTTATTTTATTTGTAACATAAAGTGGGATACTTTCCCGGTGTAACTCACAACAGCTCATCTGATGCCAGTGAAGCCCTGCTGAGTTACAACTGTTAAAATCCGACCCAGTGCTCTTTGCTGCTAATGGCTCACCCGGGACGTCATTCTGAAGCGTTCTTCCTCTTACATTTATATGTCTCAACGCTTCAGCAGGGCGTAGCCGGGATTGCTAGCAGTAACGGTGACATGCGCACACTTTCTCCCACACGAGAATATGTTGTAGAACTGGTCTAACCCAACTGTTCGTAGCAATGTGACCATAATGTGCACATTTTGGAAGATGAGCAATATTTCTCCTAATAATTATATGCCTCTGAGATGTCTATTAACAGCCTAAAATGATCATTTAAATGCAAAATCTCAGATAGAACTCTACTATATTTTTCCAACGAAATTAACATTAAAGGTTTGTAATGGATTTCTTAATTAGGCACTAAGGTTATATGCAGTATTTTGGAAAATAAAATCTGTCATTGTGAAGCATCCATTAAGTTCAGTTCTTGTCAGTCAGTATTAGGGCTTTTTCCTGATCATCACTGCCTTAAATTGTTATTGTAACATTAAATATCTACCAATAAACTCTCCCATGATGTGCTGCACCGAGCAACCTATCATTATGGGTATTATGTATTGCATTATTGCCAAACAAAGTACCTATTATTAGTCATTTCTAATTATCATTGAGCAGCACGTAGCACAAAACCTTCACTTCGAGTGCTGCATTTTTTAACTTATATTACTGCTCTTAGCATTTAAAAATAAAAGATTTATATCCCCTGAGTTCTAGATCTTGCAGTATCCCTAACATTGCCTTGAATCCTAGACCAAATTGGCTGTAAGAGAAAATAAAATAATGTCAGATCAAATAGCATCCCAAAAACACCCCACCCCCAGAGATAGGGAGTGAAAGCAGCAAATGATCAGAACAGTAAATAAAAGGAGAATACAGGATAATGTAAATGTTTACCAGTAATTTTTCCATTGGCTTCCAACGGCGGCTGCCAGCTGACAATGACGGCCCGGGGCTTCCCTTCCCGTGTAATGACTGTCAAATCCTTGGGAGCAGAGGTTGGAGCTGAAAATAATGAAAATAATTGGAAACAGAAGTTATTCACCTTCTTTTGAATTCCTTACACACCGTAGCAGGCATGAACTACTCAGCAGGCATTTACTGCTTTCTTAGATCCTTTCAAATGCGAGTGTCCTTAGATGCACTTCAAACATGTAACATATGATTTGTCTAAAAGTGATATTTTAATAGCGGCAATTGTACAAAACACTACGTGTGGATACGTTAGGATTTGGTGCATAGCTCTTATCCTCCTACTGTTAATATTGGTCCTTACAGCGAAACAACCACTGAGGTATCCAAGAACATCTAATATACTCTGGGAGCCCTATACATTTAATAACAGTAATAATGTTGTGGCTTCTCTACTAGGAACATTTGTAGGTATGTACCGGTATAAAACAAATACAATTGTGTATATTCATTAAATATATGCTCAGCTTGGGACATTTTAGATGTGACAGAAAATTCTGGGGTTTTCTATTTCCACTTCATTAAAGACGGAAGGTTGGATTTCTGGGCCTGCAGTGTCTGCTTTGCACCTGCTTTACTAACGCTGGCCACGAGGTCTTGCATAGTGTCTCAGATATTTTAAAATCGTATCGTAAGACTCTGGAGGAGAAAGGAAAAATAGGCAATTATTAAAAAATAGTTAAGAGGAGTAAATACATTGGCACTGAGCTCAGTGTTCGTTTACTTAGTTTTGATACAGGCTGTAGATGACTTAGAGCATATAGATAGCATAACAGCACGGAGAACACAGTGTACGAGCATCCCATCATCTGTGCCCTACCCATATCGCCACTAAACAACTTTCCTGGATGTGCGAAGAACGGCTCCAAAGTCACTTTAGGAGGTAAAACTTTAAAAATCTGTTGCATCACGCTGAGCTAAACCAGCCTGATCTAAAGCACAGACACAAATCTTCAGGGTGACGAACACTCAGGGGTCTTAAACAAGAAGAAGGAAGGGAAGAGCCAGCTGCCGTACAGGCTCTGGTCACGAGGAATTGATCCCTTTGAAATAACACCGAGCAGATGGTCTCATAGTATTTGCATCAGCTGAACTTTTCAAAAGTGGGATCCAAAAAGCAACCACGAAATCGGTACACAGAAAACAAAAGTTTCTGTTGCCATTGTTATATTACTGAGCAGGTGACTACTTGCCAGCTGATGCTCTTTGTGGCAGATTTATGGTGGATTACCTCTTTGCTATATGTGCTGGAACAACACTTTCAGTCTGATATGTCCAGAGCCAGCACCAATGGGACTCACAGTGTTTCACTTCAGTCTTGTCACATTAGCTGCTCCTCGCTGGAAACATCTTTCTTAGCCTGAAGTAGGCAAGCCACAACGCAAGCTCACAGATCTTTGAGAAGTCTCTTAATCCTCAGCAATGCCCAGCATGACATGAGCTCCCACACTGCTAGGGAAGTTTGCATAACTGTTATTGTCATTATTGCTGCTTCTTCTTCTTCTTAATTATTTCTTGAGAGGGTTGTGTTGCATTTAAAAGCTACTCAGCTTGTAACCAGCTTGGGACACTGGCTCATCAGTTTAAAAACAGTGTACTAGAAGAAACATCTTAGACTGCCTTGCTATTTCAGGGAACTGCAAGAGATAACCCTTTTCATAAATGAATCATACTTGATTTTAGAAGTAAAACTTTCCTTCTCTTCACTTTTGCTAAGCCTATCCTGCAATATTCTCCAACTCCACAAAAATGATTGTATTTCTACTGAAGTGCATCCATCTCTCTGTATGCAACAGGATCTTTAGCTTAACCACTGTTTTCCATTCTCTCATATTAACCCTTTTGGCATGTTTTCATGAACTAACCCTTCCCCTTCCTAGACTTTCTGTCTTTTGTGAGGTTAAACTAGTAAAGCTGGTAAGCCCCCTCCTGTAACCTAGGCTTTCCATGCTGGTGATTACCACATGAGTCCCGCTGAGCAGCTGAAGTTGAGCTCTGCTTTCAGCAGATTGTGAACATAAGATATCATGAGAGAAATCAAAGCTTCAGATGTTTCCCTTAGCACTCATTAACACCCCTCATACCAGTAAGACTTGTGTAGGCAGAGCTGGGGATGGAACTTGGCTCTGAGAGTTGCTTTTGAATTCCGGGCATAACAACTCTCCCTAGCCATGGTAGTAATCTCCAGTGAATTCTGTATCGATGCGGATAGGTACGTTCTTTAATATCATTATGGGAAATTCAACATACGGAATGGGTACAAAATAGGCAATAAAGATCAGTAGTGCAGGATGCCCTTAATTAACAGAGCTGCTCCATCAAGCTCAGATAATTGCGTTGCAATCACATGGGAAAATCTAAGGACACATATATTCCCTCTTATTTTCCCTTTGTTAATTAACTGGTGTGTACTGTGGTTTTCATTTAAAAAAAACCCAACAAATCAATATTTACCAGCACACTTCATTTGGTATCTGCTGGTAGAAACCAATTTGTAATGGCACCTAGAGCGTTTCCAAGGCCACCAGTCACCCTCAGGAAAATACAGCATGTACTACGTTGGTGTCCAAATGTACATATTGCTGTCTACAACAGATGAAGAAGAAAAATATCTCAAGCAAATCCACAGACATTCTTATCTATGGACAAGGGACTATATCAAGATATATAGGCAATCATAAAGAATGCGGAAAATCTAGTAGTTCTGCAGTGTACAGCCTCCTGCAGTTCAGTAGAGTTATCTGAAAGCAAATCTTCTCAGGAGTTTCAAAAGAGGGGCTCAATAGCTTATTCTAAAAGAAATGCAAATTTAAGGAAAGACCCCGCCCTTGTTTAAAGACAGCCTAAGGATCAGGATACGTGCTGCCATTAACGCCTACCCGATAACTAGAAGTAAAGCCCAGGCATACTATTTCCCTACTGTGGTGTCCTGGTTTTGGCTGAGATAGAGTTAATTTTCTTCCTAGTAGCTGGTACAATGTTTTTTGGGTTTAGGGTGAGAATAACACTGATAACATGCTGATGTTTTAGTTGTTGCTCAGTAGTGCTTATCTTAAGCCAAGGACTTTCCAGTTTCCCATGCTCTGCCAGTAAGCGGGTGTGCAAGAAGCTGGGAGGGAGCATGGCCAGGGCAGCTGACCCCAACTAGCCAAAGGGCTATTCCATACCATGGAACGTCATGCCCAGTATATAAACTGGGGGGAGTTGGCCGGGAGGGGCAGATCGCTGCTCAGGCATTGGTCAGCGGGTGGTGAGCAATTGCGTTGTGCATCACTTGTCTTTTCTTGGGTGTTATTTCTCTCTCTTTTGTTATATTCCTTCTCATTACAATTATTATTATGTTATTATTCTTAGTAGTATATTTTATTTTCCTTTAGTTATTAAATTGTTCTTATCCCAAACCAGAAGTTTTACTTTTTTCCCGATCCTCCTCCCCGTCCCACTGGGAGCGGGGAGGAGTGAGCGAGCGGCTGCGTGGGGCTTAGCTGCTGGCTGGGGTTAAACCACGACATGTGGTTAACTGAAGGCACACAAAAGAGGAAGAAACGATTATGTTTTGGAGATGATGCTCTTATCTGCAGAGATCACTATGTCTCCATCCCTTTTCAAATATTTTTATCCCACTGAAATAGGGTTACATATAATATGTATCTGCTGTCTGTTATCAAAACTGCATTTAGTCCCCTTCAGAATCTGAAGTATCTTTCAGGTCATAGCTTCCTGCTTGGAAAATACCACTCAAATGCTTGAGAAGAGCAGCCAAATTAAGCCTTCAAAGTGTATTTGTTTATTATAAGCATATTGTTAATATTAACAATGGCTGCTTGCTGGAAATGAAATACAGATGTATAAAAACACTGAGCATAGAAGAGATACCTTATCAAACTGTCAGCAGGGAATTTATATAAGTCAACATTTTGCAAGGGGTAGATAACTGTGTCTTTACAATAAATAACGTGCAAGCTAAAAAGACTGCTTACTTGGCTATTATTTTTTTGTCCTGTTTCTGTCTCTGTCTCTAATTTTGCACACACGGTTTCAGTCGCTGTAACTCTGACTGTAGGTCTTGGCTGGACTGATGCATTGGTCACCAGCACAGTGCACAGCAAACAGCTAAAATGTGTCCACATAATATTATGACCAGACCTGTGAGTCAAGACCTTGAGTCAAGAAGGATGCACATTAGATAGAAGCAGGCATTGAGTCCTTTTTACTAAGTGGATAAGATGGGAAGTCATGAACTTGAGACAAAACCACACAGAACTTCTTAAGTCAAAATTTTAAAGTAGCAAAATCATCATCTAATAATAAAAGAATAACTGTTCTCACCTGATCTTGGGTTTCTTTGAAAAGTGAAAAGTATTTTAAATCATTAGCATTAAAAGTCACAGATACTCATATTATATTATGGGGTAAAGTATTACACACACGTATTACCATCTCCTAACTTCTCGCAGTGACACCAGAGCTCAGACTGCTCTGCTTTGCTACCCATGAAAAAAAGTGAAATACAGTTAATTGTATATGTACACTGTTGGTTTATGCAGTTAAGATGAACTTGAACAAAGCTTTTGATGACAAAAAACCAAAGCAAGCCTTTCCAGCAGCTCTTGCCGTACCTGCTTCATAGGTGGTGGCGTGCGCGGTCATGCTCCAGGTGCTGGACCGCCGACCTTTGGTGACCATGACGGAGAACTCGTACATGGTGTTTGGCTTCAGACCTATCACGGTGTGACTCAGAGCGGTCGTATCTGCCGACTGCAAAGAGATGGAGCGGAGAACGTCTTTAAAGCCCCTCTTTTTGCTGGTAGCCAAGCAAAACACAGTTACAACGGATTCCTTTTTCAAGCAAAACAGCTCTGTTGCTACTTAGTACCTTAACGGGAGTATTTTTAGTACCATAGGCAGTTACATAAATTACTGCGATGCTTTCTCTTTCCCCAGACAAAGCAAATTGCCATACATTTTCTTCAGATGTAAATTGGAAGCTAACCCTATGTCCTTCATCTATGCCCATATGAGGACAAAGAATAGGACATTTCCAGAACTTAAACACTCATTTCCAGCCTCTTTGACAGGTTCCTTCCAAAAAACCCAAAAGTTTTTAATATCTACTGCTTTTCAGCGGAGGCTCAGAAAGCATTTTTACCCCTAGAATGGTCCTGACTAAGGCTTCCCAGTTCCCGGGGTTAACACATATTTATGATAGAGATGGAAATATGACCCAGGACCCCAGCATAAAGATGCATTTTTGTATTCATAAAACACACTTTTTCCTTGGTTAAATATAATATGTTTATATATTAGATTATATTTGAAACATATTATTGATCTGCCTTACTGTGATATGTTACGAACAACTAAACATATTGATGTTGATGTGAATATTAAATTGTTCATTTATTTTTAGCTGATTTAGCTTTTTACCTCAGCCTGCAGTAAGGAACAATTTGAACCAAACAGCACTAGTATCAAAGGAGACAAGCGCGAAGAAAATTATCGGACAAATTGGTGACAATTGAATAAAATCAATTCCCACGCTTTTCAAGCTACAGAGCCTGGTGTGCAATCCTCCAGCGTCAACAACTTACAGGCCAGTGAGTAAACGTGGTGTGCGCTTTTACACGTTTAAATGCCTATGGATTAAAGTTTACTGAGGAAGGACAACATACCTATGACTTTGCGTCAGAAGGCTACCTTGACGTTCACATTGGGGAAGCGGTTCACAACAAGCCATCTTGCTGGCATGCGGCAGTAATGCCATTCTGATGCTAATCATCAGATGATTCAAAAATAAATCGACCTTTACTAAAAATGGGACATCAAGTTTCCAGCACACCACAGAATAAAGCAGTAATATTGCAAGGGGAGCGGGAGAAATTTACTTTGCAGAGATGTTAATGAATGGGCTACATACGCCTACATGGTATGCTGTTTTATCACAAGTGCTCTGACAGATGTTTTGTGTGCTACTTAATAGGAAGACTTAATGCTATAGCAGATTTTATCATCTTCATACTCAATTAAAACTCCCAGTTCTTGGAAATCAGTAGTTTTGCAACTTATCTGTACTAGGGGTTTACTCCAGCAGAGAATCTCCCTCTATAAAAAGTCTTATTGAAACAAAGACATCACTTATAACCTATATGTTCATAAACTACTCAGCCACTTGCCAGAGATGGCAAAGTCTACCTGCTAGAGTTTATACAAATTATTCTTTGACAAAACGCTGGATTTCAATATAGGGAGTAATAATTTTCTCCCCCAGAAAAGGTGTTGGAAGAAATTAAATTATTTATGGCACAAAATACTCCTCAGCATGACTGAGGGTAACTAAATCTGATAACTATCACCATGGAAGTCCTCAGATATTACACACAATCAGGAAAAATTCACATGGAAAAAACAATAAGGTTTGAACCTATTCCTGGACAAAACAGTCTTTAGTGGAACATAAAGACATTGGGTTCTTTTTTGTAAAAAGAAAGTTATTTGTCTCCAGCTGAGTGTTTTTCTTTGACTGTTTCGCTCAATACTACGTATTAGCATTTCAATAGTCGAAACATCCTTGAAGTTAATATCCCAGTGAGATGAAGGGGGTGTAACTGTAGCAAGTACCTTTAGTAATGCCATGCCGTGCCTGTTTGGGACAGTTTGTACAAAGTAAAGTTGCCAGGGCAAAGTTAAATTTATAAACTTCCAACTTCAATGGGAAAGGCTAAACCCTTCATTATATTAAGTTTGATATACAGTTTTGAAGCAATGGGAGACTTTAGTGGGAAAATCTCAAAAGACTTGGAAATGCAATGCCAATGCACAGGCACATGCTTTGGGGACCTATTTGTGAGCCTGATCTAAGCCCCTCGGAAGAAAACGGAAGTTTTCCCCACTGTTTTCAAAGAATAACATAATAGGTTTTATCTTGTTTCCTTGAAAAAAATGTGGTTATTTCAAGAAAGCAGACCCTCTTGAAAGATTTTTAATTGTTTCTGCTTCTGGGTGATTGAACTGGAATAAATGAATCAGACCGACTCTTTACATGTTACCCACAGACTGGCCAAACTAGAGATGGTGGCAAAAAAAGGTAATTTCGCTCTCGCTCCTCTCCTCTTCAGCCTCCTGCTCCTCGACGGCTCACGGAGCCCTGCGTGGTGGCTCTCAGAGAGACGTCCACCTGCTCGTGTTAGCAGAAGGCCAACGAGCTCAACACCTCCAAGCAGGACGTGCTTCTCTGCACAGTGGATTAACAGGGCTATTTTTGAATCATTTTGGTTTGCCACCCACCATCTTCCACTGCGTGCAGCTCAGTGTGTGCATTGGGAAACTAGAGAAAATGTTATGATTGACTGCGAGTGGCAAAACATAATGCTGTCTTTTCTGGAGCTTTGATTTCATCACCAGAGCTGCAAAGTGGGACTCGCTGTGCTTCCCTGTGCTATAGTCCTCATTTTGTTGGGCATGGAAATCCATCCCTACATTGGAGTCAGATCAAGCTAGGGCATTCAAAACATTACAATGCATCGTTTTGGCACCCTTAATTACCTAAGAGCTTGTTACAACTGCATGAACATACTAAATTTGGGTCTAATATTGCAGATCATCATGTCAGCATTTGAGGTTGCCAGAAGTATGGCAGCAGATGTAAAAGCAAGGTATGGACTTTTATACCTTGTAAAGATGTGCTATTATTTCAAAGCTTTACAGTGGGTCAGCACATGCAGCAAAAAGCCAGGTGACCTGAGTCTCCACTCAGCTGGCATGAACGCAAATCGGGAGTAACGCAACTGAAATGGATAGCTCGCGGTGGCACACGGACTCAGTCGAGTGCCAGTGAGCCAAATTCGGATGAAGATGTGTAAGAGGTAGAGCTGAAAAATCACACTCAGAAAAGGGACTGAAGGCAAGGGCTTCTCCACCATCATTCCCACGTCTTCCAAAAATTACCTGGGAAAGATCTCGAGATTAGAGTCTGTAGGACAGGCGTACCCCAAACCTGAAAGAGGTGGAGAGCCATCCTCTGAGGTTTAGAAAGGCCAACCTATATTCAGACCCATCACTCAGGCTCTAATCAGAGGAGCCTCAGTGCTGGCTAGAGCATGGCCCGTTCCACAGTCCTTGTAAAAATGACTTGTGCAAGGCTGCTTTTGTTAGGGCAGAGAACAGTAAAAAATGAGGCATCCCCTTGCAGTATAAAAACACATCCATAGGATCAATACGATCCTTTAGGCAAGCAAAAACACTATCATGGCAGGGCACGGGAGGAAGGACGTGCTCATCGTGGGGAAGGTGTATGTTACATGAGATGCAATAGATAAGCTGACAATAGTGGGGGAAGATAGCTTATTGTTCAAAACCAAGCAAACAAAAAAGCCTAAAGGCTGTGCTTGTTCCTTCACATTCCCTGTCCCACTGTACCTCTTTGCTGTACCACACGGGTTTTGGTTCTGCTTTCATTAGGACTTGAAAAGAAATTCTCACACAGAAAGTAGCATGCTGCTGTCATATCCATTCAAACTGAGTTTTCTCATAAACTGACCTTCATTTTTTCCTATTTGGGAACACGTAATATGGGTGGGTGGAATTCCCATACCATGTGGGTGGGTTTGCAATTGGTATTTCTTCCTATTCAAGCTACACTATTGTGCTACCAGATCGGCGACTAATTTATATCTGATTGATAAAGATCAAAGATCAAAACTTTCAACAATTGGCATGTGGAATTAAACTACGGCATTTTCATCCAACTAAACACATAGGTTTCTAGGAAGCAGTAGTTACTCAGGCAAGTTTCCTTTTGATTGAAATGGGAATTTTGGTCGAGGGAAGTTCACAAAAGCCAATTCAGAGTCTTTGCAAATAAAATATGAACAGAAGAAATAGCTCATGAATTCATTACGTGTTAAAATTTCACCTTGTACTTAGCACTCGTCGAATAGCTCGTTCTCCATCGGACCGTGTAGAAGCGAACCTCCGTAGTCTTTTGGTTCTTTGGGACAGAGTTGTCTGCCCAGATGACCCTCACTGCATCATGCGTAAGTGCAACAGCCTGGACACCTACTGGTGGGAGCATGGGGGTGGAGATATCTGGGACTGAGGTAGGGAAATCATCAAGCAAAGGATAAAAATCAACTTCTAATGGATCAATGGGGTCTGGGTCCATACATCACCAAATGAGCATTCCAAAATAAATGAATAGGTAAGTTAAACAGAAAAAGAAAACAAAACA
The DNA here is from genome assembly GCF_018139145.2 of Gymnogyps californianus. Lineage (NCBI taxonomy): Eukaryota > Metazoa > Chordata > Aves > Accipitriformes > Cathartidae > Gymnogyps > Gymnogyps californianus. The sequence goes on along the minus strand of NC_059500.1, from coordinate 83,341,877 downwards.
AACCAAAACACAAACAGCCACCAAGGGGCACACATCACAATGGGTTAAATGCATGGCATTAATGAGGAGGAGGAACATGAGGAGAACAGAAAGAAAGGCATTAATGCAAAATGAGAACGCATCAGCAACATTTCAGTTACATCACTACAACAAAACTAACCAGCGCTAAGTGCTATTTTTCATGACTTGTTTAAATACTTCCAGGTATGCTGTGTTTTCTTCACACGAGATGAAGTCAATGCACAGTGTCTCTCCTTAAAATGATTTACATTTTCTTAAAAAATTGAATCACTTAAATGATACATTATTGGAAACACCTACAAAGTGGAGAGCATGTCATCTTCGAACCTGATTTATAAACATGACATATTCTCACATGTGTAGGAGTTACCTATGCTTTTCTCTCTTGGCAGCCTCTTTCAGGCTCTTTTGTTGTTTTAGGCTCTTGAAAGGAACACATTCTGCATCTGCTTAAACGTTTGCTAGGCAAAACAGAACATAACAATTTCACTGCTGAAGTGAAGATCTTGCAGTTGTTGGTTCAATACTGTCAGCGTGTTAAATGCGCACATCCAGGCATGGAGACGTGGATTATCTTCAAGTGGGCTTCTTCCTCAAGGAACAAGCACCGTTCCTTTCCCATGTGTCTGCGATCGGGTGGTCTTTGGGGAGCAAGACGCTGAGCACCGTGTGCATGCCACGGCGGTGTGCTACGCAATGTCAGAGGAAAATTCTGGCTGGCTTAATTATCGAGACAGTGGCACGTTTCATTTCGCTTCCAAAAGTTCAGATCTGAGTGGCATGCCGACACATCCAGTTAACTGAGGCTGTCGAGATTACTGTGGCCTTGCTTCCCCTTCCACTCTGTTGCAGAGGAGGTTTCTCTGAGCCATGGTGGCATGAGAAAGGAACCAGACGTTGGGTCAGCAGCAGATTACTGCTGTTACAGTCACGGGAAAAAAACCACCAACTACCCGTGTACAGAATTCCTCTCCTGATCAGTGTTCGGTTCGGCCCCGATGACATTCACGCTCTTGGCTTCTCTGGGGCTCTGCCTCTGCCCTTTGGGGCTGCACGGTGATGGCACCCACATGGGAACCAGAGACCGTTTCTACTTGGTTTAAATACCTCTGTCCTTGTTGAAGCACCCAGACAACTTCTGGCCTATCTTTTAAAACTATACTTACTGACTCATTATTTACCAGTTGTGATTTTTCTAAATACAATTTCAAAATGCAGTGGGTAAAGTGCAGCAAAAGCACGCTAAAAGGTTGCTTGGGTTTTTTTTTTTTTCCCCTAAAATAATATGCTAATTAATTAATCAAAGTATAAATTACTCTAATATTTCCTCACTGACAGTTGCTGCAGTTTGTCTGCTCCATGTGCAATTCCAGCTCCTGATGCTCTTTGATCACTCCTGTTTTACGGTTTTGTAATTCTTATTCAGAACTTCGGGAGGTCACAGCCTTCAGAAGGAAAAACAGAAGAGACAAGGATGTTTAAAATGTATGATAAGCCATTAGGTTCGACATGCTTCTTGTGTCGCTTCTTTCATCAAAAGCTGCTTTATAAGAAGCTTGAATATGAGTGTTGAAGGAAACGAAGCAACCCAGTTGGTGCTGTAGTCATCCAAAACTCAAACACACGATCCACGTGGGGAGGAACGGGCAGCTGAATCTCTTTTTTTGCCCCAACCTGGTGAATCAAGCTTCTGCAAGTTGAAAGTTAACAGTTTCTTTTCCTGAACTGAAGTTTTCCAAAAGAATTGGCTGTAAACTTTGGAAGGTGAGCAACACCTGTTTCTGTTGGGGTTTTTTACAAACTTATGATGGAAGTTGATGTGACTGCAGCTGAGTTGGTATTTCAGCAAATATTGCACTTCCTTCTCTTTTTCTTTCCCATGCTGAAAACTGAAGTCCTGCTATGGAGGAGATTATAAAGGGAGGCTGGGTTTAGCAAAATAAATGGTCAGACTCGATCAATCAAGATAATTCAGTTTCTGAAACACGTCACCACTGACCTGAGGAAGAGGGAAATGTCTATAATCCACTGGTGGCTGAAAATAGGTCCCTAAATACTGCCCCCAGTTTCCACCAAAGTTTCATTTGCTATTATTTATGCGCGGACATCTGTCATTTGGAAATTGCAATCTCTTGACAGAAAATAGTTTCTTGCTCTCTTTGGAGTTGTTTTGCGAATATTGCATGTTACATAACTTAAGTTTGCACACCATATCCACACAAGCAGACACCAAAGTATGTCTATATATATGCCAAACAAGACACACAAAGACACAGTTTTCGATTTCCTTTGGTGCCCAGGGTGCGTCAGCTCATCCGTTGCTCGGGGAACACAGTTCCTGTGCTTTCCTGCTTTGCTAAAAGCCTTTTTTGAGATGTTCCTCCATGAACGAACCAGGCCACCGGCTCCTTTCAGAGGCTGCATCCCATGGGTGGGAGATGGTGGGAAGCTCCGGTAGGGACACCTCTCAGCAAGAAGAGAGAAGCACCGAGGTGGACTGCTCGCAGACGATCATTGAGTCAGTTCACCACAACGGAGCCCAAGCCTGAATTACCTTTTTCATACCTGGATATTGTTTTATTTATGAGAGGTTATATATAGACATAAAATTGAATCCCCCAGGCCAGCCGGGTGATTTTTAAATAGAATCGACAGGGAACAAAAAACTTTAAAATAAAAGTATAGTACGTATGGATCCTGAGGCAAACTCACTGGAAAAAGATTTTACAAGACACACACTCAGCAAGAATGATCTCTGTAGTCTCCAGACAAGAAAAAAGATTAGTAATTTTGAGCCAGAAGTTCCCTGACACTTATTATATCGAATGTAGCTTGTTACGGTTACCCTTGATTGTGTAATTAATCTCTTTTTTTTTTTTTTCTCCTTCTGACTTTCCAAGATTTCTTATGGGAATACTTCACAAAACCATATGGATAAAAGCTGTTTTTCCTTGTAGAGCCAACAGAAGTGCCATTTGGTTGATTTATTCCTCGTGATCCACCCAAGCCAGCGTCAGTGATCGGGTTTGCTCTCAGTGACACAGCTCCCCTTCCAGGCAGCTCTGAACACCATGGGTGAAACGCGAGAAAAAACTTCGCCAAATGATGGTGTCACTCCAGAGGAAAAACAGTTGTTTTTTTTTTTCCCCTCAGTTCTGTTCTTTTAGCCCCTCGTCAGTCCCATCCACACACCAGTGATTGCAGAAAAACCACGAGGCAGCCTGGAAGATGGTGCTATATAAGAATAATTCTGATTTTATAACTTTGCTAGCATCCCAACAATGCATCTGTGAAAAACAGCTGCCTAAAAGCACCCTGCTCCATTACTGCTGGGTAATCCCTTCTGTGAGCCTTCTCCTGCCAGGAAAATCTCATCAGTACGTTCCTTCACCTTTTGCAACCCTTCTACACGCTTTTGTAGATGTGCATGATGACAGTGTGTTTTTAACTAATTCATTTTAATTTAAACGGCTTTAAAAATGAAGGAAACAAAATTAATTTCATCTGGGCTTAATTCAGCAAAGCGATTCACCACTACTCTGCCCTGATCTTTAAATATTTAAATTGGTTGGGAGTCATGCTTCTCCCAGGCCAACCCGCACCAAAGAGCAAGCACTTGTGAGCATCCCATTAAATTTATACAGCCAATTTCTGGAAAGGGTAAATAATTCATTCTATCTGTGTAGTTACAACAAAGTGCAAAATCAAGCTGATTTATTCTAGCAGGGACCTGAAGGTTGCGGAGCTCTTTTCTTCCATTGCCTTGACCAAAATGTTTTGCCTAGTGTTGCCCCTTTGTCAGGCTAACATTCGCTGACGGGGAGCAGATTATGAACCGGCATTTGCAACTCACCTGTCATCGACCTGGTGGTCGCGCTTTCGTACAGAGGCACCCCTTCGCCTGCGTTGTTAAAGGCCTTTAAGGAAATCACATAATGGGAACTTGGCTCTGCAGGAGAAAACAAATAAGGCAAAACAAAGCACACACTGTTAACGTCAGATCTGGGATGCAGAATGGACAAGCGCTTTCCTGAAAAAACAAGAAAAAAGAAAACAAAGTTAAGCAAACGCCTGTGCAAAGTAAGCGATGAGCACAACTGCTGCCCATCATTTTTGTTTCCCTTCCAAAGGCTTTATTTATCTCAATCTCCTGGGGCTATCTTCACCAGCTGAAGTCCTCCTTTAAATCACCTGCAGCTTTGCCTGCATAAGAAAGCTGGCACCAACTTTGTGCATCGGCCGTAACCCCTGACCCATCGCTCTGAGCAGAGGACACCTCAAACGTGGTGCTACGTGCAGTGCTACCCGGAGGCGAGGGATGCTGTGAGGTGCCAGCGCCTTCCTGCCGGCTCCCGGCACGCTGCCGGATGGAGCTGGGGGAGCCGGGGCCGCGGTGCTGAGCTCCGGCGGGCAGGGAGGCATCCAGCCCCGCACAGCCCCTCACGGGGACGCGCTGCTGTCCCAGGGATGATGTGGGAAGAGACGGTTGAGGGTCACCAGCGATGGGCTGCCTTGGGATCCTGAATTCATACCAGAGAACTGCGGGCGTCCAGCTCTCCAGCGCTGCTTGGGTGGAACTCGTGCTCCTGAACCCAGCCCAGAACAGTTCATGCACTCCTGTAACCACTTTCTGGACGCTGAGCAAAAAGCCTCCCTCCCTAATTTCTTGATGTCAGCATTACATCGGTAATAGCCATTTTACCATTTTTTACCTCGCTGAGAACTCCTCACGCTATGTTGTAAATACGAAGGATGTGGCAGACAACAAATAACAGGAGAATTAACTTCTGGGCGCGCGGATGTGCTGCGCTGGTTTGCGTGTCCTAGTTTACCACAGGGCTACTCTAAATATACCCCTAAATGAAAAAAAAGGGAAATGAGCACGTCAGTTCCACGTTGGTTTTTGCTACTGTTTTCTGAGAAAAACAAGGCAATCCATTTTCCTGATTTTTTCCATGTGAATTGCTTTGCCCCCTTGCCGTATTTTTTTTCTTAGCTGTTAATTCCATTTGTACAGAAGAAAATTGCAGGTGAATACATTGGGTGCTCATACACCTGCCAGAGATGGGAACTGCCACCTCAAAGTTCTTTACCAAAAAATAACAAATGTTTGTACGTGAGGAGGCATTTATTAACGTGACATTGCAAAAGACCTGCTGCAGAATTACATATTTCATCTACATTAACACCAAATCAGCTCAGCATGATTAATACTATTACAGTGAATCTGAAATGAGTAAATAATCTTTAAGTACCTATTGCATATCGTTACTAATATCCTTTCCACCCTCGTACTTTGTACTTAATTTTACATCCAGAAGAAACAGTGACATATTTGTTTAATATTCAGGTGACTTCTGTGCTTCTATCATACAAGAGCTAAACTTTAAAAATTGCCAAAAGAATGACTGGTACATTAATAACTCCCTGCGCTAAGTATTGTACGGTTATTAATTCAGTTGGTACTCACTGTAATATCATTAGTCATAAGGAAATTATTTTGTATTCACAGAGATGCAGTATATATTTTCATATGATTTCCACTATATATTAGCATACTACTTTTAATTTCTAATTTAACTAAGTGTTGTAACTCTCCAGATTCCACATGAAGATTTATTTATCGAGACACGAAGTCATTATTTAGCTGAGAGTTTAATAACGTCACATTCAGCAGTTTCTGCAGAAGAAAAAGAAATTCATATGCACAGTCTAGACTGACTCCATCTCTTCTTTCTACCCATGTCCCAGCTGCTGTGCCTATTTAGGAATTTTGAAAGACGTCTGGCAGAGTGATGCAAGGGCTTAATACAGACCATTCACTAGGGTAGACTTTGGGAAACGCAGGGAAGAATACCAAAAGATGAAGTTTCAGGACTTTGAGACGTACCAGGTATTTGCTATTACCAGCAGTGAACTCGGTGACTATATTGAAGAGGACATATAGAGACAGACAGTGGATTAATCTTACTGTGGATTAATCTTACTGCTTTCTATAAGTTAGGCACATGGTTTAGTTCATAAGGGCTGTCCCTATAGTGACTGAAGAGACAAGCACCTCTGTAAAACAATTCATTCCATGCTAAGATAGGTTTTTAAGAAATACAAGATGAATCAGCCTCTAAGGGTTGGTACATATCTCCACTGATTATGGCCAGAGCACAGATGTCTGGCCTTCACTTGGCTTAAATTTTAAATAACAACACATTAGTCAGAAAAGAATGTCACCCTGAACACTGATTTTTCAAATGTGAAAGATTACTCGAGAAACCTGATTCTAGAAATTACTGTCAAAACCCCCCAAGCCCCACAGAACTGTCACGTCTAATCAAAATACATTGTGACTTCCCAATAATGAATAAGCAAAATGAGTGATTTACTATTAATTTGATCATGAAAAATATACTCACCGAAACTGATAAATTAGGTGGAAAAATGTGATCAGTTCATGGGAAATTTAAAAATGGAGACTATATAGCACATACTTCATTACAACTGCCCATATAGCACAATATATAGTCCATCAAATTTTATAAATGGAACAGACTGACATATGATTTATGTTTATAACTAGGTTGGGTAAGGTTACATTTGCAAAAATGAGCTCAGATTGGGATCAGGATGCGATCTGTAGCTTTCTGTTAAAAACATGAAAAATTCAGGTGGTTAATTTGAGCTGCTGCTAACTGGAGCAATAAATAATTGCTTGAGTCTCCTCTTAGATAAGAGGGAAAAAGGCAATTTGCCACGGTACAGTGTTTGAGCGCAGTATTACAGTTCAGTTTAGTCCAATACAATGAAAAAGTGAAAAAGCATTAAAATTATGATGTGGCAGACAGTTGCTTTTTGAACTGCATTGTGTATTAGTAACACTTACGGGGTCATTCTGGTGCTCTTTTTGGTAAAATGCCACTGACTGGAGTGGGAGTTCAAATGAGGAAAGCTTTTTAGTGTAAACCTACTAATAAGCACAGCAGCTAATGGAACGGAAGGGTCGTTAGCGCTCCTGGCAGAAACAACGCAAAGAAACAAAGAAATGGGATTAAGAGATGACGATCGCAGTGCAGTTGCAAGAATTCAGAGGTAAATTCTGGACTTTTCTCCACTGACTCCCATTCATCACAGCAAGGAACACAACTCTATAACAATGTTACCATTTGTATTTACTATTCTGGAGCAGGAGCAACAGAGAATTATATGCTTTTTTTCCTGGCAGAAGAAATCCTTCTTGCCTTTGAAGAAGCTGAGCAAAGAATTCAGCTTTAATTAGAGCATCAGCCAAGAATCCCCGTGTCAGTGTTGGTGTGGAACATGCTCTGGAAATAAAGTTGTGTTCTGCAGTTCAACTTAAAAAAAAAAATGAAAAAAAACAAAAAAACAGGACAAGAAGTTCAAACTAAGCACGAACAAAATCGATTTCTTCTACTGACAGATTTTGTTACTGGAAAGAAAATAATCAACGAATACCAACTCATTCAAGATACCACAGTTATTTTCTTCTTTAAAAGAGTAAAATTGTGACATCTCTATAGCCATTACATGGGGTCTTTTGACAAACGTTGAGTTTTCATGTATAATTTCATTTTCTCTTTAAACTATAAATATAAAATAAATGCTTGACAACTAGATGTGAACTCCAATCCAAGGAAAGCTCCTCGCCTTAAATTACAGTGTTGGAAAGAGGGTAGTGCACTCAGTTGATTTTCCAGATCAGCTCCTTTCTCTCTCAAATAAAAATTCATTCTCAAGTCCTCTTCTCATTTCCCATTGTAACAATTACCTGACCTGAGGGACCTGCAGAGTGCTCTACAGATTGGCACCCTGGGAGAGCCGAAGCTAAGATGGGGTCTCCTGATCATCATGAAAACGTTGCTCAATCCCATTATACCACTCAGAGCTACTGTCTTGCACTTAAAAACACCTGAATTTCTTCAAATGCAACGTAGCCAATAATATAGCAATAACGATAAGTTGTATGTTCAATAATCTTCTCCCAACACCTTTGTCAGTGCCTTTCCTGATCCTAACCAAAAGTGAAGTAGCAGTTCGTTGAGATCTGATCCCTTTTACTCTGCTTGAGCATCAGCGTGAATCTATGAGTACAGTATAATAACGTGCTCGTGCTGACCCAGCTTGCTGAGGAGGAAAGCTGCCATCTTTTGCGCTTTTTTTTTTCCCCCCATTACCAAGCTGTTTTTCACTGTAGGCTACAGAAGCCTACCCTTGGGATGGCAGAGACAGTAGTAAGGGATCCATCATGAGGAGCTACAGCCTCCCCGCAGACAAAGTGGAAACAAAGATATCTTGTCAAAACAGATGGGGTCTGACAATATCCTGCAGTAAAAGGACAGGGTGGAAATTGCAGCAAGAGAAATGCCTATTAGTTATTAGGAAAGAAATAAATACGAGGGTTGTCAAGCACTGAGGCAGGGGCCCAGAGAGGCTGTGGAACACCCATCCTTGAAGGTGCTCAGAAGTCAGCTGCAGACGACGCTGGTGTGACCCAGAGCTACCTTCAAAGCTGGCCCTCCTTGAACAAAGACTTGGACCATAGGACTTGAGGGATCCCTTCCAACCTAAGACATTCTGTGCTAATTAATACCTGCTTACACAAACATGCTGAGAGCAGGAACCTGGCTTTGATGCCGAGCTGAGGAGGAAGTCCTAAGCCAGCTGCTGACATAGGACCCTTCTGTCTTCTCCGTTCCTCTCACTCTTGGCTTCACCAAAAGCATACTGACTCCTCTTTATTAGCAATGAAAGGAGTGGAAACACAAATGCTCGATTTTGTTGTAAGCCGAGTAACTCCTGCAGGAAACGCCCTGTTAAAAGAGAAAAGGTCTTCAAGAGAACTAGATCTGTGCCCTGCGTGTCCTGCCATTGCCACTGATGCTGAAAGACCCTCTAAAGGGCAGAAAAGCCATCATTCACAATTATCTCAAAAAGCAACCAGAGAACAGTGGCATTTACTCCTGTCTGGGTTTGCGAAAACATTACACCTAGTAATCAGTAGTACCAGCATCAGTTCCTAGACCTAGTAACATTCGTTCACTGCCAGGAAAAGGTAATCTACCTATAGGACAAATGTCAAATTGAAGTATAAACTCTTGCAGACAAGGGTTATTGAATTCTGAGAAATCAAGAGAGAAGAGCACTTCCAACATCACAGTCAGATGTAGTGTACTTCTGCAAGCTGAAATGGAGGGTTGCAGCCAGGGCTGTGGTTGTTCAGACTGCCAGGGCTGGGGAACGTTCCCAGGAAAATGGAAACCACCCTACATGCATTAAGGAGCCCATGCATTAAGAAGCCCAAAGCACACTTTACAATAAAGTTTTCAGCTAGCAGTGCCACAACAAACAAGCCCAAAGCAGGTGGAGTTCCTGCTGGAGATCCTGCTGCGTGAGACAGCTCGGAGGGAATTGGAGGGGTTTCTCTGCAAATTCAGGAGGAATCTCTTCACAAGGGAGGGTGCCTGGGTCAGACCTTGGAGAAAACATTCTGCATTTAGCAGACTACTAAAGAAATCTGTGCTTTGAGCGCTGCGGTGTTAGGGCTAGATATCCAGGCATAATAAACCGTGCCACATACGACATTAGAGCATCAGTGGTGTCTTGCCTGGGGGTCAGAAGCCCAGGGGGTGATTTGGCCTCCTCTGTGCAGAAATGACCCTCAAGCAAGGGACTGTACACCATCGACCAAGAAGAAAGGCACCTTGACTCTGATTTTACAAAGATCCACTGGGCACCTAACAGCCGGCAGATTCAATGCCATTCAAAGAAACAGTAAGTGATGTATTCCACCTCTTGGACAACATACACTTGCCATGGAGAGCAAAGCTCAGAAGCAGCTTTTAGCACAATCTAGGGAAATTATATCCACATTTAAAAAAAAAAAAATCTTTTAATCATATTAGCAAATTTAACTATAAATACCTATCAGAAAGGCTAAAATGGGTGATAAAGAGCTCATGTATTGCTTCCAATAAAACAAAAGACCTACCAGTAAGTTATCCTTTCTCTAACACAACACAATTAGCATATATTTACATCTTCTGGTAAACTGAACAACCCATAATAACAGGGAAGAACTTTGTTCAATCAAGTTAAACTTACCAAATGCTGTAAAATTCAAGAATGCATTTTCCCAGGTTACAGAGGACGGGCCTAATATCTTCTTTGTGAATGGAAAGCACAAAATGTAAATTTTGGAAATGTGGCACATTTTTTCCATGCCAAAAGGTTTCATCCAATGTTTAAACAAAGTCAGCTAACTCCCTTTTTTTTTTTAATCATCAGGAGTACTGGTATCTCCTGAAAATCAATTCCTTCCGTTTAGGATCCAAAAGAGCAATGCAGATTGCTGACTGAGGTATCAAAATCTGAAACTTTTGGCCTGGGAAAATTCCCACCCGAGTGTTAAAGCCCTCTTTAGACAAAAACATTTGTTTTGAGAGTGAATATAGAGAACAGTGGAAACCTGGATTCACATCTGCAGTGTCACAAACGTCTCGAGAAATGAGGGACAAGTCACCATTTTTTGTGTGTCTTCAGTCCCTATGGTATTAACTTTTTTTTTTCCTATTTCCCTTAGTCTTTTGCCTATAAGCTCTTTGAATTAGAGTCTTGCAATGTGTTCCTATGTTAACTAGACAACGAAACCCCGATTTCATCTCAAACCTCTGGGCACTACTGTAGCACAAATAATAAATATATTTTAATATGCAGACGTGCTTAAAATATTTCCTATATCTAACTGAAAATTGCCCCTGAGGAGCGCGGTTCTGCCCATCGGCTTCACAGAGATGCGAGGGACGAGCGACAGAGGGGGGTCCTACACATCTACATTTCAAACAAATACAACCTAACCTGTAATTTTTAATCCAATGTCACCATTGAATCTGTTACAACTGTTGAGGGCATGTCCTGGCTCTTTGGATGATAAACTAGGACTCCAGTCATCTTCCAAAAATTCGGCTAGGTAGCAATACCTGGGGCTTTGCCTTACTCTGCTGCAGGGTGAGCTCCAGCAGCATCCTTCAGCAACGGGACCTCCTTGTCTTCTCACAGCCTGCGTCCTTGGCAAGACATCTCTCAGCGAATCATCCCGAGAAGTCAACACAGACCTACCTGGAGCCACGGTGCCTTTGGGCGAGCGTGCCGCGCAGCGCAGGGAGGACGTGACCCTGCAGTGAACCAGTGAAGGCGAGGGCATCAAAACATCTTGCTGCAGCTGGATGACAAGGACGTGCCTCACTGTTCTGGGGGTGCCTGCATATTTATAGGTACTCGGGCTGATTCTGGAAACATTTAACTTCTAAAACGCTAGGGAAAGTGTTTAACGGAGCAAAGAGAATTTATAATGAGAATCTGTTAAGTGCTTTTATTTTAATGTAGTTCAGGAGATGAACAGCAAATCCATATTTACAGTTGTTTTTAAGATGTCATCTCATCATATATCATGCCTGCTTGCTGATTTCTCTTGTGAGCTATGTCCTGTGTGCATTATAACAAAGCGTGCAGGGCTTTTTTTTTAAGCAAAGACTGTAATTTGAACATGCTTAGAAATAGGTCTTGTCTCCTGCGGAGATGTGAACCTTTACAACTCCCGTGGTGCATTGCAAGCTCAGTGCACTCTGTGTCGGTAGGGATGTGAAACAACAAAAAAATCCCGATGCGTATCACATACATTTGTTATAGATGTTACAAATGCAGCCAAACTCAGGAGAAGTAAAGTAGCGTAGCAGAAAATGAAGTGTAAGACATACGGACAAATGAATAAAAAATGAATAGCCGTGACTCGAGATGCTTCCCGACGTCAGAGGAAACGCCACTAATGTACCAGGAGGGTTAACTTGTGTGCGGGCAAGGTTTCTTCAGGCACTCGTACACAAAAAATAACAATGAAAGTTGCGCCATGAGGGGAGGTTGTGTTTTCCTTTGCAAAAAATAAGTCTTTCATCCAAGCAAATGTGCATCTGTAAGCCTGGGTCACTTCGCTGTTTTGATCTCCTTGGCATCCGCGACTGAGAGATCAGTCACACTCCAGAAGGCAAAGCACAGTGTTGTAGCTGTCCTTTTCCCTGAAAATTAAGCCTTGCAACAAAGCTTCCTTTTGTTTTTGGTTGATGAATGAATATAAAGAAAAAAATATTCTTGGCTATCTGTATTATTTGTATTATAATTTGGGATTAAGAGTTATTCTTAGGCATTCTGTTCTTTACCAGTGAAGAAGGGAAATATTCAGCTCTTCTGTACCATCTGTTGTCAATAGATCCCAACCATTTCGTCAGGGAAGCCTGTTTACCTATTTTTTACAGCTGGAGAACTGAGGCATAAACAAATGAAAAAGCCTTACAGAAAGTCAGCCAGAGCGAAGTGTATGAGCAGATTCCTACACGTAGGTATATGGGCATGCTAAAATTCACTTTGACACGAAGACACTCTTAAAATCCACACAATCTCTGATTTGGGGGAGTTATGCAAGATCTGTTCGTAATGTAAATAGTGCATGGATCACAAACTGACCCTTTGCTTGGGAGCAATTTCTCCATACTCTGTAAGAAAGCAAAGTCAGGGAGAAATGGAAGAAAATTGTTGCATGAAGTATTTGCAGAAATGGCAGCATTCTTTAAATGAGAGTCAGTTTTCAAAGGCAAGAAAGAAAATGAACAGTCCCAGGAGCCTCGAAATGCCTTTACTTGTTAGTGTTGTGCTTTAATGTGATCTGTGAGGGAAACAGTGAGACGCATAAAATTTAACATATTTTTGTTTGATTTTCGCTGCTCCATTTTGTATCAAAAATGCAGAGGGAAGAAAACAACCCAAAACTACATTTAAAAGCTTTTTTGTTCCCTTTCATGTCTTTGTTATAATCCACAACTGTCATCTGCAAAGATTAATGAAAATGAAGAACCTTCTTTCTCTCCCCGATCCGCAGTTAAGATTGAAAGTGAATTTGATGGAACCCTTTGTATTCCTACTGGTGTGTTTGTTAAAATATAAATTCAGATCTAAAAGCTTTATCTTCATTTCTTGTCACTTGTAATTGTCGATCTTATTTAAAGTTTTATTCCTTGAATAACGCAGGGATCTATAAAGTTTAACATCTGTGCCATCCAAAACGCTAGCGCACCGCCCAAACAGTAACACTTGCATCAAGGTGCGCAAAGACAAGACCACCCCGGCTGCCCACCTCTCATCGTGCCGTGTAGAGCCCCTTGCGCCTGTCCGTATAGAGCAGGGGAAACCCTGCAGCCCCCTCCAGCATTATAAAATTACTTACCGGTATGAGTTGTTAATATGTTCATATTATTCATATGGTAGCTCTAATCTCCAAACTACTAATTAAGCAGAAATTGCTCACATCCATTAGATTTTCTCTTCGGAGCTTAACATTTTCGGATGTGTGTAGCTTCAGGCTTTATGGGAGGAGAGGGAGTAACTTTGAAAAGTCTTTGCCAGATTTTGCTGCATATTATGCACTTTGCTTTCATTGCTGGGCCAGGAGGATCAAAGGTTCAAGTTAAAGAGAGACATGAAAATAGTATTTCAAGACGTGCACTCCAGCCTCCCAATCAAACTCTTTCAAGAGGGTGCGTACGAATTCCTACACACTCGGGGAGATGAATGTAGCTTTTTCTTAGATCACATAAAAGCAACTGTACTTAAAAACTCTTTCTAAAATTACGCCTTGTTCTTCTGTTCTCACATACATAAGCGGGGAGGAAGGGATGTGCTCTGAAGAAGAAAGTCCACATTTCCGTAAGACTCTGGAATTTGGTACAGCTTTCCCATCATGTTTAGTTTTTAAATGGTTTGAATATCTCTGAAATAGTCAGTTTTATACACGTTTTCTCATGGAAAGACTTAGGGCATCTTACAGATGGAAATACTGTTACGGACGCCAGAGGAATTACCTTTTCTGATCAGCTTAAAACCGAGTCTCAGGTTTTCAAATCTGCATCTCTCTGCTTTCTCTCACGTGGTGCAAAGACCCTGTCACCAGCTGCAGAATTATTTTATTGTTACTATCCAAATGCTTTTTTAAAGCATTTTTGCTGTTGGGATGTCACTAACATAGAGCACAGGCAGAGGCCTCACCGTGCAGCACTGGGAAAGAACAGGCATCCTCTGGGTGTCCTTACGCCCAGCCTAGCACCCTTCTCCTGTCAGCCTCCTACCTATTTCCCTTATTCCAGTAAATTATTAAAATATCCCAGAATGAGTTATCAAAATATCCCAGCATGACATAATATGTTGTTAACATATTGGAATACGCTATGATAAAGCTACCGTGTTTCATTTTTCCAATACATTAATTAAAAATACAGCTTTATGATGTACTAAAAGTTTTCTGCAAATTATTACAGCTAGTGTGGTGTTTCAGATATTTTGGGGTTTATGCTTGCAGAATCAGTAAACGGAAATCTCCTTGGCATACTTCTTCCCTTTGCTTTTAAACTTTTATTTCATGAGTAAGCTTTAATACAAAGCTCCATGGACGTGAGCCCAGCCAGTTCATTACTATGCTTAATGCCTTCGGAGTCGGATCAGTACAGAAATTGTTACTTCTTACGTGTAAAAGATCAGAATTGGCGTCTGTGAATTTTCCAATATTGTTAAAACCACCCTTAATCAGCCAATAACCTTGTCATTTATAATCAGAAGCAAAGAATTAAAAAATATTAAAAAAAAAAAAAAAAAAAAGAAAATGAAGTAGCTCACTAGACGTGGGTGTCCTTGTTAGAATTAGTCATTGGAGAGTCAGTCAAGCACTGATTTCTTTGTCACAGAAAAGGCTGAATGAGAGCAGGGGATGCTTGCTCCTGAAATTTATGAGACTGACATCATACACTGCAGAAAGAAAATACAACAAATTCTTCACTGACAAAGCTGAAGTCTCTGGATATTCTTATATTCTTCTGCACCTGTGGAGAGTGTCTCCAAGGCAATATGACCACTCAGTCATGAGAAAATCACTCTAATTCATTTTAGAGTACAAGTGTTACCTCTGTATAGTTGTATTCAAGATGATCATCACACAGAATAAAGTTCTCCATCACTATTATGAAAGACTGAGTACTTTTCTTCATGTTTTTGAAGTGATTTATTCAGTAGCTGAAGTGTACTACTCAGACAAGTGCTGTAACAGCTCGGGTACAGGCCGATTCAGGCATTGAAAAAGTTTTGCTTGAAGGAAGTAATCAATTAAGTACCTGAAATGTGATGCAAAGCTGTCATATGACTTGTGCATATTGGCGTTACACTTGCGTTATCAAGAGGGAAGGAATTAAAAAGCAGGCCAGTCTGTGAGCGGGTAGGTCTCCATCCTTCCCCGAGGGGTGATCTACTTAAGGAGATTGTCCATCGCTTCCGAGCCCTCTACTTTCAAGCAGGGTTTTAAAAGTACTTAGGGTTACGAAGGTGCAGTGAAGTGTCTAATATGATTTCTAAAGAGACTTCGATATCTGACTCCCATCCAAAACCAGTAAGTACTACACAGAAAGCATTTTTAGTCGATCATTAGCAGCAGGCTGAAGGGTGCAAAGATCTTCGGAATTTCATCATCAGCTCTAGAATGGCAAATGCTGATGTGTAACAATGCACGCCGTGGCTCTAAGTTACCATTACGGACATCCACCGTGGTCAACAGGGACAAAAAGTCAGATGATGGAGCTGTTGAATGGGCTGAACTATCCTTGCTGTTGTCTTTTCCTGCTTGATGGACTAGAAAAGAAACATGGGCCGATATGGCTTAAACTCAGGTGACTCAGTTAAACATCTGAAGTTGGGTAAAATAAATAAACGGTCTAGAGAGTAGGTCAGAGAGTTTATCATTAATTCTGTCTTATCACAAAGGTTTCACCACCGAACACTGACATACCGTGACCACAAGTGAAGCTACCATCTTCTCTACAACCTGGCCACAGAGAAGATAAACAGTCCTGAGCTTAAAGCATGGGCTACGTTTTCTTTCTGACTCTGCCTCAACTTCGTCTTATGATAGTAGGAAGCAATATTTAGGATTAGATTTTAGAATTATAGAATTTCACATAAAAATACAAATTACAACAAATTACTGTATTTCTAGACATTTATAACAACGGTACCCAACCATCCTTACTCATAGGATGACGCGTGCAGGTGGCCCACAATGACCCGCGGCTGCACAAACAAGTTAGGGAAGGAGGAACAAAACCCGCACAAATACCAGCACGAGGAACTGCAGCCTTACATATCCGACAAGCAGGAATTGCTACAGCAACCCTATTGCACATCTACGGCAGGAACCGCCAGACTAAGGGGGATGACGAAGGCAGGAATTTCCAGGGCAACCGTATCGCAGATGCTGGGAAGGGAATAAAGCCAGTGAGCCAGCCTGGGGGCTGTTAGCTTCAATACCCACGTGCATCCCTCTTCTCAATCTCTCAACTGTAAGGTCTTTGGAAAGATGTCCAGGAGTTGCTTTTGTGCAGGTCTGAACACAGAGAGAAGAAAATTGTTCCCAGGAAAAAGATCAGGCATGCATGTATACGCACACGCGTATGGTGCCAGGGTGTTTCGCATCCCTGTTCAACCCGGCGCAGCACTAGTTCTAACAGAGGAGTTCTTCACCGTCGTTTCTCTCAGGATGACAGCACAAGCTTATAGCAGTAAAATGATGCCTGACATGGACCTGGATTATTGGGTTTGGGCATCTGTGTGTGAAAATGATGACTGTAAATGAGAGTCAGGCAGGATTTCTGAAAGGCAGCTGATGTCAAACAAATCTGATTGCTCTTTAATGAAAGTATCTACCGCTCCAGAATCTAAACGATACATAGGTTTGCAGTGTGCTTCAAAATAGCATACAAAGGAACAACAAAAAGAAGAACTGCAGTAAACCTCAGGAAGCTGCAAAAACCCAATTTTTCAGCTAGATACATCACAGACTGGATTGAGGCGAAGTGGGGTGACCTCTCCGCAGTCTCTGTCTAACGAGAAAAAGGAGACCTGGGGAGCCAAGAGGAAGCAATCGCTGAAAGCCACGAGGATCAAAAGGGATGAGGTCTTTGGAGGGGAGAGAAAAACTCACTGAAGTTCATCATTTATTTAGGTATCAGACTTCATTGTTGCTTTCGCATAGTACTTTTAAGATAACGTATACTCTTCGTGCATAGGTTTCATAGGAAATTTTACAACAAGTGGGATGAGTCCACATAACATCTCCAAAATATTTTTTCCCCTCATTCCTGCCAGCAGCACATTTTGATTCATAACCTTATTGAAAACTATTTTTATTTTTAATAAATAAATAGTTTCCTAAAACTATTAGGAAAAGAATTCTGTCTCATCATTTTGTGTAATTTTCTTGTAATGGTTTCTAATAAAGTGGGTGAATAATGTAGGAAGTGTTGGCAACTGTTCTGATTTTTTAAAAGCTTTCTCTGGGCCCTTGGTCACATCCCTCTGGGGTTCATTTTCTGTGGATATTTAAATGATGGAATTTAATGAATGCAATTATTCACAGAAATTGATTTTCAAAGTTGTACATGTGAATGTTCAGAGAAGTCGAATTAAAAATGTGCACGTCAGGACTTGTGACCGAAGTGCTTGTATCCTTATCCAGTTAGAGACCAGATGCATGCGGCTTATCCGGACAATGACAATTAAGTTACACTGCTCACATCTTGAGTATTTGCAATCAAACCAAAAAATGTACAATGAAAAGATACTTTCTATTTGAATAATTAATAATTTTCATGAAACCTCAGTCTGTTGGAGGACTTTCAGCAAAAAAACCCCAACCCTGATTTCAGTGACCAAATTATTTATAACTAAATATTTGATATGCTCAACAGTTTCTTGACATTTTCTAGATGTCTGAGTGCTACTTCTCTAATTAAAGTATATTAGTGAAACACTCTCCCTGACTCGCTGGACTTTGTACGTACTTCTGCCTGCCAGCAGAGCCAAGAATATAGGAGAACCCTTTTAATCCGCAGAAACAGTTCTAATAGCCAAAGTACACCATCAACTTTCCACAAATACCAAGTGTAGCTACTCTACGAGAAGGCTTTTGTATCTGCAAGTGGTTCCTAGCGTATCTTCCACCTGATGGTAGTGGCTATCAGAGGTCCTATGAGCAAATATATTCACTCATCATTTAATACATGAAGGAAAACAAACACTAAAGCTTCACAAAACCCAAGACATTTCTCCAGTTAGTTCTCAAGTTGTCTCCACTTTTAGTGAGAGCTGACCATTCGGAACTCTGTAAAATTGAGCTGTGCAGGCATCTCCTTAGCTTTCGCCAAAGCCAAAGCACATTGCCCTAGATAGCTCTGTCCATATAATTTTCTTTTCTAGTACTTCCAGGTCAACAGTGGTGAAAGACTCGACTGAAAACTCATTAAAGACATGAAACAACTTAAAATAGGCTTGGGAGAATTCAAATCCCTTTTGGAATTAAAAAAAATACTTTGCATTTGATCCTGACCATTAGTTATTAGACACACACATTCATTAGTAATAACTTTGATCTTTATATTCCACAAAATTTCTTCCACAGTCCAGTCAGACATCTTTCCATTTTGCGTAATAACTCTGCACTTGCACAAAACATTATCAAATCTGCCTTTTTCTGTAGAACCCACTGAATATTTGGGAGTGTTTATGCATGGCTCTTTGCAAATACCTCATCATGAAATAGACATCTGGACATTGAGAAGCTGTTTGATGAAGTAACAGTAAAAACAGTTTATTCTACTCTCCAGGTTTCCCCAAGGAAACAGCAAAAAGGTTGGACGATGCAGTTTCATGGTGCTATAAAACACATATTCCAAAGAAAAGTGTCCCCAGATATCCAAGAGTTTTGGCCCTATAAAATTGAGATAACTAGTCTAGCTGTGCACCCGTTAATGAATCTTCCTGTAATATCTCATTGTTCCCAGATTACTAACTTACCATTTTTACCTGGAATAAAAGTGCTACAGAAGAAATGACAAGGAAACCATTAAACTTTTTGACTTCCTTTAAACTTTCAACTGTTTTCCCAGTGCTAGGAGAACGGTCCGTCACCACTGGAAGGATCCAGGTCCCTGCGTGCCGTGCTGAGAATTTAGATGAACTGTCACAGAGGCTGTGCCATGAATAATGAATAACCACCTCTCTCTCGGTACCATTTTGACAGACACAAAATAGGAGTTCTGCGATTGTCATTAAATTCAAACATGGGGGTGCCAGCCCGGGGAATAACATCTTTAGGTCCAGCTCTCTGCACAAGTGGGAGTCAGTATTAGGAGCACACGGCTTAATAACATCTCCTGAATAAAATGAGGATTTGATCAAAGAGATTTGACATGTTTGAGAGTATCCAGAGTTTTGAAGGTAAGACCAAACGTAAAATGGAATGCAGAAACAGTCTAAGAAAGCAACATGTAAAGGAAGCACCGGTGACAGCCTGAAAATAAACCTACAAAAATAGCGTCATCTCAAAGGAACCTCTTTTCATGAAATGAAATGAATGAAAACAATTACTCACCCAAATTTTCAATGGAATAATAACGCTGTTTACTGTCCACCCGCACAGTCTCAGCATACGGACTGCCTACGCCGTAGCCGATGATGTACCCGCGGACGACAATGTTTGGGTTCAGCGGTGGAGTCCAACTCATGACGATACTTGTTGTCAAGGGCCTGACATGAAGAGAGCTTGGCTGGTCAGGAACCTGAGACTCTGGGATTCAAAAAAAAAAAAAAAAAAAAAAAAAAGATAAAACTATAAATTAGTATTCTACTCAAGGTTTGAGTTCAGATTAAAATATTTGCACAAAAACCCCAACCAACCAGGTGCCCCAGAGTTACATGCAGAGCTTACATGCAATTTCATTTCTGAGCTACATCCTTCCCTTCCAACAGCACCGATATGCCTCATCCCGTTTTAAACAGAGTATCTCCTAGTGCTTTCCACCTTTAGCATAAGGCTACAAGAGAGATTTAAAATGATGCAGGAAAATGAAAGATGACCCGCAAAAGAATTTCCAGGAGGACAACTTTTCTCTTCCCTGGTCTATTTGCAAGTTCAGCAGGATCCTGACAGCTGATTGCATGAGTTGTCCTGTGCTCACAGATTATTTAACAAAAAGGTTTACTTTGTTAGCGATATACTAGTATATTCTGGCAATAATCTGTCTCTTTCCCATGAAAACAAGAAATTAATTTAACTCTTGGACATGCATCTCCTACTTTGAAGCTGCTTTAAATAATACACCAACATTTCAAAAATGAAATAATAAAATGAGATATTTTATTTACAGGTATTCCCAGGTAAAATTCATTACTTTAAGTAGTAATTAATCACTTGGAGTCTATTTGCCTTCTACAAGCCTGATTTTACTGCAAAGGTTAGATGAGTAAATGCCTTTTGTTTGAGTTTACCCAACAACTACCATATCACAAGTCTCTTCAGAGGAGCTGCACAGTAGCTTGTCTTTTTGAGAGCAGAAAGAGACAAGTTACTATTTTTCCCCAATAAAAAGGCTTGCAATATAATAGATGAAAGCTTAGATGGAAGGCAACAAGGACAGGGTAGAAAAAACAGTAATAATATAAAATGATGTAAACTCCAACAAAAGACACTTCACAGTTGTGAAGCATTCCCACTGTAAACCTTGGAAAAGGTAATAAAAAGAAGAATTAACACTTTTCAATAACCAGTCCCATACGTGTGTCCTTGGTATTTTATGTGCTTTCAGATGACTTCTTAGGAACACATTAGAGTACTCTGAAAACCTGTTGCACCTTCAGGGAAGTCTGATCGGTACATTACCAGTCTGACGCACCTAGCAACTTTAGAAGTCCTTTGCATTCAACTCCCTAAAATTGCAAAGCCTGGCTCTTGTTTAAAGGTTGAAGAAAATTCACTGAAAAGTAGCTACTCACAAAAAGAAGAAACAGATTGCACCTGTAGTGCCACTGTAAATCAGGTTAAGTTGCCATTTACCCCAACTCCACTCCCAAACTTTGTTTTAATGCAGAAGCAAAAGTTACTGGAGCAGCTATTCCTCAATAGTGCTGTTTGAAAAACAAATGACAGAAGCATTTCTTACAAGCCCCAAAGATAAAATAACAATTTAATGCCTTGAAATGAGAAGGTGGATAACGTAGCAATGCTGCAATTCCTCAAACTTCCTAAAAGTAGCAATTCTCAGGCAGCAAAGGAGATCAGAGCATTCAGAGAACCGATTGCCTTCAAACGATAATTTTTACATCTGACACAACACAGAGATTTCAATTGCAGTACAGATACCTCTAGGCAGCCGTTTAGGTTAAAACTACTTTATTCAAACATATCATATTCTTTATTTCAAACAATGCAAATATGCGATTCATGCATTTCAGAGCAAAATCATGACTTCTTGTTTCAAAAAGCAAAAAGCAGTTTAACTTCTTGTACCCTTCTTGTGAATCAAGTCTCTAAAATGAAGCTGGGGTGAACAACATTTTTTAACTATTTTTCGAATATTGAAGTTTCATAAACACAGCTATTCTTCGAAGATGCATTTTTTTTGCTTCAGCTTTCTGTATAAAGCAATTTTAATTACATTTTGATTAGCTTTACTTTCAAACATTTTCTGGAAAAAACATTTTTCTTATTCTGAAACAGCTCTGAATTTTAGAATTTGTGTCATGTAGTTCACATCCCAAAGTACAAAGTTAAATGTCAGAATCGACTATTTTTTCCCCCTCAACCAAAACATTTTTTGGTTCTCTTTACAACAAAGCATGTTTTCCACAGTAAGGACTTCTGCCAAACATAACATACAGCCAAACATCTAAATCCACCAATTCTTCAGGAAACTGGACCATCCAGCCTTTGCATGGCTCTGCTGATTTTCAGCGTCCCAGCACTCAGATACCCAGGAGTAAAACTCTTATTGAAACATGTATCTCATATTTCTGCTTTCTTTATCAGGCCATTTCCTTGCAGTTCTAGATCAATGCATTTACTTCTGTACCTCCTGAGCTTGAACATGACGCCAGAACTACTTCTGAGAAGCAACCTTGAGATCCCGTTCTCCTAACATGAAGTGCCAAATGAGTTCTTCATCCTACGTCCCAAATGAGCCAAATCTACAGTCCCCCTCTTAACTGCACCAAGCGTTTATCACTTTCCTCTCAGGTGAGGAAATCTTTGGGTACTTGTAAGCAAATGCTGTGCTCAGACACACGAGCTGTGGATGTCAGCCAGCCCCACAGACCAGCATCTGGCACGCCGGAGGAGAGTTCCTCAGTAGATGTGCCCATGAAAGCAGATTTCTTGGTGCTGTGTTTCGTACTCTCTTCCCTTACGGACTATTGGGTTCCCAGGAAATGGAAGCTGAAGTTCTGTGTCACTGCCTGGTGTGACATCTCCTCCTGGGATGCCACGTTTGCTCACACGTGCCTCTGAGTCCTTCGCTGTGCTTCTATGTGATGGCTTGAGCGCCCACGACTTCCATCCAGGGAATACTGCACTTAGTGCTACTTAAAGGTCCCTAATTCCACTGTCAAGCTTGAAAAATGCTTTACATTTGGGTCACTTTAGCAATTTTCTTAGACATTCAAAGATGTATGTTTTACAAAGTCAGGGTACTTTTTACTCATCCCATTTTGTTCACATATTTCCCCAATCACTTTTCAGTATAAATTACAATATGATAGCAGTCTGGCTTGTCATGCTCTTAAAGGACTGATTTAGAGCTGAAGCTAAATTATATCACTATCTAATATGTATAACAGCTTCCATCTGTTCAATGCAGTAATCAGAAACCAAGCATCCTAAACCCATTTTCCTGGAGGATACCTTTGCTAAGTTGATCAGAGATTCTCTTGCACCCTTACTCACGCTATTTAAAACAGACCCTTCAGGGAAAGCACTGCTTTCAATTTCTATTTTTCTTCTTTTTAAAGCACAAAATTTGAGGCTTAAAATAAATATTTAAAACCTTCCCCGCTGTCAGTAAAGGCACGCGAGCTTTCTAGGGAACCTTGAAGAAGCAGCTATGTTTGGATTTCTAATCACTTTAAAAAAAGACACTAATTAAAAAGAATATCCATTGGGAGCTGACGCCGTTCTCCAGGATACTGTTCATCTTCGCGTTGCTGATGCCAAGCAGGCTTCCAGCGAAAGCAAGAGAAACTGCATTAGCCATAGCAGCAGAGAGGGAATTGCAGTTACCAGCCCGTGCTCCAGCTCTTCCCTGGTTAGCTGACACTTGCAGGGCTCTGCATAACTACAATAATAAGCAGATTTCTGCCAGGGTTTATCAGAGCATTTGTATCTAGTATGCAGCGCGGTGCATCCCCAGCAGCAGGCTGCCGCAGCTTCACGAGGATAATTCATCACTACTGCAAATGCAAATGCATGTAAATACAATACGTTAACAAAATGGCTTTGCTTGAATTTCTTTGCATGCACCCACTTCCATCGTGTGTCTCCTGTGATTACTCGATTAGCACCTTTGCATGCACACATGTATTTTGGCACAAAAACTTCAAAGGAAGGTAGCGTGTACTAAATGCAAATCAAAACGAATGTGCTCAAATGTGTTGCTTTCTTTTTGCATCCTGCGGTGTGTTCAGAATCTACCTTTTACTCTCACCCGTGAAAAGTCAGCTGTTTATACCTTAACAACATCACTTCTCAAATTGCTGTCTAGCCAAAGCATAATTAGAAAGATATCATCATGCACCACGGCATGTTGTGATCTGTTGGTCTAGTTTACACCACGTCTAGAAGCATCACCTCTTCTTTAAAACCTTGATGAGAAACCACAGCTACTGGTTCTCCCATTCTGCGTGCCATGCACTGCAGTCACTCCCGATTTGCTGGAAAATTGCATTTGGACATAGGGAAAGGCAGAAATTCTGCAATTTGCAAGGGTTGATTTTGAGATCATACGGAAATCCGGCCAGTCAAAAGAAAGGCAACATCAAGCACTATGGTGCATTTAAACAGATTATTTATTTATTCTTTCATCCAGTTGCCTTTTATCCTTTTTAGGTGACTTATTTTGTTTTAAAAATCATAGCAATTTTCATCAGTTTCCTTTTATTTTCTATTTATCTCCTTTTTACCACATATTTGCATCTAATGGATTGTCTGTAGTTTTGCTGTGACTTCCATCTGTCAGATTCTTTGTTCCATTTGATTTGCACTTTGTTTAATTTTTTTTAGGTAGACTTTTTCATTACTCTCCTTTTATTCCTTTGCTACTTCAAATATTCCAGTCATTTTATCTAACCCTTTCATTTCAGTGGTTTTCTTCCCTTTTGTGTCAGCATCTGCACTGATTTATACAGCCCACAGTTTTCAGGTATCTGCATCTCGTCATCTTTCACTAACTATTCAGCTTCGTTGCCAACCTGCATTTCTAATATCTGCAAATAAAGGCTGGGAAACGGGATTTGACCTATCTGAATATTTGCTTAGCGAATTGTTAGGATTGTTGGCATCGTTTTCATTGTTTCTTTGATTGATTAGGTTTATCATTTCTGAAGTTACAGACTCACTTCACCGTACTATCGCAAATGGCCATGATGCTTAGGAGCTAAATTCTGGCACAGAATTATTTTAACAAAGGTTTCTGTCTCCTTGGTCCTGGTGACGACAGAGAAACACAACCCAAGGCATAGGGGACCCAGGAGTATAAGAAAATCTCTGTTGGTGGGTGTTTAGACCCCGGGCATCTCACCCTAACCTCGGCCTGGGTGACAACTGCAGTGACACCTCGGCTTTAGGAGACAACAGCTTGTAAAAGAGATGCATTTACCGTCGAGGTCGTTCTCGGGTGTTTCCACTGTGTACCAGTCCGAGGGGGGTCCCGTCCCATTCACTGTCATGGCAGCCACCTGGAAACTGTACTGGCTTCCTTTCTCAAGTCCTGTTTTAAAAAAAAAAAAAAAAAAAGCAAATAAAAATCATACAGAAAGAAGATGATGAAAAAAAAACAAATTAATGGCAATACCAGAGTGTGCAATAGACTTGGTGTAAAATGAAATCTCTAGTAATAGTCCATTGGATTTGCCATATGTAAGGAAATATATAGAAATGCACATATATGAAAATATACATGCAAATATATAGAAACGCGTTCCCCCGGCACACGGCAGCCCCACGCAGTGTCTCACTGCCCGGTTTGCAGACTGTGCTCTATGGCACACGTACGTGGGGACGTCGTAGGGGCAGCACGCTCCGAGCCGTACCTGGGCAGGGGGGTAGCCGAACGGCTCTGGGGGGAGGTCGTCATTCATGTCGGAAAAGAGATTTTCTGACCAAAAGAAAAGGCTTCAAAAATTGAATGAGGGCTGCACCGGCCCAGGACTAGTTTGGGTCGTAATTTCCATCGGTTGCGCTCACACATACAAAATTAATGGAAGTCCAAATAGTAGAAAAATGAAGAATTGTTTTACATAACTAAGCCATTAATCGCACACTTAACAAAACCAGCTCACTGCTTTTAACATGCAGGGAACTGCAGGTACACTCTCCTTATGCATAAAATTTGCAGGCTAGGAACGAGGTTAGCAACTGCAGAGTGTTTTGCTTTCCGGTGCTCCTGATTAACTTCAGAGCACACAGTTCAGGCAAAAAATATAAAGTCTTACCAATATTATGAAATAAGCACGAATTCAGAAATAGACGTTTTCCTCCGTGGCTAAAGCCATCAGAAAACAATTACTGCAGCGTTCCTGAATGTGCCACAAGACTTCCAAGTCCCCGAGGTGGGGATACAGGTTTATCTTTTTGCTCAGTCTATACTGACCACAAAGCACAGGAAAAAATGTTTCGTTTAATTGCAAACATTCTCTGGAGAAGAATGCTCATAATTAAAAAGAGCAGTTTAACATTTAGCTGACATGGAAGCCTACTCTAAAATTGATAGCGGCTATTTAAAAACCTGCATTGTAACTCTGAACTCCTTTGCTATTGCAGATGTTCTTATTATCCCATAAAGCACCTGCCTACCAAATAGGATTGCAGCGAAGATGTGAAGTGCCTACATGTTAATATTTAAAACGTCCATTTACAAAAGCCACATAGCTCAGTCTCCAGCAATCACAACATATGCATGCAGAAAGTAATAATGAGATCTGGATATTTTTCTTAATTGCTTTCTAAAACACGTATCCCCAAGCTCCGCAAAACAAAGCACTTCACTTTGGGCTCACGGAGGCGTCGGCAGCCAGGGCAGGCAGGAGGGCTGGGGCTGCCTGCAGCCCACAGTCCCACCAGGACTCCCGCAGCTCTTCAAGCCTAAAATAATTCATGTCCAAGGCAGAAAAATAATTCATGTCCAAGGAAGAGTTTGCTCAGGACACGGGGATCTACCGCAACAGAGATTAATCTGCTCTGCTCCCATGCGGCAGACAGCGGCTTTAACCTCCCGCGGCCTTTCCCCCTCGCCGAGGGTGCGATCCGCAGGGATGGGATCCGCAGGGATGGCGGTAGTGGAGCTACGGAGGTGCGTGCCTTCGCTCCGCGACTTTGACTGCATCGCTATGTTTTCTTCTCTAAGCCATCAGAGCAGCAGCAACTCAAACATCTGAGCAGCTTTCATCATTATTTCTACTTTATCTCCCAGAAAATAGAGCCTTTCCAACTTGTCGAACACGCTTAACTTGCTGTCTCCCCCAGAAAGTACTTGTTTGTTGTGCAGCCATTAGTTACGTAGCCTTCACAAGAGGTCCCGTGGGGAGTTTGGTCAAGAGCCTAGATTAGATGACCAAGTTGAGATTTCAGTATTTAAGGTCTTCCTCGTAAAAATGTTCCACTTCTGCTTGTATTTAATTTTGAAATAAAATACTGCTCTTCCTTCCAAAACACAAAATGATATTGTTTATTCTGAAATATACAATTCAGAATTACTTCTGATCCTCACAGATTACACTTTACATGTGAAAGTAAACATAAAGCAGGTCACTTGAGGTGAAATGATGGTTATACTGAATTCAGTGGCAAAGGTGCCACTGACTTCGACAAAGTTTAGTTTTCTCCCTTGATGCTTTGCTGCTTTCTCAGTTATGTCTTGGGCACAAGGCAGGAACCCAGGTGAAATTCATTTTCACCCACCAGAATTCACTGTTACCCTTACGATACTCATCCGGCTACTTTCACTCATTGCAATTATAGTTTTGCTGTGATCTACTGTTGCACTTTTTATTCTGTGAGGAATTATTCTCCATTGAAAATCTTTGAAAAGAAACTAGGGAAATCGATATTTTTGCACCCATGAGAAAAGAGATGTTGGCTAAGTGCTCTAAAAAACCGTTCGAGGCTTAAGACATTGGACACAAGAAATGTGGCTTCAAATTCATTAATGATAAAATCTGGGAGACAAACATATGATAAAAGCATTAAGGAAAAAATTGGTTTAAAAAAACCACCATAAAGACTGTCTTTGTACAACACAATAAATGCTACCTGCCAGCAAAGAAATCAATGTTCCCTTGAAGTGAAAGTATATTTTATTCCCAAAGCATTTAATTCATCAAAACCTTGCAAGGCTGTACCATGTGAACACTGACCTGTGAACAAGTACCAGAGGTTGTTTGGCTCCAGTGTTTCAATCTCACCCCTGCGGGTAGTCTTTCTATGTCGGATTTTATAGCCCGTAATAAATCCATTTTGAGTACCTGGTGGTGGAGGCAACCAGCTAACTTTGATACTCTGTAAAAGAAGAGAGATTATTGTTGATTTTTTTTTTTTTGCAAAGAAATGACAGAAATAAAGCACATAAAATGAATGAAAAAAAAAAGGAGAAAGAAAAAGGCTATGTTTTTCTAATAACAACATGTATTCAACTAAGTTATTATTTTGAGAAGAAAACCAAATCAAATCTAAAAAGATTCACACTGGCATAAAGAAAACTGTACATTCTCCAGCAGTGGATGGCTACATAGACAATGGATTTATATAATAAATTTTTTCCCTTTTCAGGAATTTTTCATTTCAGCAGGCCATTAGAATACCTACGGTACTAGAAATATCAGCTCTGGGCTTGAGTAGACACTGCAACTCATTTCGCTTTTCAGCCCAAAGTGCCGAAGTTGCCTCTTTTTGACTGTAGGATACAAATATCACCCTGAGCAGTTCTAACAATTCTGTGCCATTTTAATTCCACAGACGTTCACAGAGACGTTACTGCACCTTCATTATATCAATGTAAAGAGAGTCAAACCTCTTGGAATAAACTTATTGCCGATCCCGACACGTAAGAGAATTTTCGCTGAGCGGTTTGTCAGAGTCAGCAGCGATGCAATTAACCAAGACCAATCACTTATTCTAAATGTTGCTTGCTAGATTGTATGAGGGATCTTATCTCAGCCTAATAGCCCAAACTGAAACCGTCCCTTCCCGATGGCTCCCGACACATCCCTGCACGGCCAGACACCCGTCACCGGCACCCCTCTCCTTGGAGAAAGGTCTGAAGGAATTTTGTCACTGCGATACAGAAGCCAGCCCATGTGCTTGGCCATTCCTGTCACCTTCTCTTGTACCTTTTCTTCCTTCCCATGTTTGGCGGAAGGCGCACGGCAGGTTTGTGCAGCGCTGCAGTGATCGTTTTCTTTTCAACCCTGTTCATTTTCCAATAAACCCCAACACTCAGCGGTGCTTTTACCGCCGCAGACCACGGTGCTTCCAGACTTTTAACAGTAAGACCTCCTTCCCGAGCAGCAGCAGCGAGTTCAGCGCACAGCAGTGAGTACGCATGTTTTCTCTGCATCGCTTTATATTTAACCACACGGAATTTCATTTACTCTTTTATCTCCCAGTCACTCAGCGTTGTGAGGATTTTTAGCAATCAGCTTTCCCTTTTGCTACTCTAAATTGCTAACCCTTGTTTCCTCACTCTCCATCCTGTGCGCTGGCCAGCGTGGACCCCAGCACGCATCGCTGGGCAACTCCACTGCCGGCACCCCTCACCGAGACAAGCCGACACCTCTCTCCGTCCTTTGTTCTCTATCACATCAGTTGCTTATCACAAAGGGATCTTTTTCCTTACACTGCAGCAACTGCATTTCTTTAGGAGCCTTTTGTGAGGGATCTTATCAAAAGGCTTTAGGAAACCCAAGCCAATGATATCAAGTGGATCTCCTTGCCCAGGCGCTCAATGATTCCTTCAGATGACTTTAATAGGCATGTGAAGCAGGACTTTCCTCCACAAAAGCTGTATTGATCCCTCCTCGTCATATCATGTTCATCCATATGTCTATTCATTCTATTTTTTATTACAGTTTCTATCAGTTCGTCCAGGAAAAACCGCCAGATTTACTGGGCTGGACCGATAACAGAGCTGATATTGTACATCAACATTTCTCTGCTAAAACAATCTGGGCGCCAGCTGTTCCTTGCAAGTCTCCAATCCTTCAAGTGTTTTTACTCAGCACGATACAAGGTATTCAGGGTATTAAGGGTTTCTCATGGAGCAAGGCCTCTCAATTGCACAATTGTATCTATACTATCTCATACAGCACTGTATTACAAATTTTTAGACAAAGAGGAAAGTCAACCACATCACAGTGGATAGTTTTTGACTAAATACAATTTATTACCATTATTGAGTTGCTTAGTCCCTGCATAAATATGTTATAGCACATACCAAATTAATTATTGCAATAGAAAAATCAATTTTGCACATATACTGCCCAGTGATTTATTGTTACAATCAATTATAC
The DNA here is from genome assembly GCF_018139145.2 of Gymnogyps californianus. Lineage (NCBI taxonomy): Eukaryota > Metazoa > Chordata > Aves > Accipitriformes > Cathartidae > Gymnogyps > Gymnogyps californianus. The sequence continues at coordinate 83,312,156 of NC_059500.1, read as the reverse complement.
ATTTCAAAATCAATACTTCAGGTTTTCATTGCTGAGTGAAATAACGCTGAGCTTTTTGCATTAGGGCAGAACAAACTCCATTTTTCAAACCAGAGAGCGATTGTTTTAAAAACAGATTTGGTCACTTTGCATATTGAAATTGCCTACATATAAAATGTTTATGGGACAATGCAAACACCCAGAGAGCGGCTTTAAAACATATTTCTGTTGACAGCTCTGAGGATGTTTACAGGTAACTCATTGTTTGATACTGGTGCACTCCCAACTCTTCCAATCTCTGCACAACATGGAGCCACGCTCTCATCATGGGGACCTCGGCATCTGTGTATATTCCAGCCCAGCTACAAGGAGAAGACATTTTGACTGCCCCATTTCTCAGGTAGAGAAGAAAGCAGAGCATTTGGATATTTTCTCAGAGGAGGGGAAGAAAGAAGAACTCCATCCTTCCCCTGCCCCTTCCAAGAGCAACAAGAAAAGCTCTTCTGAAATCCCAGGAAAAAAGAATATATGGAGAAGAAACAATAAAGAAGTGGAGGGACAGGAATGCTTTCAGGGACCTTTTGCACCGCTCATGCAGCTAGATGGTTACAGGAATGATTTGTGGATTGAAAAATCCCACCAGAAGGGACAAATCACACTGGTGTCTCAGTTTGGAAAGTGCAGTAACACCAACTTCTACCCGAAGATGCCGCTTATAGAAAATTTAGAACTGAATCAGCTGATAGAAACCACAACTGAATTTTGAAAGAAATCCCATAATTTGGAAGACCTTCCGATGACCCAAGACTTTTGAGTGGATCTTTGGGTGGCCCACCATCATTTCCAAACCGCAGGCTCCATTCTGTCAATTTATTTAAAACAAAAAAAGATTGCTGCGCTGCGTGCGAGCCAAAACAGCTAGGAGGCCCCCAGACAATTTGTTGCCCTCTAGGAGAGGCAGCCATAGTGTTGGTTACGCTTGCTCAGAGGAAGGGTTCTCCAGGCCAGTGTCCACCCAAACAAAGAAAAGAGTTTCTTGCAAATGGAACAATACTCAAGCAATGGATCTGCCATTGGGGTGGTTTAACCCCTCGATGGGGCCAGTCAGCAATCATTTAACAGACCTATAGATGGTATAACCATTTTGGAACTGGAGCAGGAGTGGCTGCAGTCTCTCTCAAGCCATTTCATCCTAAGGTTGCACGAGCCTGGGGCGCTCCGTGCGGGACCCTGATCAGGCGGCACTGGTCCTACCTTTCTGAGCAGAGAAAACTAGAAGGCTCCCAAAGGAAGGGCACACTGGCATAGGGGTCACAGTGTCCAAGCATGTTCTCCAAGCACTTGCCCAAACACAGCAGAGGACAAAGCCTGTTGCACACAGGCACAGTACTACATTTGTACAATTACCTGTGAGATTTACACATGCATAGTTTTTAGCGATATAAGGAGCTATTGCAGCCGTACTATTTCTAGCCTGAACTTGACACACTAATTTGATTTAAAAAAAGACAAACAAGAGTTCCAGCAGAAGCATCGAAGCACTTGGAGCTGCGACACCTGCAAGCGCTGAGCAGTGTTTATGAGACCCCAAATATCCCCTCCTCTGCCTTGAAGTTAACAGTGACTGCATCTCCCTGCACAGCAGGTCTTACAGAAGCAATGGGTTTGATCTAATGCTCAAGGTAGAATAAATAAGATCTTCCTTATGATTAGAGGAAAAAGCAGGTTCTTTACAGATCCACCTAAAGCTGTCACTGTAACAGTAACAGTTCACTTTCACCTCAACCTGGTCTCCATGGACACCGCAACGATGCTTTTTATCAATAGTACTTAACATGTGACCCTTTGCTCCAGGAAAATCAATGACTAAGGTTCTGACGGGCTTCTTGTCCTTTCTTCTGCTTAAGAGAGAGCCGTAATGACTAGTGCTCTAATCCTTCACACTTTGACAGAAAGAAAATATTTCCTTTCTGTTATACCAGGATTCCTAAGGAAACCATAAAATGAAGGTTTATCCTTCAAGAGGATTTTAGGAACCTGTTAGTCCTGGTTGGAACACAACATGGGAAGGTATTGTAAAAGCTTGCTGGCCACCTCCATTTGCTGAAACGATCCTCCTTCAATGGGAGCGTGGTCCCGTCCTTGCACCATTAGGAAATCGCCCTGAGCAGCTCCGCGTGAGCTCGGACACCCAGCACTGCCCTCGCTCAGAGCTGCAAACGCCCTGGACGTTGCAAAACGGCCCTTTACAGATTGCGAACTACATGGCTTGGTCCCTCCTAGTTCAACCATATTTGATAAACCTTTTCAGGGAGAACAGACATCGCCCCAACAGATCTAACCAAACCTGAGCTGAACCTTTAACATCTTTCCAAAACCATAGGATATTTTCCTGTCCCATTTTCATGATTATTTAGTAGAATAAGAAAAAGCTGAGATATTATCTCTACATTGATTGGAAATGTGGAGCATCAGAAATCTCATTAATCTTATCAAATCAAAGTTTCTGGATATGCAAAGACCATCTGTCAGTTTATTTTAGTCAATAATAATCCTCTGGAAATAAATATTCATTAACAGATATTTACAAACATTCATTCAGTTATGGTAGCAGATGACTAGTACTTGCTTTATGAAGTCCCTCTGTTGCACTTTGTCTCTGCACATACGCTTTTCCTCTGATTTTTTTCTTTACTAAGTCCGTTCTGTAGATTTTTTTTTTTTCCAACGGAAGTCCAATTATCTACAATCAAACCAGCTAGATACACAAATCAAGTATTTGATACAATAGAGTCTTGAAGCGATATGCTGGAGGAAAACTCCAAAAACTCATTAAGATTTTAAGTAGAGGCAATCACCTGCCTTAAGGGTGTGGGCTATTCTGCCTGAAAAGCGGAGCCGAACTAAATCAAACCAGGAATAACATCTGTGTAAAACCACCCAGGGCACACCATGAGCTGCCAAAGAGCACAGGGATGGGATGGGATGGGATGGGATGGGATGGGATGGGATGGGATGGGGCTCACAGAGCTCCTAGCACCTTTAAAGGGTACAACAGGCACTATCCAGGATCAAAGCCCATTAGAGATTTCACTTTTTTGGAAGAAATTTTGTGGGTTAAAATTTCCCATCTACCAGCTGATGGTGAACTATATACCGGATGCTTGAGTTAACACAGGTTAACTCAGGTTAAAAGGCAAAGCCTGAACAATTGCAAGGTAGGGGAAGGGAAATAAAGCTAAAATAAGAGAGTCTGCTGTCAATTTATGTAGATTAAGCAGCTAGAACACACTCACCTTGTTTCTAAAAAGTTGGAAAAAGTTCAAAAAAGGAATAACTTGATGATTTCATGCAACAACAAAACAGGTTATTGCTCTCCATACATGGCCAGCAGTAAGAAATAGCACAGTTCTCATTCCAAATATGACCCATCCATGAGCTGGGACTTGAAACTAATTTCCCGAGTCAGACAGCAGATTTGGGAGCCAGGTGTGTTCTGCGCTCGGCGAGGGACTTGAGCAATGATCTCACAGAAACACCAAACGCTCCTTCTATATGGAAACCAGCAATAACCTTCAGGTACTTTCATAAAGTGTTCTGAGACTTTGCAGAGCTATTTTACATCTTATGTACTCCTACTGGCGTTGTTTAGCTTTTATTAGTAATAGCAATGGGCACTGAAGATACCCAAGGTCTGTCAAATGCTGTAGTGACACACATTGAATATTCTCAAGAACAGCAATAAATAAAAAAACCCTAACACTAGAGCCCCTCCGAAGTATCAGTGGCTTCAATACTCCCAGAGGGCAAGTGTTCCCCTCCTAAGGTTGTGAGCTGAAATAGGACTACAGGCTTGAAGAAATTAAAATTTAAATACTAGCATAAATAAGCTAGACCTGTCAGAAGCAAAGCTTATAGCCAAACCCACAATACACTGCCCGAGACGTGGTTGCAAATAATTACAAGCCCCCAGGACACTGAATAGAAAGTTTCACGGTCAGTTTGACTCATCCTTCATTCTTAAAAAAAAAAACCCTTGGGAGCTGGGTACGTACGTCAGACTGGTCACCACCGAATGCAGCGATGCATCCCACAGAAGGGCTCCTAATGATCTCCGAGAGCATTCCGAAGTTGTCCCGTGCCTCTGAGAAGGAGCCTTTCTGTGCTTGCCAAAATTCATGGGAATGTCTAACTGTGGCGTTTTTAACTGCTATTAATCTTGGCCTCAACAATCTCCTCTGGGTGAAGTGCACATTCAGAGGCATTCAGGCTCCATTTTTGCTAACAATTAAATCAAAACTACCTGAACAGCTCATAGAAAACACGTATTATCTCCCAAATCAGGTACATTTTGAAAAACAGGCAGGACTCAAGAAGGGACTTAAAAAGGACAGTATTTAAAAAATATGTCTAATCCTCAGGTGTACTTTAAAGCAGGCTAGTGCTTGAGAAAACGCGAAAATCAATGCGTCATTTGTGCAGTAAGATGTGCTAAGCCTGGCATGACTGCAAAATAATAGATTTCACCAAGAAATTAAGCATCCCGAGGTGAAGTAAAGGGTACTATACTGGTGTTTTGCTACGTGTGAGTTCTCTCCTGAAAGAGCAGACAAATTCCCAGGAAACACTTATTCTATAGTATGCGTGTGGCATATTACCCTAGTGCTATAGGGAAAGTCAAAACTATTCAGAAGTCAGACGTAGGGAGCCTACAGAGATCCAGTATGATGATTTTTTTATGAAATACGGGTGTCTTATTTTGAAAGGCTTTAAGTCAATATTTTCAATGCTCTGGGAGAACAAACTAATGGCATCTTGACCATCAACAGTTTAACGTGTATTTGCGTGCAATGTGGTTCAGGCTCCCAGCTGCGGACATGTTAGCTTAGACCCGTGTAGGACACAGAAGTGCCTTGCAAAAATAAAGGAGGCCTAGGGGAATTTTAAGAAAAAGGAGAGCATTTCACAGTATGTGCTGCAAACGCCCAAAGTCCTGCTAGAAACGTCTGAAAGCATTGGTGGTCAAAGACAGGACTTTTCTCGTGCTGATTTGCAAGTTGAGGAGCAGAAGGGATGAGGTTTGGATCCATTTTTTCCAACCAGTTCTGCTCTTTTATGACCCTTACTGAATTACTTTCCAGCCACGGGATTCCTGGACTGGGATCCCATGCCTTCGGGCACAGCCCTGGACTCCGCCCGGGCTCAGAAATGCGGTTGCTGTAATAGATTGCTTTATTTCCCGGGCTTGCAGTAAGACTACAGCCGTACTCACCAGAGAGCCTGTTTTCTCAAGCATCCAGACCTGTTACGGTACGTGCCTGAGTGACAGAGGAAGGCACTTAATGCAAAAACTGTATTTCTCCCAGCCCCTCCTGCCGCTCGCCGACCTGCTCCCCTCCACTCCCACCACCCCGCAGGCAAGGGGCTCTCCTTCTACAACCAACGTGTAAGCTGCAAATTAATTTACAAATACATGTTGAGGCCGTTGGCAGTTGCCTTGGATACGAGCAATTTTAAAGTCCCCAACCGTGGTGTTTCATAAAACCACTTTTTTTTGCCCCAAGAGAAGAAAAGAAGAAGAAAAAAAATTGGGAGGATTGCTAAGGTATGAAGACCTTTTCAGCCGGCATTATCTCCTCAGGGTATTTCTCTTCTGAACTACGTCTCCAAACAGCTCTTATATTAAAATTGCATGATCAAATACTTAAACCATTTGATCACCAGAGTCTTAAAAAAAAGGAAATGATAGTAATGATATAGTGGGGAAAAAAACTTAAGGATAAAAATGCCTCTGGGTGTCTTCACTAACTTGAAAAGAAGAGAGGATGAAACATAACCAAATACAAGGCTTAGAAGAGTCAGGAACCTCAGGCAAATACTTGGTTATGGTGGCACAGGAACAAAACAAACAGAAAATAGTGAGGTTTGAAAACAAATAACAAAAAAAGTAATAATTTTCTCTCTCTCTGCAAATGTAGAAACTTCTAAGGCACAACTGCTTCCAAAATTTTGTTCTATATATTTAAAAAAGACTTGGGAAATAATCATGCATAGTGCAACTGAGTGCTTTTTAGCTGGGTGACATATGGACATTTCAAAATAGTATGCTTAGACCAACATTTAAAACAATTTTAATGTTTCAAAACTGGTGAGATTCCTCTGAGCTAAGTTTAGACACTTCAAATTAACATGTCAGGCTCTTTTTATAGTTGACGGTGAGAAAAAGGAATATCCAAAGAAATTCACCTCTGGTGCCTGCCCCTGGAATTGCCCATTTTCCCCCGACTGCATGGGATAGCTGGCCTAGCCACGGATATCTGACTTTTAGAAGTCAAAGTTAGGACAGGTGAATCTTGCTTTCAGTTTCTCATTTTATTAAGCAGCAGAGAGTCACTGCTTATTAGTTTTTTAGCCATTTTTAGATATTTTAGGGCATTTTTAGACATTTCATTATACAATTAAGACTAACTTGTACTAATTTTGTAAGTATATTTGAAAAAAAACCCTTTTGAAGTAACTAAGAGATACCATTAACTTGAAATGCTCTTTATTTTTAAAGAACATCGTATTCATGAGAATTTTCAAAGCTTTGACTTCTCATTCAAACTTGGGCTAGAAAGTTTTCATTAAGAAAAAAACTCCTGTAATGGGAAAACCCATCTACAATATATTTCCATAGCTGTAGTGATGTATTTCTATTCATTTTAACTCATTCTTGTGTCAATGACACAATTACTCACAATGAACATTTGCTCTCGGCTCTTCCTCCCTCCGCTGAGGATGCTCTAGTTTCAAGTGACCGGGGCGCATGGAGTCACGAACCCCTGGAATACTGACCAGCAAACGGACACGGATGCTGCCGGCATCCCTTGCAGGTCGTCCCTGTTCAACGGCTGCTGCATTGCCTATACTGCAGGCAACGCTGCCTGTACGGCATTTGTCAACGTCGGATGTATGGAGGCAGCAAAACCACCTGCAGAGAGCTGCCTGTCAACGTGCAAACAAACTCTTTAAAGTCATTCAAATAGCTGACAAAACCGCTTCTGATCCACAGTACAACTTTTATTCTTATCAGCCAGGCAAGGAAAGGTTGAATTTCACCTCCCTCCTTCGCAACACCTGCTAAATATTGCAAACTTGTAAAGGGCTTCAGTCAACTATAAGAAAACAAACTGGAACTTTACAGGTCTAGGGATCAAAGCAACTATCAATACTTCAATCAAGTTTTCAATTACAAACACGTTTAATTGATTAGCACTTAGCCGCACCTGTAGTTGGCTATCACTTTAATTACTGATTATACTGATACTGATTACTTAAACGATATCTGCTTGAGAGCCTCGTGATTAAGAGTTTATAAAGCAAAGGGCACAATAATTTCAAAATAATTAGGCTATTAAGATTCAGATTAAAATCAAAATCTCAAGAATATTTAAAAAAAAAAAATTCCATTTTAAATAATGTTAATGCATGCGCCCTTATTATGCTGTGCTGATATCAGGAGCTGCCCAGAGATCCCTCAAAGGCAGCTAACTCCCTCTTTCTCTGGAGGAAGGTGTTAGGTGCCCATCAGCACAAACGACTGAACACCATCACCGCCACAAACAACGAAAGGAGGAAATCCAAAAAGCACAATAAAATACTACATTCCCAAACCTGTTTATTAAATATTTATGCTCCTGCAGCAGTAAAGGAGGTTCCTCCCATTATAACATATGCAACGGAGTGGTGCACGCTGCATTTGGAGACTGACGGAGTTCCAGTGTCCACAACCTGAGTGCCAGAGCCTGTCTTAACCTTGACGCTTATTCTCTGTATAATTTTTTATAAAGCCACTGACGCCCTCCGTTTTGCAAATTACACGTTTTCATAACAATACTACCAAAATACTAACTGCAACAGAGGTTTGCGAGTCTTAATGTGCGTGGAGGTTACTGTGGTAAGGTAACACAGGAGTGCAAAGCATATCTGCTTCTCATGATGTACTGTTAGCCTGGAGAGCATCTCTTTGGGTCTCTTATGTAAAAAGCACAAAGGTAGTTTCCCAGCAGAAATGCTCAGATTTAAAGGCCTAATTCGGTAGCAGAAAAGACACTATTTTGGGTACAGAGGTTAGTTCGTGAGTTTCTGAAGAGAAAGGAACCATCTGGTGCTATTCAGCATGCGTCGTGCACTGGAACGGCTCCCTGAGCCCAATCGTGGGCATTGAGAGAGGCCTGGGAAAGGAGCTGGACAGGATCGTGAGCAAACAGCTAAAAAGAGGTAAATTCTACAAATGGGTATAAAGCTTTTGTTGAATTGCTCAAAGATGAAAGATGATGATGAATAATCCTATTAAAAAGACCAGGGAAACAAGACATCAGAAGATGCAGGGACAATTCGCCAGGCGGTGGATCTTAAAGGTAAACACTTCTGCCTCTGTAAATGTCCAGGTTAGGCTAGGACGTGTCCCGTACCGCTTCTCAGGACCGCAGAGCACTGCAGAGCAGTAGCCAGGGGAAGGAAAGCCCCCTGTCAAGAAATGCAGATACCAGGTATGGGGAGAGTCATCACTACATGGCTGTGTAACACAGAGTTATTTCTTTTCTCTTTTCTTTCTGTAACAAAAACATACCCCATGAAATACCTTCTTAAGTTTTGCTGACAAAACTTTATTTCTTAAATTTCTTTGGCAACAACCCTGAATTGCATGCATTTTCTGTGCCCTGTTGAAAATTGGCACTTTGAAGTACTTCTAAGCTTTGTTACATCCATTTATTCACAGAAGCGTGTTACTTTTCCTTTTGATTATACAACTCTATCTCCTATCACTAGGTTTGGGCCTGAATGCTAATAAAATGCGGTTTTGTAAAACTGTGTTTTAATGACCATGTAGTGGTGAAGTTTATGACTACCACAAGACCTGAAATATGAATGTACACTGACCTCGTCTCCAATTAAGTCCCTGGGAGAAGTTCAAATGAAACGAGAAGGGATGGTTCTGGCCCTGTTCTTAAGTTAGTTATCAAACAAGCGGCCGGGTCCTGGTGATTGTAAAGCTTAATCGAAAACAAAATTGGAGCGTGAAGACCCACAGGTGGACTTTCAAATTCAAACAAATACTCATCAAAACTAATTTGTGATTCTCTACGCTCACCTCTCGCGTGCCATGACTACATGCTGCCTTCAACTGTATACGCATGCTTCTGTGGCAGCTATAAAACAACTTTATTTCCTTGTTTATTTGGTATAATGCACCCAGACCTTGCATCTTACAGGACGGCGACTCCTCCGACGTCCCAGGCAGGTGCCGGTGGAAGGCTCAAATGCAGCCTCAAAATAAGGGGCTTCTCACACATACGGCTAGGTTATCTAAACGGACACAGAGGCACTTCTCACGGCTCACATCTCCGATGAAAAAGTAAAATTTGGCATTTCATGAGAAATGAAGGCGCTCTGCCATTTCCCCTGGGGTAAATCAGAATACTTAATCCGCCCTAGAGACCAAGGGCAGCCCACTCCAGGGCCCCATTCCTCAGCCTTTGTTTATTATCTTAGCATTTTAAAACCTGCCCACTGCTTAATTCCTCCCCATTTTGTACCCCAAGGCTGATCTTATTCACTAATTCTGACTGAACATTGTCTGTGCTTCTGCTTCCAGCTTTCCAAGTCTCTAAAACACTGGCTGAAATACAAGGGTAGTCCAGGTATTGCACGTCACCTTAAATAACCCTAGCTCCAGCCAGCTGCGAAAATACATACTCTCCAGTAATTATTTCTGGTTTTATCTCCACAATTTTTGGTTTAATTATGTTTTTCTTTCAAATTTGAAGCGCTGGAAGTCCCTGTAATTATCATGGGACCCAGATGCCAAATTCATCTGGGAAAGGTAAATGACTGGAAGTCACTCGACAACCGAACACATTATATTGATTTTTAGGATTAATGACAAGGGTCATTCAGGATAGGCCTTTAAATTTTGCACCCATTGGCATCTGTTTAATTAAAGACTTTTCATTCCCTATGGACATTAAGCGGGGCTCCAGAAAACATCCACTCAGACATAAAAATATTTTTTCTATTTTCTAGTTCTTCTAACAAGCACTTTTGCTTTAGGGACCTGCAGTTAGACATTTTGAATCAGCATCAGAGCTGCTGTTGGGACACTTTTGGTATGATTTTTCTCCCCCCAAAAAATGAGCTTGAATTTGCAGAGTTCAATGGGATTTGCCTAATTCTCTGGACACCCAGAAACTTTACCAATCAGTGATAAGCTTAAGACAAATCTCTGAGGCTTGAAAGTCTTTTCCTGAAGACCTCCTATTAGGTGTATTTATAATTGGTACCTTAGTTGATATACAGACCTGCAGAAGGATATTCTTCTACACTGAAGGACACTGGATCCAGTCCAGCCTCAATTGTTGTTTACTACTAGAGCTGAAAAGTTCAACTTTGTTATAAATCTGCTGCTGGACATTCAAGGTTGGGTTCATCCCAATTAATATATGTACATAGCTGAAGCATCCCAGTACTTGGTCAGAGAAGGACGTATCGTCTGTCTGAACCACCCTTCAGGAGCTGCCTGCACCTCATCACTAAAACAAGCAGCACTTTGGGTGCTGCATTTCAGGTGACTAAATTAAGTGCCTAAGTTTAGGTGGCATGATCCGAGTCAGGCACTCCGTTAATCTGGATTGCATCTGAACCATTTTGGAAGAGAAGTTAATATCAAAATGGCAATGAAGAGCAACAGAAATGCCATTGAAGCACAGAATGGTCTAGGTTGGAAGGGACCTCTGGGGGTCATCATCTCCAACCCCCAAGTATTGATTTAACACTTGTTCAGAGAAAACCCATCATGGTCAACGTTTCCGAAGGCAACCAGCATCATGGACATTTCCCCCGTGTTTTGTGGGGACCCGGCTGACTTGGTGTCCTGCTGCGGATGGCTACGGGACGCTTCCCAAAATGAGAGACCGCAGCCCACACCGTGCTTTAGAGAGTGCCAGTCCTCATTAGCAGCCTCGTTATCTTGAATTAAGAGCATGAGCACAACTATTTAGTTCAGTTTTCTGGGGGCATCGCAGCCCTCCCATCCAGCAGCTCCCGTCTTTAGGCTCAGCGCTGCACGTGCTGGGCATCGCTGCACCCTCCAGCCCTCCCAAAGGAAGGGACCAAGCCTTTTAGCTAGTATTTTAGCCATTATTTCCTTGGAAGCAGAGCCCAGATTCGTAGCTTCACAGGCCAGAAGGGATCTCTGCGACCGCCCCCTCCGTCCCCTGCCCGGTGTAACAGAGTCTGTAAGCCTCCTCTGGATTAATTCTTGTCTGAACGGGATGAAGGAGAAATCTGGTTTTGCCTGACCTTGGGAGAGGGGACAGCTCTGTTCAGTTAAACACACAAAAATGGCTTATTTTATTATATTTTGGAAGTTTTATCGTACTTTCAAGGAAGAGAGAGACTTGCACAGCGTCGCCAGAATGAGTGACTGGCCAAACTTTGATTACAGCCCTGCCGCCCAGTGCCACTACATTAAAAAAGTTATTTTCCTTTCAGAAGATTTAATGTCATAATGTTACCAATAAAGGAAGGCACAATAGAGCTGTCAAGAAAAATGAGAAATAATCCCAGCTACAGTCCTGAACAAAGCCCTCCGAAGTAAAGCATGCAGTGATCTAAATAGCCTAGCACCCGGTTGTTATTCTTTGACTAGGTAATAAATACAGCAACCTTTAAAAATGGATTTTAGAAAATAACCTGTTACATTAACAAAGGGGTGAATTTCCACCTGATGATCACAATTAACCACCCCAGTCAGGGAGACTGCTAAAAAGAAATGTCTCAGAATAGCAGAGGTAGCGTTTCTGGCAGTTTTGACCCTTAGGGCTATAGCCCTTTCAAAGAAAAAGTTGCAGTGTAAGAGTTACAAAGACAGTGATCTATTTGAGTCCCGCCTGCTCTCATTATCACGGGCACGATATTCAGGCCCTCGAGGGAAAAGAACTGTCGAAATCCTAAAAAAGTCAAAGTTGTCAGAATTCACCAAGTAACTCATGGTGTTGTGCACAACATACTTGTTCACTAAGTAAATTAAGTGACTGGTTTCAAAGCAAGTACGTTTTATTACATCGGACTGCTGTAACATCCTCCCTTCACAGGAGGAGATCCTGAAAGAAGCTGCTCTACACCTTTACTCATGCCATTTAAGAGCTTAGGGCTGGGCGGTGGAAAGCCACCGCGGCGGTGGGACTGGAGCCTGCCTCCAGCAGCCTTCACCAGAGTTCGTCTGAATGGAATGAAGGATCAAGCGCTTTCCAGCAAAATATCTATAAACACTGAGAAATGGTGCACGGTGAGTCGTATTCAGCTGCTTTCATCTCTACTCAGCAAAGCATTGCTCCATAAACACTACCATCATATCTCATTGTCCTGGTTTCGGCTAGGACAGAGTTAATTTTCTTCCTAGTAGCTGGTATAGTGCTGTGTTTTGGATTTAGTAGGAAAAGAATGTTGATAACACACCGATGTTTTTAGTTGTTGCTAAGTAGTGTTTATACTCAGTCAAGGATTTTTCAGCTTCTCATGCCCAGCCAGCAAGAAGGCTGGAGGGGCACAAGAAGCTGGGAGGGGACACAGCCAGGACAGCTGACCCAAACTGGCCAAAGAGCTATTCCATACCATATGACATCATGCCCAGTATATAAACTGGGGGGAGTTAACTGGGAGGGGGGATCGCGGCTCGGGAACTAACTGGGCATCGGTCAACGAGTGGTGAGCAATTGCATTGTGCACCACTTGCTTTGTATAGTTTAATTCTTTTAGTATTGCTATTGTCATTATTATTATCATTATCATTGTTTTTCATTCCTTTCTGTCCTATTAAACTGTCTTTATCTCAACTCACGAGTTTTTTTTCCTGATTCTCTCCCCCATCCCAGGGGTGGGGGGGCAGTGAGCAAGCGGCTGCGTGGTGCTTAGCTGTCGGCTGGGGTTAAACCACGACACTCATCCTATACAATTTTCCTCTTAGGAAAGACACAGGACCAGGGCCTGCCTATTCTGACCTCTGGTAGCTTTCCTAAAAGGCAGAGCAAAGCAGCAGCTATTGCAGTCACAATAAATAAAGATCACATTTGATGTTAGTGTCTTCTTTTGAGTGAACGTGATTGTTTCTTTTTTTTCTTTTCTTTACCATATCATTTCATTTGCAAGTGGCACATGATTACTTGGGTACCATCCACTAGATAAAGAAGGAAATTTTCACTTTGCAATGCCATATCACTTTGCTAATTTCTCTTAACTTTACAGGAAGAAGAAAGCAACCATTGAAAAATTAGAAACCTTTGTCGCACACTGCTTGTGGAAAAATAATTTCAGAGATTTTCCAGTTTGAGTAAATTACACCAGATGTCAACTCTTAGAAATTCCAGGCTGCCATTACTGTGTCATAAGTAAGTATTTTGGTCCTGTTTTTATCTGATGGGAAAGCAAGCTATACAGCAAAGCCAAACAGTCCAAATAAAATATTATTCCAAAAATCCTGCAAATTTCACTCAAGAGCACAGCTCAGTCTTGCCATGCAGGTGAAGTCATTCACACCCTACAGATGAAGCAACGAAGGTGCAAAAAGAGCAGTCAGCAGTTGGGCTTAATATGGGACTTTACAAACACAGATTTCAGCAGACTTAATAGCCTCATCAACTGGCAAAACGGTCTCAAGTGCAGAGGGGTCCAAATTGCAAAATCTGTAGCTGTATTTCATCTCCTCGGTGTTCATAAATGCTTGAGCCAGGATCAAACCTTAACTTCACATATGTGACGGCACAGTGTAACGCACAGTACGTACCAGAACAACAAAGCTTTGCCAAAGGTTGGTAATTCTGGTTAAATGCCTTTATCTCCTCTTATTCATAGCTACTGACCAGTGCTGAGAGCAAATATTGCTAAATCCAACTATGTATTACACCAGCATGCATTTGTTTCCTGATGAAAAAGGTTGTGAAAATAGCAGGCATTTAATATAATTAATACACACGCACCCAGAAAAACACTGCTGAAAACTAAACCAAATAAATACCAACCCCCTAATAACATGCACCGAGGAGTAGTCTTTGTGTAAGGTAAACACTTTTTCCGATACTGCATGAGTTTTTCTTTTAAAATTCTCATGTGACCCATCAGCACTGTTCACCCCAAACCCCCACTCCTTATCTCCGTGCCTCTGGCATGCCCCAGATGCCAACACTTATTGTGGAAACGCTCAGGATTTACATGAGGATGTGCAGCATATGCCCTGGTCCACAGAAATGCTGTTTCTCCTGCTGAATGCTCCATGAACTCCATTTCAATAAATAACTTGGACAAAAGAAGCAAGGTGAAGAGTATTGCTGCGTGTAAATCGAATCCTTATTGAGGAGAAAATAAAAAGGCAGTAGAGAAAGAACACAGGAGACTAAGCATTCACAGAAAAGATCAGAAGTAAATATATTAGAGTGTACATAGAAATATAGGAAACAGTTTAATAAATCAATACAAAGGATGTGAGCAGATTTGGAGATATTTAGTTAGCCAAACAGTATTTAATACACAGTTCAGAAGGGACTTACTGAATCGAAGTGCTTTAACTGTTGCTGCAGATGATGATGGAGTCTCCTCCTTCTTCCAGGTGAGGTAGGAGATACCCAGCATCATTTGCCTTCACTATTCAAACAATAACATAGTATTGATCTCTGTATTTAGTAAATTTGATGAGTCCTGCAAACTACTACAGCTTCGAAAAAGTGGTTCTGTAGAAGTATCAGATTTTACATACCACATTTTTCTTCACCATCTAAAGAAAAACCATGGTTAATAAGCACTCCACAGCGCTCTGCTTCACATCTCCTGAACCAAAGTTCCCTAAAGCCAAGAAGATTTTTTCTCTTTGAGTTTCAACAGATGCTGGATTGGGCCCATAAACTATAATTAGGCACACAATCAGCATCATCTATTCTTCCGTCAAATCCTATACGTGTGTATAGATGCAATCGTCAGCATCTCAAAGATCACTTAGAAGGCAGGTGACAAATCTGTTCCTTACAATTTTTATTAGATAATCTACTCAGTGGACACTACTCAGAGGAATGCTTCTCAAATAACTCAGATACTGTTATGACAACTTCAGCCCCAATGAATGGAAAAAAATACATATAAACTAATTCTCTCCTACTGCCACCTAGTTTAAAGAAAAAAAAAACCCACAAAAACCAAAAAAACCAAAAACAAACACCAAATAATCTGAAGAGCACTGGAGAACATTACTAGAGCATAAATACAGATTTTCATCACACACTTTCCAAATTCTCTGTGAAAGATAACATTAAGCTCGTGAAAAGAGTTAATCATGCATTAAAACGGCACTCTGGGAGTTAACGGCTACTTTCAAAATTCTGAAGCAAAGCTAATTCTGGTATGAATTATTCCATAAATATCATGTAATTTAAGCCCAGAAATAGGCTGTTTTATAATTGTTTTAATCTCTAGAGGCTGTTTTGTGGATTTTAAAGATGGGCGCACATATCCTTTTGGCTTTAGTAGAGCTATGGGATCCAAACTTTGGTTTTAGGCAGCCAATTTTGGTCTTAGGTTTTTGTTTCTAACCACCCTCCCACCCCCTAACACACCAATCCTATTAGGCAAGGCTAATTTTATAACATACAAAAATCTTTTATGGCTTCCCTTTGCATTGGTTCTGCAACATAAATTAACAAGAAACATTATTCCCACTGCTATATACACATTATCAACAAGGAATAAGAAAAACAACAGAAAAGCAAAAAACCCTTAGGTTATATATAATCAAGATAAAAAGTCGTAAAAGTCATTAAACAGAAAAAGAAAGAAACCTCAGGTCCTGATTTTCATTTAGACCGAGAAATCTTCCAACCGTTCTGGCTGTGCAAAAAGACCTCAAGGAGGCAAGAGTAAATTTACAACTCTTTTCAGGTACCTTCATCCTCCCAGAATGGCATAAGCAGCGGTTGCATAAATAGAAACCGGATAATAAATCTACTGGAAACAGTTTTATTTTATTTTCCAAATCTTCGGCAGTCTTATGGGACCCTCCAGCAAGTCAGGCTGAGTCAACGCTACAAGGGAAGGCTCCAAGATACAGTAGGTGCTGGAATGCCTTTGCTCCCACTCTGTGGGTGCTGGGTGTGGGACGCCCACGCTGCTGGGCACCCCGTAGCGGGGACAAGCCATCCCTCTCCCGCCCTTGTGCCAAAAACAAGGGGCTTTCCAGCCCATGCGTTTTATTAGCACTTTGTAAGGTTTAAAACTTTACAAGACATCCACGCTGGTTTTGAGGGATGCAAGAATGAAATCCAGACAGTGTATTCCGATTTACAGACCCACTGAAAAAAAAAACCAAACAAAAACCCAAAACGTATTCCCTGTCTGACAAGATGACCAAGCACATATCAAAAAGTCTGCCCTACAGCTCTTGACTGCACTCAAGATCCAGGCCAAATTTCATAATTGCTCACTAAAAGTGCGATGCTTTCTTCATTTCATTAGATGTCATTTCTCCACTGAACCAAACGAAGCATGATGACCCCAGCAGCTCCTGCCAGTAAAAGGAGACGCCAGCAGCATCCCCAGGCTGCACGGGGAGAGGGACAGCCCGGGCAGCGCTGGGGCCCTGCTCTGCACCCCACATGGGCACCCACACGAGCAGATCAGAGAGAAGGGGGCTGCAGCAGGGATGGAGCTATGAAAGAATGAGATGATGGGTCTCATCTCGCTTTGACTGGTCATCACAAACAGCAAAACCCCAATGCTTGAGTCAAGACACAGGAAGGGAAGATGTCTCAACAGTGATATCAACGGTCACACTAGTAACCAAATACTTGCTCCATCTGGGAGATAATTATATTATCTTAACATTGCGACCACAGAGACAAAGCCATAAATCTTTTAGGCGCCTAAAATGGAATTTCAGACAAATTAAGTGAAAGTGTCAGTGGACTCCAAAGTCAACTTTGGAAACCCCAGCACCAGCCACATCCTATGACCTCCTCGCCAACGTCTAGCTGAACCCCAAAGCACAGCAGCAAACCCTCCTCTGCCCACGTCCCAGTCCCCCGGGCTTTGGGTACCAGCATACCGGGAGGCATTGCTGCACCCCGGGAACCAGCCAAGGGGGACGGAACCCAGCTCCATTTTATGTGTGTCCAACGAAACGTTCTGGTTCTGCTTCGCTGACTATTTTCATCCCATTTCTGGAGCTAGCTTTGCAGTCAACACCATAGCCACTGCTTCTTACTGGATCTGGCCCCAAAGTATCAGTAAGAGAAGCAGTAATATTTTTTCCTTCCAACTTCCCATGGCGGCTGAAGCCTGTCCTGCAGATGACATTTCTGCTGAGACCAACTCTTCATTAATGGAGTCTATTCTTTTATATTTTGTCTCAAAAAAATGCATTTCTAGTGGAAATTACTTGATGAACAGTCCATAAAGGGTAATTGCCCTTTTTTTCCAAAGGTGATCCACACAGCCTGCTCATTCATCCTCATTTCACTGGGATCCTAAGACCAGAGAAATGTTCGCCTTTATTTTCACTGCTATACGATGTCAGCTAATGCTGCTGTTAGGATTCCCGCGAATGTCATTTTAAAGTCTCAGCGATAACACAGGAGGAATGGTGCATCCTAAATTAAAGTGACTGCCCAGGTTTCCTTGGCAGCGACGCTCCTTTTTGCTATTCAGGTGACAGAAGCAATGCCCAGACATGAATGTTGTTGCATTTTACAGAAAGCAAGGAGGAAGTTTTGTAAGTGAAAATCCTGAAGGACAGATGAAGAGGATGAATGTGATAAAGTTTGATGAGAAGGAAAAAAACCGCAGCTGATCCCGTAACTGGAGGCATGTAGGGTATTATTACACCATCTATATTTCCTTCTATTTATACAGAAAAGATGTAAGCTGATTTTTTTAATTAAAAAAAAATTCAAATAAATGCTGCTAGTGAAACATTAAATCTGCACAGATAAGATCTCACAGAATAAGGAAAGGGAAAAATTAAGTTCCTGAGAGTAATCACAAAGCCTTTCTACTCTGCAGTGCAAAGTCTTCTTTCTCGGCTAATTTATTTATGCCTTAAATGCCTCTTTTAAAGTGTACATTATATGCAGTTTAGCCAAGCTAATTGAAGTCTTAAACACACTTCTCTTTCCCCCTCTGTGACTTTGACTGCACATGTTTAACAATGTAATCACACAGTTTTTGGCACCTCATGTTTTTACTCTTAATAAGAAAATTTTGTGTTGTTTTTTTTTTCTTTTTTAAGGACTGGCTTAGCATATGTGTATAATGAGAGAGTGACAAAATGCAGGGAAAATTTAAATAATTATTAGTATTTACCCTGGCTCCTTTAAAAACTTTATGTTCCGTAACATATGGGGAAACAGATACCTCATCCTTATGATCCAACTGGCTGCTAGAAGAGATGTGATGGGAAGGAAGGAAAAGACCTCAGTGTTTACAGCTATTACAGAGCAATCATACCCGAACATGCCGTATTAATGAATATGGCTCAATCTCTCTCTAAACCATCCTTCAACAGAAGGATAAAACTGAAAGAAAACAGGGACAAGCCCCATCTGCCCTGAGGAGTGCAGGGACTTGATTAAAAAAAATTTAAAAAATTAAAATATTCAAAGTGAAATGTTGTCCAAAATAGTCCAAATGAAGTCTTTTATAGGACAGCAAAACCGACAGTCACTAACATCATGGGATAATAGATTTTTTTTTTTTCCACACCTGTGATCTCACTCCTGTTCCTGGCACTCTGGAGCTTCTTCAGAAGACACCAGGGCCAGTTGCATTGCCCTGTAAAATCTGAAAACTAAGTGTTTTCACCGGTTAACTCTTTCTGTGAATTTCATTATATTACTTTTTCTAGAGATGAACTTTCTCCATCACTTAGGAGCCTCCATACCCAACATTTAGTCTCTTAAATATTAGGCTGAATGCAAAACTAGATGGTTTGAGAGATTTCACCCCATGCAGAAAATTGGAGTCCCAAGGAAGAATTTGAGACTATCCCATGAGCTCTCTAACAAAACCTGTTTCCTAATAATAAAAAAATAATAAATTCAGATGTCACTAAATAAGTTCATATAATTCAGTTGGTGGCAGTGTGGTATTGACTGTTCTCTGTACTGTATTACATTGCCTCTTAAATGAAATTAAGGTCTGACCATGGTGAACGCACAGCCGGAGCCGCAGGCGCTGCCCCAGAGGGCTTTCTGTCTTGACAGACAGCACAAACACCTTAAGGCGAGAGAGCACCAGGAGAAATGAAGTGCAATACTCGAGGCAAGCAGGGTGCTCCGGCAGCCTTGCGGCTCCCCGCTTCAGTATCACCTCTGCCCCAGGTAGACAAGTCACACCGAGGCTTGCTATGCACTCTCTGTCTCCATGGGAATCCATCCATCCACCCACCATCCGTCCATCCATCTCTCATTTTTAGTATAAACCTGATTTTCCTTTCCCAAATGAACTCTATGAATCTTGCCTATATGTTCCAAAACTTAAACGAGTAGGAAATAAAGTTTCATCTTTCACTTTCCCCCAATAATCATCTTGAAGAAAGCTACAGACAGTTCTTCATATAAATCTTGTTCCTGGGTAAATTTACCTTAGAGACCTTTCAGGTACTTATTTTAGTTGCCTGTGTTCAAGAAGAAATCGGTTTTTACAGATATAGCAGGAGCTTTCAGCCAGGCCAAACCAACGAGGCTGCTATAGCACTTCTCACAGGGGGACCTGAGCTCCGGGTACCTTCTTTTCATAACTTGGCAACAATTATTTCTGTGGCTGAAACACAAAGGAGTCTTCTCCAAATGAAACAAATCTCCTCAAGGTTCAAGCACCTCTAACAGAGGTGCCGTTAGAGCATCGTCTCTTGAAATATTGCCAAGCAAATACGGAAATATCTCAATTTGCATGTCATTGGATTTGACAAGCCAAGACACATATGGCAACATCGCCTTCTTACGTGTTTTCAGAGGTTCCTTCCCCATAACAGGAGGATGTGGTCTAAGCTAGAAGTCAAAGTTAAAATCAGATTTTGGAGACCAGAAATGCAAACAACGATACTTATTTTAGGCCAGATGGGTAGTATCTTGAGATGGGTCATGCAGCACAAACAGCAACAGCACGTGCCAGCGACCTTTGCAGCTCATCTTCTCATCGTGGCAGCAGTCGCTCGTCCTGCTTTGAGCGAAGAGCAACGAAGCTCTGAGACAATTCTGTATCTGAGGCATACGCTGCGAGCATCGATACGGAGAAAGCCGCGCTCCCCTCTCGGGATGCCGTGCTAGCCCATCCGCTGCAGAATCATGAATCACGGCTTCTGCACACAGCTCCGTGTCCGAGCTGTTGGCCCGCAGACCCCATCCGCGTCATCAGAAAACGGTGGGTTTTGTCGTGTCTAAAACCTTGGGCAGAACCTCTGATTAGCACTCCAGAGGGCACTTCGGAGGAGACTTGGCTTCAACAACTTGGCCTGAATTCCTGGTGCCAGGGAGGCACAGATGCCCTTCTGATCCATCCCCTCTGGCACCAAAATGGTAGTTTCTTTCACCAGAACGCTGCACATGCCCCATCGTGCTTCCTCTTCCCTGCCTCCTTCCACCACGCCTGTTGAACCCAAGCTGGACTTTACTGCCTGTGCCGCTCTGACAGTGCTATATGCTCTGCGAGATGACCGGTAAAATCACCTCCCTGCCCAACTTGCTCACTAGCTGGAGACCGTATGTAAAGCTCAAGCATTGGTGATACTATTTACTGAGCTCTGAAACACAAGAAAGTGTATAATATTGTGTATTATGCAAGATACAGAAAGGCTGGGAAGTAGTAAATTAGACAGAAGGCAGAAAATGACTATGGCAGTAATTATTAGTGAACTAAAATGTGTGCTTATTTGCAAATATCTTAATAGCAGCCGTGCAGACAGGTATTCTGAACTACCAGAAATCCCTCTGACCCTAATTTTGGGGCAAAGGCTGTTATTGTGTTGTTTTGTCTTGTTGTCTAGCACAGTGAGGTCTCGAGCCTGTATTTGTACATGGCTAGAGAGCATATATACCACATTAATAAAGGTAATAACAACAGCAACTGCAGTAATTGCGTGCAGTAATGTAACTTTTTTTTTCCTTGCCCATTTTAATGAAAATCTGTCCCTCAGGGAACTCGGCACATGAGTACTGGGGGGAAAAGAAGAGCATAAAGTGTATACAAACTATAAATGTCAATGGCAAGGCATCGCTCACGATGGTACCCAGGGGCGTAACTAGAAGCAGCAGAATAACATTAAGAAAGGGAAAATTTAGGGTGTTTCAGGAAAGACAAATAGCGATACCCGGTGAGACGTATGACAGTGACACTCGAACAATCCCCCAGCAAACGTGGGGGAAAACACCAGCACTGAAATGCTTTACCAGTACACGGGGGAGGTGGGGGAAGAGAGGTAGAGGAGAGGAAAATAAAAAAACCAAACCCATAAAACTGACTGCTGGGACTAGCGGCGCATTAGCAGTGGTACCAGAGGACACAACTCCTTCCAACTCTCATTTCAGTCATTTTGTAGGGGAAACCTTGACCCAGAAATTATCTGTTGATTCACCACGACCGTAAAAACAACCCTCTTAGATGCACTCAGTTAACCTCAGATACAAGTTCCCTTATCCTCTGTTACAGCCAGGTTCAGATGAGCATATAACTTCATCACCAAAATGACAAATAAAAATCTCCCCTCCAAGTTTATTCCCAATTTTTTTTTGTATTACCGCAGATTACAATTTTCTTCTTCTGAAGGCCAATATAAATGGAAAAATTCTCTTGAATACTAGCAATTAAAATGCTACAGTGAAAATACATGAAGACAATAAGCCAATACGGCCACATTTTTACTGACACAGCCCAATCTCTTCCAATCGTTTGAGTATGAGAAATGTTCCTATTTCGTTAACTGTCCTGGGCACATATTGCACTGCAAGATGCGGTCGTTTCATTTCTGGCCGCCTGGTCCGTCCTGAAAAACTAATAAAATTATTGAGCTTATAGGCAGAGCCACATGACAATTAGTTTCTTACCAAGGGGGCGGGGGGGGGGGGAGCATGTCTCCTTCACCCAAGCCCAAGACAGTGGCTCTCACCATCTCTCTTAAATTAATAGCAGCAGCTGAGTCAGGTCACCACTGACCCCAGCTACGAGCTGGGAACATGCACCATTCGTTACAGTTACACGTGCAGCCAAGGGTGAACGAGAGAATATTTTTACTCGATGTTTTCTACTGTACCAGCAGAACAAAGCTATAACTTTTAATCATGGGCACAAAACCTGGCAGAGGAACTGGGCTGGAATAGAGACATAAAACCTGCAAAATACAGCTTATGCGAGTGGACAGAAGACCCGCACCTCTGCGCAGAAACTCTCCGTAATTACAGTTCTCTTCTTGAATGCAAAATCAATATGGAGTTAATGGTGTTGTGATACTACCCATGGAGGAGAGGGCAAGCAGAGCCGCGGCCGTGCCTGGTGTGCACCCCGCAGCCGAGCAGGAGAAGTGCTGGAGTTACCTCCCCGGGCCACCAAGGAGCCACGGCCACCCCATCCTCCCAAATATTTTGTCCATCCAAGGGCAAACCGAGGCCATCGCTTGAGCTGCCCCTGCTGCAGGACCAGCCCTCTTCCAGGTACGGACGATTGTCTTGCACTAATCTACAATTTTTCCATCTTTGCACCCATTTTTGACTCGCTTCTTGCTTTTTTAATTTAACTTGTTATCAGATATCTGAGTCTTCGTACAGATCCTGCTGACCTCTCTCATCAAATAGAAGACACGTAATCATCACAGGCTGATCGCGTCTGGCTGAAGGTACACATACACAGAAGACAGAAATAATACTTAAATTACCAAGCCCAATATTACCCAAAAATGCAACAGGAACGTCCCAACGGCAACACCAGCAAACAGAAGAGCTATGAAGGAACACGGCTCACCTCGCAACACACATTCTTAGCTGCATTTAGGCATCTCTTCATTCTATGCGATATATTAAAATATTGCCAAATATTAAACGCTCCTAAACTTGTTTAGTTTATAAATTAAAGAAAAACAATGTATAAAACAGCAAAGAACAAGTCTCTGCGAACACAGATCTGTTTTTCAAGAATTATCCACTTTTGGTGACTAAAACCACCTAGTCAGATGGTTGTGCATGTGTAACCATGTGCTGTGGCTACACTGCAGACTCCCCAGGCTCAGAGCTCAGCAGAAAATGTGAGGGGATGGAAAGCATTCAAATTTAATTATAAAAAAAGGAGCATAGTTAAAACAGGGTATTTGTAACCTTCACAGTTCTAATTTCAATTTGACCACAGCCTGTCGGCTTGTATGTTGCTATAAGCTAAGAGCCAGTTATTTAATGCAACCACTTGTTATTGCTTCAATATTTCAACCATCTTTAGAGTGTCTTTAGGAAACGTTCTCCCAAGGAGCTCAGTCAGAGAACTGGAGCTCCGGGAAAAGTCAACGCAACCTGTAAATTGGAAGTTCTTCCCTTTTTCTTTTCTAGTCAGGTATTGCATTTTTCAGTTTTATTTTGTATCAGCCATTTCTATTGCCAAGCACCGAGGAAGCGCTGGGGTGTGCAGAAGGCATCCAAGGCCACCTCGAACCTTGGAGTAGCAATCTGTCTCCTAGGATTGGACCTTTTTTATTCCCTTAATTAAGTTTCTAGAAAAAAAAATGGCAGTTTTAACAGGCTTTTTACAAACAGACTTCCAGGGCTCTTTCCTTTTAGATGGAAGGAACACACAAGAAAGCAAAACTAACAGATAAAGCAGACAGCTCCCACTTTTACAGACACTTGCAGCTCATTTTCCCTAGGAAAGCAGAGCGCCCAGGCAGTCCCCACCAGCATGGATGCTGCAGCCTAATGAAGTTTGCTCCTGGTTGCCTAATGACTGCCTGCATGTCCTGCCCTGCGCTTCAGTCCCTGCTTCCTTGCCTGCAAATAACTTGAATCTGTGAATCCGTAGCTTTCCGAACGCAACATCATCTTGCTCTTTCTGCGACTCAAGCAGATACAGCCGCTACTCTGCAGTCGTGCAATTAGGTACGAGACGCCTGCCAAAACCCGCAGCTTCCCGGATCATTCTCTTTTCCAAGATGCGCCAAATACTTTTGAAGAAGGGTATACGAAACAATTTCCATTAAATGTTATGAAGTCTACAGCCGTCCTCTGCTATCATTTAGCCACACCGACAAATTCACCGGCGACCCCAGGCTCACTGCTGTGAGTACTTCCCCCAGGCTCTGGCCGGGCGCACCCACGGGCAGGCAGGCAGCGAGAAGGCAGCGAGAGCCCTGCCTGCAGCACTGTGTACTTCTGGTGGTACTTAGATTTCGACAGCAGAGATTTGCTTTGTACATCCACCAGCTTTAGGGCAAATAAGTAGTAACAGACGGGTTTCAACTGTCTTACCCATTCAGAGTTGTTGACATTAATGACACAC
Organism: Gymnogyps californianus; assembly: GCF_018139145.2. Lineage (NCBI taxonomy): Eukaryota > Metazoa > Chordata > Aves > Accipitriformes > Cathartidae > Gymnogyps > Gymnogyps californianus. The sequence goes on along the minus strand of NC_059500.1, from coordinate 83,287,631 downwards.
TACATCTCCGCATCCACCCATCCCTCCCCCAGCTTGTGTCACTAAAATAAATCTGTCTGCTTCTATGAGCACCCCAGACTTTGAGAAATGGAAACTCAGATCAACAAAATATGCCTGTCCATCCCCGGAAAGGTGTGCATGACACACGCAATGTCCTGCTTAACTCCTGCGTAACAGACCGGTACCTTCTGCTCAGCAGTTTCTTGTATATGGCATCTCAAGAGTGTTCAGTGTTCCCAAGAGATGAGGATTGCCAGCATTCCAGGCATTTCTAAAATAATTTTCCCTTATATTACCATACCATTTGCTATTAACTGCTGATGTTACGGGCAAGAAAACAAAACAGTTTGGCGTTATCTCATGACCTTGTATCGTAGGTACTTTTAAGCAAAAAAATTACATGTAAGGAACTGGAGACAGAGGAGAACATGAAGGGTAAATGGTATCAAACACTCCTAAGTGCCTCTAACAATGATCTTGCCATCCTGAAGGACAGGAGGAGTTTCACCACTACGAAGCAGCTTTTATTTTTTTTAATTTTTGCATGCATTCTTCTTTACAGTAATAAAAAATAATTATGGAAAATGTCAAAAATCATATAAATCTGTACACTCTACTGTCAAACTGCAGAAGAGAAATTTTCTTTTATAAATGGCATCAGGCCAATATATCTGAGGATGATAAAAGAACATATTGCCAGTGTGTATCTCTGCACAAAAGGCAATTAAAATACGATGCTAAGAAATGCTAAAGAAAATGAGGGAAGCACAAGCACTTACTGTCTCTTTTTTTTATATACTAAATAATACAATAAAAATAAAATCCAATTAAAAAACTCTGCCAATGCTGCAGAAATCTCATGACTCATTACGAGCCATCGGAAATCAAAGGAAGACAGACACCCAAATTGTCTCACATCTTGAACCACGAGTGCTCAGACCAAGCCCCAGAACGAATTATTTCTGTGTTTATTCGATCATACAGCAGGATCCTGACTCGGTAAACTTTTATGACAAGCAATTCCCAAATTTCTGATGGCTCATTTTATTGTGTTTTGGTGGAACAAAAGATCCTTGTCCTAACGAGTGAAGAAATAGCTGTTCGTAATAAACACTCAGGCGGCAGGATGCAGCCAGTTATTTGAAAGGACACATCATTTTGGCTGAGCTTGTTCCATATGCTTCATCTCCTGATATGAATGGGGAAAAAAGCAGGAATTTGCAAGTGCTACAGCACAGGAGTTAGCGCCAGGAATACATATTTGTGCTGTGCCGTCCTCTCCCTGCGGCACGCCGGCTCATCGCAGATCCTCCCGTCTAACCGTTGCAAACAGGGTACATTGACTCCCAGATCTAAAGAGGTTGGGGGAGCACGGAGATGTGCAAAATCCAGTTTTGAATGGAACTTCCCCCAAATGAAATACCATTTTCTGCTTCTATTTCTGTACCAGTTTTTTTTTTCTTATCTCGAACAGTTTTTAACTGGAAGTCAATCAAACCATCCCAACTTCCACAGTTTGGATGCAAAAATCATAAAATATTGAGCTCCGTCAAAAGAAATTAATGAGCATTTTTTCAAAGGTATTCTCCACTGAATAACAGCAGCTAACCAACTCTGCACCAGGCAAATTGCTTGCTGGCATGATTAAATCACGGTTCCTCAGAAGCAACATGCCTGTCAGTCTTCATTGAATTTGGCTGTATTAATACAGTTTTACTTTTTTAATGTAATTAGCAATAAATTCAATAAGAGGCTTAGATAACATCTTTCAAAATAAATAGGAAATGAGAAAATGCTGGGAGGAATAATCCAGCGCCGCCCTTATAAACCCTGCTCGCAGCTCCCTGTGTGCCGGGCTGGCGTTGCAGAGCATCTGCAGAGCCAAACACCACGGGCAGTGGAGTTACAGATCTGGGGGCGAAGTGCAGGAGGAAACCACAACCAGCCAACAGCCGCCAGTAGCTTTTTCATTTGTAGAAAAAAAAGAAAAAATTATTAAGATGCTTACAATTCTAAGGAAGAGCCATGTAAGGTTTTTCTAAAAAGTCCTTCCTTTTAACCCTTTCAGGCCAAGCCATGCACAAGCTCTGACTGTCTTGTGGGTGTATAAATCCAGGCTGCCACCAGTCACCACAAGCTACTGGAGACAGCCTTCCCCCTCAGCCCTTGCAAATCCAAACCTATAAATAAAACCGTAACGGCCCCTTTGCTCAGGGGCAGCCTGGTTTACACCAGCTGCTGGCTACCTTTAAGCACGCAAAAGTAAGGGATTTCCATTAAAGTACCCTTCACCAAAGTGATATTTCTGGAAGACGCCTTTCTAGAAACAATACTCTTCCCGTCAGCAAGACTAACATCCTTCAAGAGGGAAAATGTTACAATTTCCAAAACTTCCCAAATTTTTAGGTCCACATGAGCATCATTCTGCCTCGGTGGCCAACACAGAGCATTTGCAAACAGTGAAATGCTGAAACCAGCGGCAATTGCTGCAGTGATCCACGGGGGGCAAGCGGTGCTTGCTGAAGCCAGGGAAGCTCTCCCAATGTCCTGGGAGGACTTTGGAGAAGACCTAAAGGAAGAAAATACCTAACTTATCCATCAGCTTCTGACCGGTCTTGGGGTTACAGGTCCCCATATTTGACTGAGTCAACTTAATTCTCTTGTGCCTGAAAGAAAATATTCTCCCAGTGTCCAAGAGGTTTGCTTCCTACGATTAATCCTGATTCTCAATTAATTCTAAAAACTTAGTAAGCTCAAAGGATGAGTAGGGTGAAAGGTGCCTGGCACCATCAGCTGCAGTGATGGGCCCCTCCGTGCCCGTGAGGTGTTCCCAGCCCCTGCCTTAGCACGGCGCAGAGCGGTACGCGGTGGAAAACGAAGCTTCCCTTTACTGCCTCCAGCATGCTTCATTACAGCAAACCCATCTCAAAAAATAAATAGGGACAAAAGACGTGGCATGCCTATTCATTTTCAGGCAGTGTTAATCTTTACCTGGGACGTACAGATAGCCCCGACCAATAACTCAGAAAATAACATTTTTCTAAGATCTTTTCCAGCACAGCAGCTGCTCTGGCAAACTCCTTTTTCTGCTGTGCTCTCACTCTGGTTTGGGTTCTGTTCCTCTTTATGGCAAATAACAAACAGGAAACGTTATGTTGGTACTTCAGTGCAATGATGTTTTGCCTCTTTTTTACAACACTGAAAGCATATTTAGGCTCTGCATTCAACTGTGGCACATAGCAGCTCTGACAAGGTTTTTAAACAGCTGGAAACTTCTGAGAACTTCTATAGAGATGCTGAATATAATTAACACGTAAGAGGAGCTGCAGAACATCCGTGCTGAAAATAAACTTATGAATATGCATGAGACTTACCAAAGTTTGTTCCAGGATATTGGAGGGGAGCAGTAATGTTCAAATGGAAGGTAAAGAAACAGACAGCAAGCAGAAAAATGTGACTTTTTAGATTAAAAGAAATCCGTTTGACGATGGAATAATTGGAGGAGCGATGACTCCCTTAGACAAGGCAGTGAAACCTCTGCAACAGCGAATTTTGAAGCAGGTAAAACCTGTAGGACTGAATTACCTTCATTACTGGTGAAGATAACTGCCTCTGGCTGAACCGCTCCAGAAAATTTCAATTAAAAATTTCAACTGCTTCTAAGACTGAAGTACAGAAAATGTTACTCTGTTCCAGTTAAAAATATAGGTATATTCTGGTACAAGGGTTTTTTGTCCCAACCTGAAGATCCTGTGAGCAGCACCTGGAAACGTTGCAGGAGGTTGTGTTTGTACTGGGGACGTGCCCTTTGTTATTCCCACTCAGCTTCATCCACGCTGGATGGAAAGCCATCCAACATTTTTGCCAACCTGGAAATCTTCAAAAACAACCCAACCCATTTATAAGTCTGGTGGCAATTACAACCATATATATATACACACACGCATATTTTTTCTTCCCCGTGAGATTTCAGCCACACTGAATGTGTTCATGCCTGATCTCTGCTCTGGACCACCATGAGAAAGGACTCCAGGCACTCACCACGGAGCAGGCTGGATGCAGATTGTATCGCAGTCGACTTTTGCTCTAAGCACTGTGGTTATTATTAGCTGATATAATGGCAGAGATCTGCAGAATGGGGCTAAAAACTTTCGTCCTGTTTACAGAACACAAATTTTGTCACGTGATACCCACATGGAGTTATTTTTTTCCCCATTTATTTTCTCAATAAGCTAGGAAACCTTTGTAAAAACCATATTGAAATGTCATCATCCTGCAAAGTCAAGATGTAGCAGTTAAGAAATGCCGGGCAGCCTTTCCCATGCCTGACTCATTGCACAAAATCTGATTTAACTAAAAGATACTCATTAGTTTGTTTTCACTCTGCTCACTCAACTTACTTTTCAGACCTAGTCAGGAGATAGAATTACTAAGTTCCTCCTGGGATTTCTATAGCACAAGCACTTTGCAAACACTAATGAATTTAACTTACATGTTTGTTTATGAGTTTATTTTCACAGCACTCCTGTGGAAAGGATGACATTATCCCCTTCTTCCATTTGACTGAGAAAGATTAAGTTCCTCTACTTTAGGGTGCTTTATTCTGTTTACTATGCAATTCTTTAACAATTTTGCTCCGATTTTAGCTGTATTGGAGTCCTTTATTTATTCCAACCACCGCTTCTATCAGCTTTGCAATTGTGTCTGCTCAATACTTGAAAATGGGAGCTTTCTACCAGCCCAAGCTGGTCACCAGAAAATGAAGGCAGCAACTACTGTGGTCACATCTGAAAGACTGACCAGCCCAGTACAAAACCAAGGGCAGGAATAAAACCAGCTCGTAACCACAGGGTCAAACTCTGCAACGGTCCCTGCTGTTCACACGCAGGGAAACTCTAAGTGATCAATCACCTCCACACAAGCTGACCACAGCCTTGCAAGATGTGGAGGCAACTAGCAATCCACCCTTACAGTCATATATCTCGAAGAGATGTGGCAGCAGGAGGAAAGTCTAAACCATTGCATCAGGGATGGAGGATTTGACTTTTTAAGGTATTATCACATCGTTCTGGCTCCATTTATTTATGCATGTTTGTGCATGACATTTGATGGCCACTGGCAAACATGGGTACGGAGGTTTCCAAACCCCGAGGGCATGCTCTGCACCAAGCACGGGGCAGACGCCCATGGGAAAACATGTGAAGGGACATAGGCTGAACCTCTGTGTCCTAAGACATGTGCAGAGGGAATCAATTAAGGTTTCACCATGAAGTCACATCCCACCCTTCGTCTTTGACTATTCAAACTCGTGTTTACTCCCCAGCAGAGCTACATGCACATCTAATTTTATATAGATCGCTATACAGACAGCATATATAGTGCCTTGAGGGGGGTGCTCAGCAGCATAGACAGCTTTGGGCTAGGGAAGCCAATCAAAAAGTTTTTCATGCTTTTCCTTAAAATGAGCCCTCTGAGACCGGCAGCGGGACGGCAGCCATCGGCCACCGCCTCGTTAGGCCTCAGTTGGTGTCTGCAGCAGCAGATAGCATCATCTTCCTAAAGGGGTTCATTGTTGAGGCAGCACTTTTCCAAAGCTAATTGCTTCCCATGCATGAAACCATGCTAACATCCCATGAGGGAACTGCAGGGATTAATTAGTTGGTATTTGTTAAGCACTTTGAAGATGAAAAACACTTTATGAAAGTTAATTGTTACTACTCGGTTATTTTTCCCCACCAAGCCAGCGTGTTCTTCCAGCAGAGCTTTCTCTCCTCTGCACTTCAACCACCGCACTGCTCCAATATACGCGTAGATATGTTCAAAGAGGAAGCTTTTTTAATACTGCGGAAAATCTCTCCTGTTGTTCACATTTTTGCAGATAATCATCCGCCAGAAGTCATACTGTAGCCTCGAGAAGGTACTTTGACAGCATCTCTACCCTCGCTTCCCATGCAGTCCCGTACAGGATCACCATTCCGGTTTTTCTGTTTTATATTCCAGTCACCCCTTCAGAAATAAAGTGGCAAATTGTGCCAATTTGTTTCACCGCTTTTGCTATCTGCCTGGAGAAACCGTGTGCGCGCCTGTGACCGCGGCAAACAGCTGAAACGGTACCCGCAGCGCGGGGCTGGAAAAGTGCCTTTGTTCCAGATTTACCACAGTTATCAGCCAAATGTCGCACAGCCCATCATCACGCTGCTTGGACCAATTTGCTTCAATCTGGTCTGCTGGTTGTTGCATGCCGTATCGTGAAAGGCAAGTGCAGTCTCCGCTTTCAAACAGAATGGTTTGGGTGGGAAGGGACCTTCAAAGGTCACCTAGTCCAACCCCCCTGCCATGAGCAGGGACATCTTCCACTAGATCAGGTTGCTCAGAGCCCCGTCCAACCTGGCCTGGAATGTTGCCAGGGATGGGGCATCTACCACCTCTCTGGGCAACCTGTGCCAGTGTCTCACCACCCTCATCATAAACAATTTCTTCCTTCTATCTAGTCTGAATCTCCCCTCTTTTAGTTTAAAACCATTACCCCTTGGCCTATCGCTACAGGCCCTACTAAAAACTCTGTCCCTATCTTTCTTCTAAGCCCCCTTTAAGTATTGAAAGGCCGCAATAAGACCGAGCGCATCTCCTGAGGTCCTGAATGCTGCCAGACCTGACCCTCCCCATCGTGGACTCTCTTGCCCCAGCCATGCAGCATTCCTTCACAGGCTTTTTATTACCTATTTATTATTTATTAACACTATAAACCCAATGTTGCCATCAAGGTAGAAATCTCGTGGATAACGCAAATGAAGATTCCCCTTTTTCCCCACCTCATCCCTTCTCTTTCTCCTCTAAAACCCGCAAACGCAGTAGCTCAAAGAGCATCCCTTCACCCCGACCCGCAGGCACTCACCGCTGCAGAAGAGGGAACGGGCTCGCTGCAGGGACCAGCCCGTCCCCGAGCCGCCCCTCGGCAGAGATGTCCATGTTCTGCACATCTATTCGAAGGGAGGTGCCGAGTTTCAGATGGGAAACCTGGCCCTTTTATGGCAGTTCATCAAAGGTCGGCTGCTAGATTACATAATCAAATTGAAATAATTCAGGAGTCCTTCCTATGAATAACAATTTTAGAAGATTATAGTAATTTCGCCCACAAACCAGTCACATTGAATAGGAAACTGCCTTTTTTTTTTTTTTTTTTTAAATAAGGTCATTCAAGGCCACCAATTTTACTCACTGGACTTTAGCCAAAGAAATCTACATAAATACATGTGATTATAAAAAAATGACGTTAATTTGCATGTTATGTGCTTCCCCTTTAAAAAAACCCAGAGGGCCAAATATAAAAGTAGCATATGAAGGTAGGGCAAGTTAGCCCTGGCTGGCTGTTAAAAGGAAACGTGCAGAAGAGGGGTTTAGGGACACGGGGATGAAAGGGAAGCCTTGCACTCTAAGCCAGCTTAAGAAGATCTAGATTACATCTGAAATATTATCAATCGTTTCTTGCTATGTTTATTTGTTCACAGCAATTGATTGAATTAGCGTATGACCGAGCAGAGAATAATATCCGTGACGCTGGGAAAGCGTCAGGCTCTCAAGCTCTGCTGACATTCCATACTAAAGAGCTGCGCGGAGAGAGCTCTTGGCAGCCTTTAGGGTGGTGTTAGCTGCAGGATGAGATGCTGAAGACAGGCAGGAGCGCTCGGGGACCCTCTAACATGGAAATAATAATAAAAGCGACAATGTACAGACACAACCGCAAACTGTTATTGCCCGTCAGCTGGTAGGGGATGGGAAGAGCACGGAGCTGAGGGAGCGAGTTCGGTCCTACTTCATGGGTCTGAACGTCATCGTAAAAAATGTCAGTCCCCCATTCTAGTGCCTGGAAGATGAAAATCTGTTTATGAAAGGGGAGACCACTTTAGCAACCATGAGCTGCTTTTCTGTGGTTTGACAACAGAAGAAAGCAAAAGGAATTATTTTAAAGAGCGACATTAACACCCATAAATTAAAGAGCATTAAACTCTGGGTGTGGATGCCCTCCTTCGGCAAATGAAGGCCAATTTATTTCTGGTGTTTCAAGGAGGCTCATGCTTCACTGAAACCACAACTTTACATCCGACTGAGAGCATCTGTATGGGGTTTTAACGCCCTTTAATTTATGTCCATTAACCTTACAACTTTCATTAATGTCTCTTTGCTCCCTTAAATGGGCAATAACCTCAATTCATTTAAAAAAAAGGAGCAAATCAAGTTGCAACACTGACAAGCGGGACCAGCCCCAGGTTAGCGAGCGTGCTGCCGGCACCAGGCAGCTCATGGGGCTGCTGTCTCTAGCAGGGCTCTGGGATTATGCTGACTTGCTCCTGATGTTATATCTCAAAATCTTCAAGCACAGCCCATTGACCTTCAAATCCACAACCCCACAGTGCCCTTAATTTGCTGTCAGGAAGTCGGAGCAGCACTGGATGCCAAAAGCAAGTCCGACCCCCGCCGTGGTCGTGTTCTGGTATGTTATTTTCATTTGGCCTTGCCTGTGTTAGGATGCTCGGTCTTATTTGTCTCTTCAGCTGTAATAGTAGTGTTACTCTCTTTTACAACCCTGCTGTTCTTTTTTTCTTTTAATTGCAAGATGTTCCCTAGTCAAAACAATTACAGAAAAGGCATTAGAGCACAGAGGACTAAATAACAAAGAAAACCAAAGAAAGCAATGTGGAATAAAATCTGGCAGTATTGCAAAATTAAAACAGAGCGAACCAGAATTAGAGATGAGTGAATTATTTACAGTGAGTAATTTGTCTTCTTGCCTGCTCGCAAACGAGGAAAAGTTTGTTGTTTCCTCCAACTCATTCAAGAAATCTGAACAAAACACATTTCCTCATGATTCCCTTAAATGCAATATATAGGCTGATGGAAATTCTCTCGCTAGGTCACCTAGCATTATGTCTGCTTCTTACGGGGCAAGCGTTTCAATGATGACAACTTGGACGGCTACATTTAGAGTCTGGTTTCTACCAGATAATGTCTGCGCTCAAATGCTGTGGCCCTGAAATGGCGCGAAAGCACGGTGCACACCGTACGGCTGTACTGGGCAGAGCAAGCCACTCACCAGATCACGGTAAATAATATAAATAACATCGTGCTCCGAGACAGAATGAGCGCTTTGAAAGATTGATGCAATTCTGGAAGGCACTTAAATCCCTAATTCAAGGCCAAACTGTAAGGGGGGTCAGAAAGCTAACACTGACAAAAATATTTTGAAAATGCTTACATAACTTCCAAATGCAAGAGGACTTCATCAAGCTCCAAACTTTGGAAAGAGAAAGTAGGGCACTGCCACAGACAGATGGAACCAACCCACAGAATTAAACCTTTTCTCCTAAACCAGCTGGGATTAAAACACAGACCTACCAGCTCCCAGTTCTCAACTAAAAGCATCGCGCTTATACCTATCTATAAAAAAATAAATTTTGCCGGGAAGAGAGGCAGCTCTGCTAAGTTCAGTCGCTTTGTCTGATATTAAAAACAATATGCTTATTGGGACTAACATTATGCCAGTAATTTTCAAGGTACGTATTTATAAATGAATAAACTGTTTACCTCAACACATCAAATTAAGGAGAAATATATTTAGGAACAGATTTGCACTGCTTTGGTTGTTATGATTATAAATTATTTTGTCAGTCTAACTGCCTAATTGCAAAAGGATAAGGATCTCTTAAGGGAGTCAAAGCAAATATTAGAACAACTGAATGATGCGCAGCATCCAAACGTATCTCCTGGCAGGGACAGAGGCATTTGTGCCAACCTGCTTACGGGTTTTGAGGAACTTCTCACAACACAAAGACCTTCATGAAGTCAAGGTTTTCTTTGGGAGGATCTGAATCCTTCTATGTCTGCGCGAAGCAGAGAGCAGAGCCGGAGCTGACAACTGCACGCCCCTGGAAGAGCATGAGACAGACAGACAGATGGCCACGGGACAGACTGAAGGGTGGCCACAGCACCAGAAAAACTTTTTATTGTCTCAGCATTTTTTCTAAGGTATCTTTTTTTCTGCTCCTTCTTTCCAGCCCAAGCAGCAACTGGCTGAGAGACCTTGGAGGTTTTTATAATGACAAGAAATGGGAGAGCCCTGCTCAAGCCTGGAGTTTTACTGACTGTGTAAATATCAGGTTTTGAAGAAAACCATCATTCAGTTGCTCAAAGGAAATATTGCAGGTCAAAAATATTTTTTCCAGATAGAAACACAAAGCAGCCAGCTTCCCCAGTTCAGTGGGCATTAAACACCCTCGCTCTTTTCGCTTTGGATGGAGCCTGTGATGGCCAAGCGCATGGGCATGGTATATCAGTGCCCACGGGTGAAAATCACTTTTTGGCATCATCCTAAACCGAAGAGAAACTTTTAACCTCTCATTAGTATTGGAAGCCTCATAATCAAAAAATACTGCTGCATACATCTCAAGCAAAAACCCAAATCTACTCTGACTGAAACCATTGCCCTGTGTACGTCCTATGCCAAAGGGAGAGTTTTCAACCAGACAAGCTACGTTAACATTAGGTACAACTGCACGGAGCATTGGAAATAGCTGTCTTCAGTCCCTTACCACACTGTGCAAAAGTTTGGGGGGAAAAAAAAAGTTCAAATTAATTTTTTGTGATTTAGGAAAATCACCAAATTCTTTTTTTTAATATCCTGAAACTCATTTTTTACTCATAATCTGGAAGTGAAGTATATTCTTTGTCGTGTATTTGTTTGCTGTTTTTTTCTAATATTTAGTGCCTTCTTGATACCATGACTCTTAACTACATCTAATCCATAGATGTAAAATTAAAATATAAAAACATAAAATACAACATAAAGATATTGTGCACTTTTAGTATATATAGACTGTATCAAAACAGCCTCCTCCCAGAGTGCAGGAAAAGATTCAAAAGTTGCACGTGAGGAAGCGTAAAGAATGACCAAAATAATACTGGAAGCTGTGATGGCTGGGAGTCCCGAGGGAAACACCAGAAGCTGTCAAAACACTGGTTCAGCATCAGCCAGATGCCTCTGGCTGCCCCGCGGTACAGCCCACCACCGCGGCCAGGGACAACCGCCTGGAGGCATGCTAGACGACAATTTTAATAATTTTTTTTTTTTCCTGATATCCAGCTTCTAGGTAGAGCAGTTACAATCATTTCCCAGGGTCAGTAGGCTGAATATTTTTGCTACCATTAAAATCCCTTCGTGATCAGTAAAGTTTGACTCAGAAGCTTTCCGCGTTGCTGGTGCTAGAAGGGATATCGGTACTTTAACCTGGTACGTTTGTTTATTTCCAAAGACCCGCAGAAATCACGTTATCCTGAGCATGGAAAATAAAATCCCAGCATTTAGCCCAGCATCTCCTTCCTCCTGGCTTTGGGTCGGAGGCGCCAGGGAGAGGGGCAGAGCAGCTCGCGTTGTCTGCTCCCCTGCCCGTTCCTCCTGACCTTGTCTTTCTCCTTCCCCAGTCTTTTTATTGTTTCTCTCAGAGATACCCAGGAACATATAGCTCTACTAATCAGTGTCATAGCTCATTAATTTGCTTTATTGGTCTCTGGGTAAACCTCTCGTGCTACACTGTTCAGAAGCTACCGAGTCTTTATCATTAAGAAATAACTGCCCAGAGCTCCTACTCTGTGTGTTGCCTGGGTGCATTAAGTGGCTTAATAGTATCTCTAAATTTATCTTAAATGGAAAGGTGGCCAGAACATTCATCACCTTGAACAAGGTTTAATCAAATCCCATAACACACTGCATCTGTCCCGTTTTGACACCATAACCTTTGAGACTCTATGTGTACTCAGCAGCGAGGAGTCGGACATGGACGATACCCTTAAAGTGCAACAAAAAATTATCGTACTCTTCAAGATAAATAGCTCTTTCCACTTGTGTGATGCACTTTGCAGCGCACGATTATAATGCTTTCTTGATTATGACACATCTTCCAGCAGGATTAGTTCCAAGGGATATTTTTTAAGAGAATGACCCACAAACAGTTTTGGTCTCAGAAGTGTGTATAATTAAAAGTGAGAATCAGAAGGTATTGATCTACAAGTTTCAGCAAGTTTTCTCCTTTTAAAGGTTAAGCTCAATGCTTGTTTCTATCCTTTCCTATACGTAATAGATTTAAAGGTTAAAGAGCTCTCTCTCTGTGGTCTTCTTCATAAGTAATATATTTAAAGGTTACGTACATTGTTTCGAGAGGACACATCTCTAAACAGCGGTGACAGCCATTTTGATTTTACTTTTTGGTTCTTTTAAACTACTTATTTGATATCGATTCCTTTATGAGGAATCCAATCTCAATTTCCAGTTCACAGCTCATCTTTTCCTACAGCCACAACATTTATGTATAACTGAGAGCTTCAGCCTCCACAGTGCTTTACAAACGTTAGGTAATTAAATAAATCACTATGTTTTTGACACTTTGCAAATACCTTGTTAAAATCCAGCTTAACTACCCTGCTGTTCCCTCATCCTTGCCATGAAATGCCAGACAGAAATACCACAGGGCAGCCTCGTGCACAGGGTTAGCCCAAGTAAGCACTTAAACTTATTACTTGGCTGTCATTGCTGTTGAGCTCTCGTGGCTTTTTCATACTTACTGATTCATCAACCCTGCCGGAAGGTGGTTTTTTTTGATACTGAAGGTGCAGTTTGTTTGACAGTATAACCCACCAGCTATATTACCTCAATTTTTCCCCAAATAAACTGTACCGCCAGAAGAACTGTTTCATTATGTGCAAGTGTCTCATCACTCAGGAATTCTGTTAGTATTTCACACTTTGAAAAAGTGTTTCAGGTCTCAGTCTTTCTGTCTGTAAAATGGGATAACTGCTCCTACCAGCAGGTTGGACAACTGCTGTGTTTCAGGTCCAGAACGAGCTCTGCTCCTCGCCGGTCTGTAGCTGTGAAACTCAGCACCCGACACGACTGGAGCTGAAGGATGGATTGGTGCTTTGCGAAGCTCACCCAGAGGAGAGGCACAGAGGGGCTCCCCATCAGCCGCGCCAGTGGGATGGGAGACAGCTCCTCCACCCCGGACCAGACCATTGCACGCCCTGCTGCTTTCTTAGGCAGTTTTATACTTCATTGGCAAGATAAGGGATAATTATAGAACAGAATTGGAATTAGAAGAGAATTGGAATATTTTCAATTGGAAGGGACCTACAACGATCATCTCGTCCAACTGCCTGACCCCTCCAGGGCTGACCAAAAGTTAAAGCAAATTATTAAGGGCATTGTCCAAATGCCTCTTGAGCACTGACAGGCTTGGGGCATCGATCACCTCTCTAGGAAGCCTCTTCCAGGGTTTGACCACCCTCTTGGTAAAAAAATGCTTTCTAATGTCAAGTCTGAGCATTATAAATAATGCTTATTCGGGGGAAAAATACTTCCCACGCCAACCAAATGTTTCACATGTGATAAAAGACGCTGAACAGAATATATTGCACCTACTTCAAGCAGTCTGTCCAGCCTTAAAAGAAACATTCTCTCTTGATATTGCTTTATCATAAAGGGCCCAATCCATCCTCATCCTCCAGTGAGCCAGTGGCACTACACGGGGATGATGTACAGCTCAGCAACAATTCCTCTGAAGGTTTAGGATGCATTTATAGCACATTTTAATGTACATTTAGTAGCAGAGCAATTTTAAGCAGCTGAGCTAAATGCAATCTGACAGAATGGCTGATCTCTTTGGCCGTGCTGGAGCGTATCACTTGCCGTCAGTGCAAAGCAGCCTCCAGACCCAGATGCCAAGCAAGGAAAAAAAAAAAACATTTTTTGCAGTGGCAACATCTGGCTCCTGCACGCCTCACATCTGTCACGGAGCATCCCAAGGCACGTCTCCTCGTGCCTGCATCCTTCTCAACAGCAGAAATCAACGTGGGGACCAAAATCAGAGGGGGAGGAGGAGAAACTTAAAAATGTTTTACTTTGACAGCTTAAAAATCGTGAAGGCTTTGTTCCACTGTCCTGGTTTTGGCTGAGATAGAGTTAATTTTCTTCCTAGCAGCTGGTACAGTGTGTTTTGGATTTAGGGTGAGAATAACATTGATAACACACTGATGTTTTAGTTGTTGCTAAGTAGCGCTTATCTTAAGCCAAGGACTTTTCAGTTTCCCATGCTCTGCCAGCAAGTGGGTGTGCAAGAAGCTGGGAGGGAGCATGGCCAGGGCAGCTGACCCCAACTAGCCAAAGGGATATTCCATACCATAGAACTTCATGCCCAGTAAATAAACTGGGGGGAGTTGGCAGGGAGGGGCGGATCGCTGCTGGGGCATCGGTCAGCGGGTGGTGAGCAATTGCATTGTGCACCACTTGTCTTTTCTTGGGTTTTCTTTCTTTTTTGTTATGTTCTTTTTCATTACAATTATTACTATTATTATATTAGTAGTAGTATTATATTTTATTTTCCTTTAGTTATTAAACTGTTCTTATCTCAACCCACGAGTTTTACTTTTTTTTCCCCCGATCCTCCTCCCCATCCCACTGGGAGGAGGGAGGGGTGAGCGGCTGCGTGGGGCTTAGTTGCCGGCTGGGGTTAAACCACGACATCCACTGACTGTCAAAGAGCTGAGAGTTTGGTGATGACTTTAATTTGGAGACAGCTACATGTTTTCCAGCTGAGTGGCAGACCTATGTGCAGATGATGTAAAATGCCCGACAAGAGCCTTGTTTCCTTCAGGTCCCATCAGCAAATCCTCTCTGGCCACAGACTGGGTGAATGTAAAACATCCCATAGGTGAGCGCCTATGAGAGCAGGCGGCCAGATGCCTAACTTCAAGTGCCTAAATCCTTTGGATAAAATAATTTAGAAAAAGGACAGAGAAACAACGTAAAAATATCAATGTGACTTTAAAAAGTATAGCTAGCTCCAAAGTACCTGTCTACCCTAAGATATTCGGCAGCACTCACCACCTTAGGCATGGTTCTCCATTACAAAACATTAAGATGTTTGAACATAATTAAAAATGGAGTTAGCTGACGTGCCGCTGACCACAACCTGCCCTTGTCTGGGCCGATCCCAAAGTCAAGCTCAGCCTTACGCCAGCCAGCTGCGATTAAACCCCCGGCCGCCGGGCTCGGGCTTGGTTAGCTGCTCTGCCGCTGAATTTTGGTCCGACGGCAGAAACACCTTGCAGCCCTGAGCAGGTCAAAGTTGCCATGAATATGGAGCATCTCCAGAAGGCACGCATCTGTGTGTTTAAGTAGTGTGAAATTAAGTGATTTGTTAGGGGTGGAGGTCCTGATACCCACCAGCCTACCTCTTTTGACAGTAAAATACGCTCTCCATAGCTGCAGAGATTTTGCTAGGAATAATTGACTACATGAGGCAAAGAGAAGGGGAGAGTTTTGCTTGGCAAATGTTAAACAATACATTTATTCACACTGGAAAGAGCTACGGATAATCCTCAGCAAAGCGTTGCAAAGGTGGAATTCAAGTCTACAATCCACAGCTATTACTAGCTTAAGCCACCTTCTCCTTTGTTAAATTTGATACAAAACCCCGTATTTTATTAATGCAAATTAATGATTAAGATGACCCTTCCTGCAGTTTATTTATAGGTATTTTTAAAATCTCAAGAACAGCACAGATTTTGATTTGCAGGATGATTCTGCAAACATTATGGGGCATAACGACCATGAAGGTTTGTTTAGGTATAGATACAAACACACACACACACAAAAGAAATGACAAAAAACCCAGATTCATTATGTGTCTACTAACTTTCCCCAGAAGAACGTTACCAGTTAACTTCTCAGAGCCCTAACGACCCTATGAAAAATCTTATCCCAGAAGCAATCCCTATTCGTCTAAGTGGAACTACATCCCGGAATTAAATCACTACTAAATACGACCAAAGGAATTCTGCTTCTACAGTTAGTTCCAATTATTTCTTCACTTTTCTCTGTATTTTAAAATGGGAAGAAGAAATAAAGCTACATACAGTTTTAATTAGATGAATCTATAGCTTTTTATGCACTTCAGATTTGCTAATTAGTAACTAGTATTTAAAAAATTACAGAAAGTAAAACCACACCAATATTTACAGCAAGGAAGTAAAGAAGTAAACAAATACATAAGTAGCCACAAACAGTTGCCTTCGCGCTGGTTCTTGAAAAGGGTGGAAGAAACAAGCCCAAAGGAAGAAAAAAAAAAATCTCCTCAAATAAAAGACAAAAGGAGCAAACTCTCAGCTTTCCAGCTTGTGGTGCCCAGCTAAAGCAACAGTCGGGCTGGCACAGAAATTGTATGCCAGCTCAAAAGAGTGCAGATCCACCGGATCTCCCCCAAAATATCTTTTTTTTTTTTCTTTTGTTCCCACAGCTACAGCAAAGTGCAGATCTCCCTGTTCTACAGAATAAAGCTTAACAAAAATGTTCTCTTTTAAAAGACAAAACTTTTGATAATTAGTTTAGCTTAGAATTGCAGGTCTTAAACTTTTTTTGTTCTCCAAAAGCCTGCTATAAAAATGTTTCCCCTTTTTGACCTCCTCTGCTGATCAAAATCTGGCAGTTGCCGCATTGTTTCTGCCAGAAGGAGAAGCTGTTGATGCAGATATTCCTTGGACAAAACTCTATTCACCTATTAAAGCATTGTACATGTCCTTTTCCTTAAGCAAAGCAGGGTATTTTCAAACAAAAGAAGTCGGAAATAAATATCTTATTTCTTATTAGATCATCTATCTCTAATTAAAAGTCCGTGCAAGCACCCTATGCACTTTGCCAGCTTCTGATATTGAATTGCCCCCTTACTTGTCTCAGCCACTTCTGTGTTGCATTTTGCAGTGAAATCTCTTCTAGGCAGGGAACTGTATTTCTGTCACAGTCCTCACCGTTATCAATCCTGATCCGACTGAGGTCTCCAGTCACAGAACACCATCAATATTAAGCAATAATCATGATAATAGTAATTCATATCAAGCATCTTCCATTTGCTTGGCCATCTCCGTTATGTTATTAAATTAATAGATGTGCCACCGCCAAAGAAAAATAGCATAAAGACAGAAATCTTATTAAACTAGAGATAAAATTTTAAACAGTTCTGGGAACTGCCAAGGCCTGCCTTTGGGTTCCTCTGGGCACTGCTCAAATCCACTTAGCAAACTATGAGGGTTATTTAGTTATTTGTTTTGATTTAATCAGTTTGTGAATTATAAGTGTTTAATCAAATTAATTCTGACTGCTGCCAAGACAGAAGAAAAGCAAGAACATTATAAAAAAAACGGACTGCAGAAATACAATATTCCGTGTTATTGCAGCCTTTTACAAGAGCAGGAGACTGCATACAGCTCTCTACAACGTCAGCAGTTTAGTTGTGCCTCAACCACAAACGCCATAGGAGTTGTACTGCAAAAGAATGGGCAAGGGTGTTTTGGGGCATGGTCTTTGAAGCTGATTCTTCTACTTGTAAAACCTTTTTATTCCTTAAGATTTAGCGAGTCTACTTCATTTCTGTATTTGTTGTTTCAAATTACCTAGATGTAAACATTAAAATTGCATTCAAGCTTTACCAAGATTTGCTGGAATACATTGGTATCTGTTCCTTCCCGTGTCCGCATTACCTGTAGGATACAGCCCAAAAGAGTCCCAACCGGTTCCACATCTCTCTCTCTCTCTGATAAAGATCCCCATTTCATACATACACCCTTCAAATACCTTTTTACACAGTTATGTCGTACACACGGTACCAGCTTGAGAGCTTAGAACCTGATACTCTGCATCGCGAGAGGGATGCTTTGGAAGGTCTCAGATCTCCGTCTGCACAGAAGATGCGTTTTGGAGCGGAGGTAAAGGCAGACGCCAGCTGCCCACGGCCACCCTTGCCTCAATCTACGGCAGATGGAGAAATCCTCACTTTACCACCGGTGTAGCTCTCCAACCCTCACACGTGGTCACGTAGAGGAGGACCGAGACCCATTTCTTTTGCCTATAACGAAACAGCAGCCCTGCACAATACAGCTCAGCCAAACACTCAGGTGAACATTGAAATCTGTCTTTGCCCAACACAGCACTTATATCTGCAAATTAACATCCCATCAAGACCTCCACCATTTAGTACTCTGAGACTGGGAACGTACTGACGACCTCTGATGATGGCAGATAGGGACAAGATTTAGGCACAGCCCATCCTCTCTTCCCCCATCCGTACAAACTATCTCCATCTGTACTAATAGCACTATAAGTACTAACAACGCAATAACACATCTTAGGGTAGGAGCAGCCGCACACCCTCCCAATGCAGCACTGCACCCTGCAGCTTGTTTTCTATTTTTGTTCTAAGGACTTGAAATGTAAATGATCACCACAAAAGGTCACAAAACATGATCAATTGCTCTGTGACATTTTACCTTGAGAATAAGCAAGAAAAAGTAAACACAAAGGTTTGGAACAAGATGTGCCAAGACATCAATGCCCTTTGGGCACTATGTGTAAGAGAAATTTAAAAGTAACTGGAGCTGGGTGCATTAAAAAAAATAAAAATAAATCAGAATATGCGTTTGAGGTCGTGAAAACGAGCAGTAGAAGAGTAAGATCAAACTGACAGGTACTCGGTGTTCCCAGCAAATCAGGGATTATATAAGTGTTCCCTAAACTGCAGTTTATCCTCGTCAGTGAGCTTGGGGCTCCTACTCCTCGGTAGCTGTGCAAATGGAAATCTCCAAAGATCACGTCCAAGGGGAGAACCTGACGAGACACAACGGGTGGGGGTTTTGCGCCTTTCTTTCACGCTCTAAAGTGTGAGCTTTTCCATGTCCAAATGGGCCTGTCATTGAAATCAGCTACAGAAGAAAAGCTTATGTAGTTCCAGTAAATGGAAGGAATGAATAAAAAGAAAGGGAACAATCTCAAACATTTTTCGAAATATATTCAGAAACAGCGCTTAACAAGTAGTAAGCATAATTAACACCTATTATGTACAATATTATGTTATGAAATAATATCAACCCACTTCACCAGTGATATGGAAACGTTAAGACTTTTTCAAGGAGGAAAGTACTGGATTTAAGAGAAAGAAATGCACCTTTCAGAAAACAGATATATTTGTCGGAATAAGCAAGATGACAACAGACCTACCTGCACGGGGTGCATATAACCTACCAATAAAATATTTCTTTCCCACACCACCTCTTCCCCAGGAGCAGCTCTGCTTCTCATTATTCCCCGAGATTGTTCCATTTAATCAAAGCGCAGTTACGTTTATTGCAGATGTTAATCTGCAATCAGGGAACAGTTTCTGCTTGTTCACCTAAGTTTAAGTGATACTAGTGTTGCTGAAGCCTCTCTGGAAAAATCACTGCTTCTCTCTAAAACATTTTTTGGGTGTTTCAGTTCTTATTTTACCATGATCTCCCGGACAAGTGAAGGGAACCTTCTGCAAGGGGTAGACTGGGTCTCTCCGTATATGAAAAAGCTACACAAAGTAGGAATAGCTACACGAATACCCGTGATCGCTGGCCACGAGGTGCTGAGCCCATGGCAGACTTACCCTGGAGTTAACCACTTCCAAGGAGATGTTCTGAGGCATCGCACTGGGCACTGAAAGGGAAGAAAAGCAAAAAGAAATGGGAAATATTGCCATTAGTGTCTAAGGCAGAAGAGGTTACATCGAATATTTCTCTTGTTGGAAAGAAAAGAGTGCAGCTCTTACACCTAGTTTATAATCTGATCACAACCATGCAGCTAATCCAGGTGGCACTTCAGAGGTCCCCTAGGGAGAGGAAAAACAAATGCATCTGTTCATTTTTTCCCATTTTTGATAGACCTATTAGTAAGCCCTTTAAACAGCCAGTCAGCAGGCTCCCTGCAGTGAGACCAACTACCTGAATTCAGTTATTTGTTATAAACTTGGTCAGAAATAAACAAGAACATGCCACAATTTCTCTGGCTTTTATGTATTAAAGTGCATTTCAGAGAATACATTATATACAGACAGAGCAGGGTATTCCTCTCAGTGGCACCAGTGCACCTCTTTTTACAAGGATGCCTAAGGGGGAAAGAGAAAAGAAACTTTGTCTTTAGATATCATTTAAAAAACAGTGTTTTCATTAGGGTCTCCTTGTCATACGTAATATAATCCATACTTGGTTTTATACAACTAAACTTTGCTATATCCATTCTGATAAATATACTTTAATTCTTAAATGGGGCTGACAGCTATTCAACACGTGGTCTTACAAAGATGCTTCACGAGGCATTAATGAGAGGGTCCGGCACCCACAGCTTTAAACAAAACAAATGGTTCTGACGCAAGGGGGTTTTTTCCATCTTAAAAGTTCCCTTAATCTCACGCTCTCTTTAGCTATAATCATAGGAAAAACCTGTATGGTGCAGATTCATTTATCCTATCCGTCCTGCCAGCTCCCTCCCTGTGAAGGATCGGGCTTGCACCACCGAGACACAGCGTGGATATCGGTGAACGCTCAGCATCTGCACGGTTGGACAGGCCATTAGCAACTAACTATTTACTGACAAATTTCTGCCTGTTTTCCACTCCGTATCTGTATATTTGTTTCCAATACGCTTGTGCAACAATGGTTCAAGTGTATATGCCTCCAGCTGATGGCAAATATTCATTCAACTGCTGAGGAGCCAAGAGCTTTAAAAATAAGTTTGTAGTTGGTGATGCATCAACTGCCTGATGTGAACCTGAAGCTTTATTTTCCTTTCAGAGAAATAATGCCTGCCTGCTAACCTGGGCTACCGAACAGTTGAAAAGCAGAGATGCAGTTTAGGCTTACAGGAAGGTGGCCCTGAATTTGCAAAGAGCGAGCGGAAAAAGGATCGTGGTGAATATCCAATTTAAGAACAGTTTGCAATGCGATGCATTAGGGAAAATGAGAGAAAATGACTTTTCAGTGTACAGGTATGAATATATCAAGTCAAAGAAGAGTTGTTTAACACATTTTTATATGATATTAACAAGAATGCTAGGGCAAAATCATTCTCGTTGCAGTTGTCCACATATTTGAATTGATTCAGCAAAGATCCTCAAGACTGATCTGAGACCTGAAACATCTTAGAGATCAAATAAATTAATCTTATTTAAACAAGTGCAGTGTTAAGAAGCGCTTGGATTATTATCTGTTGTTATCTGAATGGGGAAAGGACTTCTGGCTGTAGAGAATAATTTAATAGGCAAAGAGCTACGAGCTGGAATCCATCTACACTAGAAATCAGGCGTACCTTTCTTTTCACCTTCTTCAGTCTTCACTGAAAATTGCTGTCTAGGAGTGTGGGACAGACATCACCAAGCAAAATGTATACGTAAGTATTTCTGTAAATCACTTATTCTGGCCAAAACTTTCACCAGAATGCCCTGGTGAAATTCTATGTACTGGATAGAGGCGGACATAACGGGGGCTGTTGTCTATATTGTCTCTCTCTCTAGTCTATACTGCCCATATAAGCTGCCAGCTGTGGCACACAGAGATGAGCAGACTGGCTCGAGGTCAGCACTCCGGCAGAGGCAGGCTGCATCTACAGTGAGAACTCGCCTCTGACCTTAACCTCTACGAATCTCTAAAGAATGTGATAGGCACTAATATGGGAAGAAACACTCCCGTACCATCATTAAAGGAAAGGATGGCAGCAAATCATATAAATGATACTTTGCCCAGATTATTTTAAGCAGCGCTGATCAGACAGCTCCTCCGCCGGACTCTGTCTAGTCACGTTTACGTTCAATAAACAAATCCCCAAAGTGTAGCACTTCGTAGCATCCTCAGTGCATGCTGCTATTTAAGGATTTAAGTCAGTCAGAGCTAAGTCATTTGTCAGTGCTAATAAGAAAATAATATTTTAAATACAGGCTACAAAAGAGCAAAAGTAACAATAGCTAACCAGGAGGGACCCGCTTGCAGCGAAGTCCCACATTAATACCGCGTCCTTCATGAAGGCTCTCTGGATCATAAAAAGGAAAAAAAAAAAAAAAACCACAAAAGAGAAAAAAGATGCATTTGAATCACAATAATCTGAAAACTCAGACTGCTTGGAGACAGAGGTAGAGCAAAGTGAGCGGCAAGGAATACAGAAACTCTTCCTCAGCTTGGGGATCCCAAGTCACAGAGATTCCCTGTTGGAAAAGGTCCAGGGTAAGCACCAGCCCGAGTCAGCTGGGGGTTCCCAAAACCAGCAGCTGAGTCTCTGGACCTTTTGTTTATCCTGCCACAGTTTGATTTGAATATATGCATTCAAGGAATATACAAAACTAACCTGACATCGTGCATTTTAACCCCCCCCGACCTGCCTCTCCATCAGAGCAGACAGACCAGGCTGGGGGACCCGAGCCCCCTTCTCAGCTCTGCCCTGACCTACCGGGGCTCCGCACGCAAAGTCTTTCCCTGTTCAGTCTCTTTTGTATCTCTCCAGATTAGCAGCTTTAGAAACTAGTTGGTTTCTCAAGTGCAGGGACTATTCTTTATTTGTTTCCATACTGCCCATGACAGTGCAAAGTTGATCTAAGGCATTGCTGCTGCAACGGTACCGGCAGCGGCAAACGGTACGTGAAACACTTCATCTCCCTTAATACAGAGGAGATGTCACTGCTCACACTCCCCTCATTTGGAAAAACATCAGACAGAAAACCGTCTCTCTGACGTACTTGGTATTGCAAGGAAAAAGAAAAGTGAGATATTTTTGGACATTTCTGAATGAGCCGATCTGGCAAACGCCAATATCTGCCAGAAAAGCCTGCTCTCACTGGAGAATATTTGACCTTGTTTGAGAGCAAAGCAGACCTGCTCAGAGCCCCTGTTTCTCAAACGTGATTCCTCTTTTCTCTCCTCTCTCTCGTGGGCAGCGAAGGCTCATTGCGACAGTTAGCCATTGCCACCTTAAACCTTTCCCTCTCACTACTGACTTTCAAGTTTTAGTGCTACTTCATATTATTTCCCTGCTGGACAAACTTCTCTTCATTTTTCTTTTTTTTTTTTTTTAACTATTTGTTTATCTTTCTATTATTTCGATTATTTCTCTTCAGTGAACGCTTGTCATATTTCCCGATTTTGTTGCGTACATGAACATAACTGATGCGCTCCTTCTCTTTTCTTCCAGACTTTCAATCAAAACGAGAAATAAATCCAGATCCGACCCAGCATCGAACTCAATCGCTTCCCCAGCAATACTGGGTGTCTTTATTCCTTGCTTGCTGTTCAGTCAAGGAGACGTTTTGCATTACCAAATCAGAGACGCTGATTTAATATCTCAGGCTGCATGACAATCAGAGAGCTCCCCTGGCAAACCCAGCGCCTGCGAGATTACAATTACTTCCTCCAGTTTTATATCTTGATCAAATAAAGAAATTGGATGCACCTGGTAAAATTTGCTTTTTGTTTATTATTCACAGCTTAATTATACCATTAGAAATTAGAGCAGAACTCATTTTACCTAGCGTTAGCTATGCAATAAGCAATGAACAGAGACAGATGCAGCCAGGGATAACTCGGCCCCTTTGTCTCGGCACGGGGTGACTCAGCGGTGGAAGAAGCCTCAAATATACTGGAGGAGCCTTGCTGCCTGCTTGGACCAGGTGCCTGAAGGTAGGTGAGGTGAGCCTCACTGCTGGGGACTTGCTGATGGGAAGAAGGTTCATATGGCAAGCTACTCAGATTTGTTGTTGGTTGTTTTTTTCTTTTCATAGAATCATAGAATGGTTTGGGTTGGAAGGGACCTTTAAAGGGCATCTAGTCCAACCCCCCTGCCATGGGCAGGGACATCTTCCACTAGATCAGGTTGCTCAGAGCCCCGTCCAACCTGGCCTGCAATGTTGCCAGGGATGGGGCATCTACCACCTCTCTGGGCAACCTGTGCCAGTGTTTCACCACCCTCATCATAAACAATTTCTTCCTTCTATCTAGTCTGAATCTCCCCTCTTTTAGTTTAAAACCATTACCCCTTGTCCTATCGCAACAGGCCCTACTAAAAACTCTGTCCCCATCTTTCTTCTAAGCCCCCTTTAGGTACTGGAAGGCTGCTATAAGGTCTCCCCAGAACCTTCTTTTCTCCAGGCTGAACAACCCCAACTCTCTCAGCCTGTCCTCATAGGAGAGATGCTCCAGCCCTCTGATCATCTTCGTGGCCTCCTCTGGACTCGCTCCAACAGGTCCGTGTCCTTCTTATGTTGGGGGCCCCAGAGCTGGATGCAGTGCTCCAGGTGGGGTCTCACGAGAGCGGAGTAGAGGGGGAGAATCCCCTCCCTCGACCTGCTGGTCATGCTGCTTTGGATGCAGCCCAGGAGACGGTTGGCTTTCCGGGCTGCGAGCACACATTGCTGGCTCATGTCCAGCTTTTCATCCACCAGTAACCCCAAGTCCTTCTCCGCAGGACTGCTCTCAGTTTCTAACTGGTGCAATTAAAGAAATCTATTTTCATTTGCCCATCAGATGAACGCATGTCCTTTCTGGTTTTGCTGGTTGGTTGTTGTTCTTTAGTCGTAGAGCAGAATGGCCCAGAACGAGATGGCTGAGCAAGCCCCCTGAGTGTTTCCCTGCAGCACAGAGAGCACCCGGGTCCCCAGGCTGCTGTTTTGGGAGAGGCACAGGAGGAGCAGAGGCACTAACCGGGGACAGCGAGCCGGGAGGCAAGAGGGACAGACCCAGGTCCCTGATCCAATAAAGACAGAAAGGTGTACACCCCAGGTAACCAGGCCTTGCTGGCGCTGGCACGAACTCCAGCCACCAAACCTTCCCACAGATGCTTCGTTACAGCCTGCACCTTTCCCCAAAAGGTTTCAGGGCTGACACACCAAAAAAAAAAAAATGTTTTGCATCAGGCAACTCCTGCGTAATTCTTGCAGGGGAAGAGGAGGGGGAAGGAAACGGCCCAGGACTTCTTCTGAACAGATAAAGATGGATTGGGTAATTTTAGGGGAATTCACTACACCAAGAGGTTGGGCTACTGGGGTGGTACAAGAAGGGACTCGGTCCCCAGCAGGGTCACAGCCACGACACGGTTCACCTCCGGTAAATCCACGCTCGTGGCTCTGAGCGATGGGCTCTGCTCACGCTCCCGTAAATGCCCTCGCAGCCCGTTCCTCCTCGCCCTCCTCTCAGCTCTTATGCAAACACAGGAACGGCTACCGACATCTGAAAAAGTTCATAGGCTGTCTCCTGTGTCGATTTGAACTTCAATCTCCAATTTTTACTTTAAAAAAAAAGCATTCATATTATAATTACGGATATAAATTATATTTAAATCAAGTACTCAGGAAGCATGAAATAATACTGTCTGCCAATTGCTGAGATTAAATGCATTTTGATAAATTCATGAGCATGATAGCTCAAAGCATTCCTGAAATGGCATGCAGCTTGGCCAAATATTATCTGAGCTGTATTTTAAACTGAAAATTAAGCATTAAAGATACAGCATGTTCCTTGATCTGGTGAATGCTATCTGGGGTCTGTAGCTCCTGCAGCTGGAGATGCCACACTAAATCCCCTTTGACTGGGATGCATTTCTCAGACTACAGATTACACCCCAGAGCTTCATGGAAAATTTCTGCCTACAGACCTGCAGGAGCTAATAGCACAGGCTTTTTTTTTTTTTTCCTGCAACTACGTACCCTATCGTACACCATACAGCAAAGGATTGGCATGGAAAAAATAACCTGCTGAAGCACGCACACTCTCAAGAGGAAGGCAGACTTAAAAATGATCCTGTCATTTTTACAAGAGGAAAGGAAAGGCAGACCAACCTTCAGGACTTTTCTCCCATTTCTGACTTTCTGTTTACTTCTGTTTCAAACCAGCTTTCAGAAAAGCAGCGCGGGAGTCGCTGCCCTTCAAGATCGTCCCGGCTCCTTGCCCACGGGCTGCCCTCTGGGTTTGGCTACCGAGGCGAAAATAAACTGTCAGAGACTACATGGACTGAGATGCAAAGACAACATGAAGCAAAGACCAAAGGGAGCTGGTCATGACAAGCAAGGTGCTCCTCGTTATGGTTTTGTCCGGTGACAAAAGCATCGGGCAGGAGCGGGGAAAGGTGTCCAGGCTCCTGTCCCTCTGACAGCGGCGGTCCCTGACTGATGAGGCTGCTAAATTGAAATTTAAGTTGGGGCTGCAATCCAAAAAGCATAGCGGGGCAGCCTGGGGAGCTGCTCTCTTCCATGGTGGTGGCAGGGGACGTAGGAACAAAACCTGCCCAAAGCCCAGATGTGTATATGGGCAACTACAGGCTTTCTCCTTCCTTTATCTCTCACCTATAAAACAGGACAGATTAAATGTCTTTGTCCCTCCTCTCCATAGGCTGTTAGCTCACCCATGGAGGAGTTATTTCTTGCTGTTTTATTGCACAGCCTTCTAGCAGAAGAGACCTTAACCCTGGGAAAGGTCTCTGCGCAGTACCATAAAAGAAGAAATTGCAGAAAGTTTTGGTGCTGCAGACTTGCTCTCTCCATTCCCTCCTTTCCTTCTCGGGACAGCTAGCACTGCTACCGCCTTCGCCCAGGCTTGGCCAAAGCCAGGCTCTCGCTGCGGCCCTTTGGCCGCTCTTCTTCATGCAAGAGACCAAAGCGGTTTCAGGCAGACCCAGAATAAGGAGGATGAAAAGATATCCTAAACGGATTTTCTCTTCTTTTACTCCTGCTCCAAAAAACCTGAGGAGGGCCGGGAAGGTTGCAGCCAATTGACTTCTTTGCAGAACAGACTTCTGCTTAAATAAAGAGAAAAATAAATACTGTCTTCTTCCAGATTCCTGACACAAGGGCACCCATGCACGCTCCTGTTTTCTGGAATAGTCTCGTGCAAACCTTCTCGTTAGCAATGATTTTTGTTCGCAGACAGGTGAAGCGTTTGAAACACTTGCAGAGGATAATTTTCAGACTCATGAATAAAAATCTTTCCCTTTCTCACTTACGGTGACATTTAAAACCAAAGTGGAGTACAGGGCCGCAGTTCTGCACTTCACAGTGTGAATTAA
Organism: Gymnogyps californianus; assembly: GCF_018139145.2. Lineage (NCBI taxonomy): Eukaryota > Metazoa > Chordata > Aves > Accipitriformes > Cathartidae > Gymnogyps > Gymnogyps californianus. The sequence continues at coordinate 83,260,702 of NC_059500.1, read as the reverse complement.
ATCTACATATATTATGCAAAATATTCATTTTCACTTGTTTTCCTTTTGTTTTTATAATTATAAGTGTGAAGTAATTTATTCTGCCAAGATCCAGCCTGTATTACAAGGGAAAACTGAATTTGCTGGGTAGACATAAGTAGCACTTGAAAAAAAATATTGCAGAGGTGTCAAACGTACAATAACAGTGCCAACCGAGCTGCGGGTCTCGTGGATGAATCCTGCTGAAGATACAGCCCGGAATAACGCAGATTAAAACAGCGCTGGGGTTCACCAGCTCAGAAATTGATATTTTTAGTTGATCAGGTGTAGCATTCAGAAGCAACTGGGTTACCAGACAGACAGAAAATGGCCATTCTCTAACCTCGTACAAATTTTCAGCTGTTTTGGGTAGAATAACAAGGGAGAGTTATCAACTTCGTAATAAAACTAGCTAAGTATTTGTAAATATAAAGGGAAAAATCTCAGTCACCCTGGTTCTCCATTCAATTTTTTTTCGCTAGCATCAATCTACGGCATGGAAAGGAACAACAGTGAAATTTTTATGCGACTGAGGTGCGTGCCAGGCGCTGTTGCTGAATGTGCTCATTAGCACAGGTTATCTGCTACACTTCTGAGGGCAGAAAAGCCCAGCAAGTTTAACATACCTAGCTGAAGCCCACGGCAACATACTTCTTGCCTACTCCCTGATTTTATACTCTCATGTAGAAGTAAACATTTTTTACCCCATGAAAATGACCTTAAATTAGCGATCCAAACCCAGGCCAGGACCACCCAAACTCCCATACCTTGCTTTACTAGCATGAATGAAAAAGAAGCTGTCTGAATTTTTATCAGAAGGAAAACTTAACTGTTTATAAATATCACTTTAAAAGCTTAGGTGACACCTCTTATGTCATCTTTAAACAAAATGTTGGTATGGAAAAAGCCCCTCTGGCTGCAGGGCTCGGTCAGGAGCTGGCACATCCCTGAAGCCTCTGGAGCCTGCCTCTGCTCTGGCTTCTGCTTTATGAACTCTCACCAACCTCACTGAAAGAATTTTTCCTTCATTTTTATGGTTTTTACACTTTTGTAGCTCAAATGACTCCAATGAAGTTATTCTTGTTTTAGCCAGGTGTGGGGATCAGGCTCAGCGACTTCAAGAGGACCCAGGCGCGCATAAGTTTTGTGATATTAGACACAACTAAGCGCTTCTGAATGCAAAATAAAATTCAATTTATCTCCTGGAGCCTGCGAGCCACAGGAGCACAGCACGAGCTTGGGGAAGGATGCTGGTGCAGCCGCTGTGGCGAGCAGAGATTGAAGCCCTGGCACATTTGCTACCCCTGTGTTTAAAGCACAAGGAAGACCCAGGCAGTTGGCTCTTCAAATGCAGCTGTAATAAAATGGTGTCTGTTGAAAAGCTGAAAGGATACCCCTGTGTCTAAGTTAAAGAGGAAATAAAGAGAGAAGTAGACTATCCTTATCACTAAGACGTAGGAATAATGAACCAAACCAATTATCCTTGGAGATGAACACCAGCTCCGCGGCTACCACTGCAGGCAGGTACCAAACCTCTGATTTCTGTCCTGCGTGTTCAATAACCTCCTCGCTTCATTGCTGCCTCTTCCGAAATACAGTGGCAGAAAAAAAAGTTTGACGATTGCAACCGATAGACGCAACCTGCCCACCCCGGGGCCCCTCCGTTCCCGCTCACCATCCGAAAGCGTGGTGACCGTCACATCCTCGGTGGAGACGCCGGGGCCGTAGCGGTTGTAGGCGAGGAAGCGCAGGGTGTACTCGGTGAACTTCTTCAACCCCTCCAGTCGGTAGGAGAGCCCGTCCACCTCCACGTTCTAGCACACAGAGACGACAAACCAAAGGGAAACGTGACAGCCAGCGCCACGGCCATGCCGCGGGATGAGCGGATTAGAGGAGAGCTTTTTCACTCTTTGAGAAGTAGAGCTAAATCCTTATTTAAGTTGATATCAAAGGCAATTTGTAACAGAGTGGCTTGTTACAGCTCGGTTCTCGGCACTCATCCCCAGCCCTGCCCACGGCTTCAGGCTGGAGGGGATTTCAGCACCTCAGAGCTGTGTTTAGTTACTTAGGGCGCAGGAGAAAAGGAGGGTTTTTTTTGGTTAAGCCAGTTACTGCCACTTCACAGGTACGTGACACGGAAAGAAGCAAATAAAGGCAAAGAGTCAAAGGGGAATTTGGGAGAAAAGAATTAAGTAAAATAAAATCAAGAACAGAAAAAATGGGGATGGTATAAAAGTTCCCGTAAGACTACTGAAGCACCTGCCACAAGACTGCTGATGCCTGTGATTATCACGTGCTATCAGGTCAGAAAAAGACATCTCTGCCTTCTTCCCTGCCCTATTCTTTGCTAAAAACCTATTCAGGCCATACTCTACCCGCACAGCTCATCTCCACTGCTACTGCTGCTCTCCTGTCAAATATTGGTTATTAAATGGCCCGTGGGAAGCGTCTGAGCAGGTTGCAACCTGCAGAAGGCAAGGTTGCTTGTTTGCCACTCAAAAGCACGTGCTCATGGCAGAGTTAGGAGTGCAATTAAGTGCACAGCATCAACACCAATTTTTACTATAAGTATCTGTCAGTCTGGAGAGAAAATGCATCATTTCTAGCCTGGACTCATATTACTTTACCCTCCTACTTGAAAGAAGTTACAAGAAGCAACTAAAAATACATATTCTACAAAGATCATGTGTACAAACTGCCATTAATGTGTTGATGGTTTTGCACAATGTGAAGGAGTCATCTAAAGGGTCTTCAAATGCTCTTTGGCATTATTCTGCAATTTCAGCATAAAGCTGAGGAATGGTTGATATATAATAGGCTGCCTCTTTACCTCCTGAACCCGTTTTATACTGGTGGAAATTTATTTTGCTTGATTTGCTCTTTTACCACTGGTCTGTGCAACATCTACCTAACCTGGGGGATTAATCCGTAACACCCCTCGCTCTTGAGCCTTTACAGCACTCTGAAGACCTGCAGATGCCTACACCAAATATCTCCTTTTCACAGGGAGAGCAGAGCCGCTCCGGTCACCACTCACCTGCTCTCTTCCCGTCGCCATCTCCGTACAGAAGAGCCTGTAGCCTTGAACGGGGCCGTTTGCATAGGCAGGGGGATCCCAGGAGACAAGAATCGAAGTAGGTGAGGTAGACACAGCCCGCAGGTTTTCCACCGGCCCGGGAACTTGCACTGCACAAAAAGGAAAGGACGGCATGAAAATCCCATTCCGGCATCGCCCGGGTCCCCGGCACAACTCAGCCCAGCACACACCTCCGAGGGATGCCTGCAACGGCACTGCTTCAGCGCTGTGCACCTCAGAAACTCCAGACAAAATACAAAAGGGATGATAAACCCACGGAAAATACGCTGCGGAAAGACCGTTGCAGATTTAGCACTGTGAATACATGAAATACTCAAAAGGGTTATTCCATCTAGGCTACATCTCTGTGCCTGTGGCTCAGAGGATGGACTTCATCTTAAAATTGAATTTCTGGGAAATAATTAGCACACATATCTAATGCACGCAATAGATGAATTTACCTTGCGGTAGTAGGAAATCAGAGACACGCAAATCTGATCATCCAAGACCTGTTCGAGCGAAGGACTGCCATTAGAAAAACCCACAGGCAAACACCAACACATCACCCGACACAACCAAAGTCATCTCATAAACACACTAACTGTGAGCTTAAAGCTGCTTTCCAGCGAGGCACCGCTTAGTTGTGTGTGTTTCCGTCCCAGCTCTGTATGTACCAGCTTGATGCTATTAAATTATAAATTGATTTGGTGCACCGCAGCAGGCCTTGGTTTCTTTTAGCAAGCAATTAGCCTTCAAAACCCCTCTGTTAGCTTCTACTTACACCATTTGCACGTACTGTGCGCATGTACCTGTTTATGTTATCTGTTTAAACTCCTTTATGCATCCCTCACTCTCTTTTAGCTGCCTGAGGGATCACAGACGACGGCTCAGATGAAGCATTAAGGGCAGCCCTTGGCACGCTCTAATGAACAAGGGAGCCCACAAAGGCTGGGCTCTAGGCTGGTATCCCTCCATTTAGCAGTGGCATGAAACTACTCCTGCAAAGTCACAGAAACTTGGTAGCACGGAGCAAG